>NC_056729.1:1386342096-1386710846 GCF_019279795.1 Protopterus annectens
ACGCAAACAAGCACCAATCACAACCAAAGTGACACATAGCTCAAAACACCAGTGTGCCACCAAACAACAGCCCCTAAGGCAAGACAACATACCCAACACTTTAGTCATAGGTGACTCTAAAGTCAGGCACACTGACGTCCCACTCACCAGGCTGAACAAGGAGAAACTTACTGTCAGCTGCCTGTTTGGTGCCATTATCCACCACATAACGCATGCACTCAAGTCACTCCACAACAAGTATAAATACGACTCTGTCATTGTCCATGGTATTATGGAAGGTCAAGCAGAATGTACTGAACTGTTGCAAATGTTTGACTGGCATGGCTGTGAATTGATGGAGTTCATTATTAGATTAAAGAATAACATTAAGTGTTTAATGTCAGAAACCAATGGCTTAAATGAAAATATTCTAAAAGATTCACATTTTTCAATGATTACTGAGAAATATGAGGATATGTTTACAAAAGTTGAACAAATGGCTGAAAACAAAAAGATAAAGCAAAAGAAATAGGAAAGGGATGAGACAGAATATAAAAGTAAAACAGCTTATCCCATGCCTAAATCTTATTTTGGTAAAAACAATGAAGGGTATGGAGAGAGGGTAGACCACAGAGGTACTAGGAGCGATGGACTAAGGGGAGATGAACCACAAACAGGTTATGAAGATGAATACCCAGTGTTAAGGAGGTCTGAGAGGTTGCAAAACAAGAATATTAACACTAGAAATAATGGGGCTTTTTCAGACCCACAGGGGTGTGTGAGGGCGAAAACACGTCTGAACCAGTACTACCCACGGCAGAACAACGGTTACCAGTAAAATCAAATGAAATCCTTTCTTCTTTCAACGGGGTACTGATGAATTACCAAGGGTTCAACATATTTAATTATGCTCAAATAGAAGTAGATAAAAATGTTTTTTCCTTATTTAAAAAAGGAATTAAATTTATGCCATCCAGGAAAACAGACGTGGTCAATACTATCACGGAGTTAAAGCTGTACACCAGGAAATTAAACCTTGAATATCTGTTTAAAGACAGCATTAATGATGGTAGGAAAAACAAGGGTTTTAAAAGGAAAAGTTGTTTTAACCCACCAGTACACCCTACTATAGCTTCTTATGAGCAGTTGTGTTCTCAGGAACTATATAACACCATGCAGAAGAGTAAGTTAAAATACCACAACCTAACCAAGGAAGAGAACTTTTTATTAAATCAATTCAGAGGTGATTCTAAACTCGGGTTCATGAAACCTGATAAGGGAGGGGGTATGGTCATAGTGCAGAAGACAGACTACTAATCATATTACCATTATGTTACACGACGAAGGGAAATATGAGTTGGCTTCCAGGAATGAGACACATTTAGCACATAGGAAAATCCAAATGTTACTGGAAGATGCCTTGTTTCAGGGGGTTATCAACGAGGCAACTTTTGAATTCTTAAAGAATGAGTATCCCACAGTTCCAACTATTGTGGACCCTCCCTATAGGTTAATTATAACCTCTCAAAATAGTTCTATTTATTCCTTGGGTGGTTTTGTGGATAGAATGGTTAGGAAATTTCTAATGCCTGTAGATCATTTGATTTAGGATTCCTGGGATTTCCTTTCTAGGGTAAAACAACAATACTTTGGAACTGAGGTGTGTTTTTCTACGGTGGATGTGGTAGATTTGTTTAACTCAATCCCACATCAGAAAGGGCTAGAATATTTTTATCAGGCCTTAAGGGAGTTAACAACGTTGAACAATTCCATGACAAATTTTGTTACGTTATTGATTGGAACTATACTGACTAAGAACTATTTCATTTTTGAAGGAGAGTATTACAGGCAGATAAAAGGGGTGGCTATGGATAGTAGTTGTGCCCCATTATTTGCTAACTTAGTTATGTACATGTGGGAGAAGGAACATGTATTATCTAGTCCTTACCAAAAGTTTTGGACCTTATACCTCCGTTTTTTAGATGATGTCTTTATTTTGTGGAAAACTAAAGGTAGATATATTATTTATATAATTAATAAATTCTTCATATGTGATTATTAAGTTCACTAGTACCTTCAATGAAACTTCCATCAACTATTTGGACATAACATTGGTCAAAGTTAATATCAATAATAAGTTTGTATCCAAGATCTACAGGAAACCGACATTTTCTAATGATTATTTAGAGTTTAATAGTAGTCATCCTGGGTATGTGAAAAGGAACATAGCAAAGGGCCAAATGGTCCGATTGGATAGAATGTGTTCCGAAAAGGAAATCCTGCAGAGGGAAATGGGGACCCTGGTTAATTTATTTATAGAGCGGGGGTACCCCAGTAACTGGGTTTACAATACTTGTTCACAGGTTATGGATCTCTGGGGGACAAGACATGTACCACTTTTGGGTTTGGAGCAGACCCTTGAAATACAACAAGGTAGAGATGGCCTGAACAAGTTTAACCATTCAATGGTACTAACCTATGGTGAAACATCAGGGAAAGTTAAAGAAATAATGAGAAAAAACTGGGTATTATTTAGGGGCAACGAGGGTCTCATGGAAATATTAGGAAATGAGACTCATTTTGTTTACAAAGTAGACTTGAATATGAAATTCTTGTTAGAGCACCCTCTCATCCCCAGAATAGCTAATAAAGGAACGGGGAAATGTGGTGCATGTCAATATTGTAAATACATCCTGACTGATCCTATTGTGGAAAGTACAGTTGTGTACACTTACCATAAATGTAGATGTTCAAGTGTCTTCACTGTTGCAGTCATCACTGTAGGGTTCTTCCTGCCGGCAGGCAGCCCCCGGTTGGCCAGAATCCCAAAGTCTGGGTCCGGCGTCGGCTGTGCTGTCAACCTTCCTTGACGTCAGAGCGCCAGGGGTACAAAGCTCCCAGCCGACGCCATGTTCTCCAGTTTTTCTTGCCCCAGATGTCAGGTGCCCAAAAGTAAAGGCTAAAAGTAAAACAAAAAAGTAACATACAACAAACCCCATACCCTGTAGCAAATACACCTCAGAAGAAGGGTGAAGCAGGGAACCACACCAATGAAAGTATAAAAGGGGACAGGAGGGTGGGTAACCCAGATTGCAACAGTGAAGACACTCGAACATCTACTTTTATGGTACGTGTACACTACTGTACTATGTTCATCGTGTTTCACTGTTGCAGTCATCACTGTAGGGTTGAATCCCAAAGCTGAGATAAAGGGTGGTGGTTATTGAGTAGAAGGGGGCAGCTAGAAGGCCTTGCAAGACTGCAGAAGCAAAGCCTGCCCTGGACTTAGACTAAAGAGGGAGATTATAGTGCTTAGAGAAAGTATGCACTGAACTCCAAGTTGCAGCTTCCAAAATATCTTTGATAGGTACTCCCCTGAGAAAAGCAGCTGAAGTAGCAGAAGCTCTGGTCGAGTGAGTCCTAATTTTTCCTGGGATTTGCTTTCCATGATGAGAGTAAGAAAATCTGATTCCATGAGCAATCCATTTAGAAATGGTCTGTTTTGAAATAGTTTGCCTTGGGAATTTGCTACATAAGAAACAAACAGTTGTTCTGTTTTCCTGATATCATTGGTTCTGTCCAGGTAAAAGTGAAGCTGCCTGTGCACGTCCAAAGAATGCAAGATCCTCTCCCCTTACTTTGTGGATTACGGAAAAAAGTTGGCAGGTGAATAGTTCGGTTTAAAGCCACTTTAGAAACCACTTTAGGCAGGAAAGTAGGGTTAGTCCTCAAAGAAACCCTGTCTTGATGAAAAATAATGTAAGGCTCCACAGCCATGAGCGCTTGTAACTCCGAGACTCTCCTGGCTGAAGTTAAAGCCAATAGGATAACAGTCTTCCATGATAAATATTTTATATCAGATGTGGCAGCAGGCTCAAAAGGAGGCAGAGTAAGTTTTTCCAGAACATAATTGAGGTCCCAGGCAGGAATGGGTGGTGTCCTAGGGGGCCTTAAATTCTTTGCTCCTCTGAGATATTGTTTCAGAAGTGGATGTGAAAAAATTGGAGGATCTGTATTATAATGTGCAGAGACAGCTACAGCATGTATTTTTATGGAGGAAAAAGATAAACCCTTATGTAACATATCTGTCAGGTAATGTAAAACTAATGGAATATTTGGAATGAGAGGATCCGATTCCTGAGCATGCATCCAGGTGCAAAATCTCTTCCATTTACCTTCATAAGATTTCCTAGTGCTAGGCCTTCTGGCTTCTAAGATAACATCCATGACCTGTTTGGAAAGGGTAGGATTAATCATAGACCCTGAATACGCCAGGCTGCCAGACTGAGAGTTTTGATATGAGTGCAGGACCTGGCCCTGATGTTGAGACAAAAGATTTGGAATCTGAGGTAGAATCCAAAGAGGCTCCTGGGATAGATTTATCAGTGTTGAGTACCAAAATTGTCAAGGCTAATTCGGGGCTAGTAAAATCATCTTTGGTTTGTCCTGTTTTATATTTAACAACATCCGTGGTAGAAGAGGTAGTGGTGGAAAGGCATACCCCGAGAGGTTCCCTCCAACTGAATGAGAGAGCATCCACTTTCCATGCTAGCTTGTGATATGTCCTTGTGCAAAACGTCTGTAGCTGGTAATTGTGGGGAGATGAAAATAGATCTATGTCCGGGCAGCCCCAGGCTTCTGTAATCATCTTGAATATTTGGGTGTCTAGCATCCACTCGTGTGGGTCTGACAGGTTCCTGCTCAGGCTGTCTGCCAGAGTATTTTGTTTCCCTGGCAGGAATTGAGCTTGTAGGTCCACTTTGCAAGCTAGTGCTGTGTTCCATAGAGTCATGGCTAGTCTGCAAAGGGGGTAGGAGTGTGAACCCCCTTGCTTGTTTATGTACCACATAACTGTGGTGTTGTCTGTCCATATCAGTAGCTGCCCTGGCTGTAAAAGATCCCTGAAAGCCAAGAGGGCATTCTGCACACAGCTAACATCTCTTTTAAATTGATATGTAGATGCTTCTGATCCTCTGTCCAAAAACCTTGCAGGCCTTTCCCCTGCAAGTGGGCTCCCCATGCGTAATCCGAGGCATCCGTGGTTATCACTTGGTAGGTTGGAGGTAGACTGAAGGCTTTCCCTTTGTTTTGAAGACATGCCATGGCCCACCAATGGAATTCCTTTTGCAGGCAAGGCAAGACAGCAATCTCTGTTTCTAGACTGTGACAATGCTGGGACCATAAGCTTTTTAGGTACCATTGTATCTTCCTCATATGCAGTCTTGCATATGGTATGAGTAGGATGCAGGAGGCCATGTAACCCAAAGCCTGCAGGAATTTCCTTGCAGTTAGCCGAGACATTAGCGCCAGGCTTTTGAAAGTTGAAGCCAGCTGTAGTTGTTTTTCTGATGTCAGGAATACCATCTGGGTTGTTGTGTTTAAAAGAGCACCCAGGAAAGTTATCTGTTGAGTGGGTGTCAAATTTGACTTTTTTACGTTCACAGTGAATCCCAGGTACTGGAGTAGATTCTGAACAAATTCCAGGTGCTGGAGTAAAATATCCTTGCTGTCTGCTTGAATAAGACAGTCATCCAGATAAGGGTAAATTTGAATTCCCTTGAGTCTGCAGTAAGCTACTACTGGTGCCAGGCACTTGGTAAAGACCCTGGGCACAGTAGACAAGCCAAAGGGCAGCGCAGAGAATTGGTAATGTTTCAAGCCTGCCTTGAACCTGAGGTATCTTCTGCACTTCTGTCTGATAGGAATGTGTAGGTAAGCCTGCTTTAAATCCACTGTCACCATCCATGCATTTTTGCTCAACACTGGCAGGAGCTGCTGCAGAGTAAGCATCTTGAACTTTGGTATCTCCAGGAAAGTATTTAAGACTGACAGATCCAGGATGGGTCTCAAGTATTTTGCTTTATGGGAACTAGAAAGAGTCTTGAATAAAAGCCTTGTCCCATCTCTGATTTCGAAACCAGTTCTATGGCCCTCATAGCCATGAGGGACCTCACCTGTTTTAATGCCTCTGCCCATTGATTTTTTGGTAGGTCTGGCCATCCGTTTGGCCTTGGTAAGGTGTGAAAGTGGAATTTGTAACCTCTTAAAACTACATCCAGAACCCACTTGTCTTGGGTTATGTAAGTCCAATTTCGTTGAAAAAGAGAAAGTTTTCCTCCCAGAGGAGCATCCAGGAGAGAGGTTCCTGGAGCCATGCAGGGGGAGTCATTGAGCCTGTTTCCTATAACATTGAGACCTAACTTCTCCACCCCTGGGGGTGGAAGCACTCCACTGTCTAGGTCTATAAGAGGTCTGTGCTTGGGCCCTCCCTCTGGGGTGCCTATATCTACTCCTCTGAGGCCTGTCCTAGCTGGGAAAGGACCAATTTTTATCTGTCCAATTTCTGCTAAATCTAGGAGGCTGAACTTGTAAGAAATCCTTAACCGTTTGCATGGATTTTGCTTTATCCTCCATTTTCTTTATCACCTCTTCAGCCCTAGACCCAAACAAAACATTATGTTGAACAGGAGCATCCAGTAACTTTGCTTTCACTTGATCAGGCAAATGTTGTTCCTTTAACCAAGCATGCCTTCTATTGACCGTGCCAGTGGCAGCCGCCCTGCAAGAGGCCTCCAAAGCATCAAAACCACAGTGTAAGGTATGCTTCCCCACCTGCTCAGTAGCATGCATCAAATCATGTAATTCCTTATTGTCTGCACATGCAAAAATGGTACCCAGCTTTTGTTTCATACAGACAAAAGGTATTGCTGATATTTTAACATATGAAATTGACAATTTAAAGCCCTAATAGATAAGGTAGCAGAAGTGTACCCTTTTTTGCCCCATCTCTCCAAAGCTCTAGAATCCTTATCTGACGGAATAGGGTTCTTAGCAGTGGCGGCCTTAACACCCTTAGGATCCTGAGAAATGGTTTCTGGATCAGCAGTAGGATTTTTATAAAGAAACTGGTGGGAGTCAGGGACTCTGTAATATCTATCGGGCTTAACAAGGGCCGGAGGAAAGGAGTCAGGAGTTAAATTAGACTCGGAAAAGACATCATCCACAATATCCAAAATAGGGGGAATAGCCAGGGGTCTGTGTTGGGGAAGAAGAAGAAAATCCCTAAGCCTTCTCTTAGATTCAGAGTACTCCTGTCCTTCCCAGTGAAAATGTTCCCTCATGTCATGTAAAGTTTCCCCAAAGGAATAATCCTCAGGAGGAGAAGCTGAAGGAATGGATTCCTCAGCATCAGAATCCTCATAAGGAGGGAAAGTATAATCCTGTTCAGAGGAAGACACTGAAGAGATAGATGCCTGATCAGAGGATTCATAATCCAATTCTTGTCTTGGCCTTTTGTCTGGAGGGAGATGTGAACCCCTAATCATAGTTAGCAAGTCCTCCGCCATTTTAAGCATTTGCTTTTGAGATTTAGGTCCCGGATCAGAGGAGACCTGGGCTTGAGTCTGTTTTAGAAGGAGTCTTTGCCTTTATCTGAAGCTGCGTAGGCCTGAAAACCCCCTCGGAAGCCGGTACCTGCACAGCGGCTCCGGACCCATCCGAGGGAGCATTATCCAAAGGTCCTGCACCTGGAGTATTCAAAGGCCTAGTTGGCTCCTCGTGGGAGTCCGTTTCGGCAAGCAGTTCTGTAATGGCCGACGACAGGGGCTGCGAAAGCACCTCACTGATGACGGCCGAACCGGCAGCTGGCTCTGATTGTAGACTGTCGTCTGATTTGGACCTCGGAGGCCTATCCTTTCCTTGCGCCTTTTATGAACTCTGGTAGTCGGAAGCATGTCCGACGACATGTTATAATTAAATTGCCTCCCAAAGTAATGAAAAGCAAAATCGTATCTCCGTTTAATAGTACGTTAATTAAATCTAGCACAAAACCGACAACTAGCTACGTCGTGGTCAGGGCCTAGACAAGGAATACAGTAAGAGTGAAAATCCTTATGAGGTATTTGCTTCCCACATGAAATACAATTATTAACTTTTTCTGACATTGGTCTGGAGCAAGAAAAAAGTTTCCCCAACGGGGTACTTAGCTTTGAAAAGAAGAAAGTCTTCGGAATGAAGCACCAAAAATAGCAGGAGTCAGCCGACCGGCACTTGCGAGCTGCTTCCACCGCGCGGCAAGAAAGACTGGACAACATGGTGTCGGCTGGGAGCTTTGTACCCCTGGCGCTCTGACGTCAAGGAAGAGTGACAGCACAGCTGACGCCGGACCCAGACTTTGGGATTCTGGCCAACCGAGGGCTGCCTGCTGGCAGGAAGAACCCTACAGTGATGACTGCAACAGTGAAACATGATGAACATCTTGGTGACACTGGGTACAATTGTATTTAGCACCAGGTACTTGTAGTACTAGGTGGGTGATTTACTTAGCCTTATGTCGGGAGTGTAAATATTTTTACATCGGTAAGACCGAAAGGGTATTCCGTAGGTGCATTTACGAACACCTATATGCAATTGGGAGGGGTGATGACAACAACGCCCTAAGTAAACATCTAACAAGAAGTCCTCATTGTTCTGTTTTTTTGTTTGGAATCTGTGAAATTGTAGGGAAAGATCTTGGGGGGGGCAATTGGAAGAACAAACTTGAAAGGATGGAAATCAAGTGGCAAATTAGGACTAATGCCACAAATCACCCTGGTTTAAACAATGTTTTCAGTATCATGCCAGTATTGAGACATTTAGCAGAAAAATTATAAAAAAACTTTTTTACTATTATTGTTACAAATATTTTATTGCTTTTTATACTATGGCAAAAGTATTTTTAAAGAATTAATATTGTGATATTTAAATACAAGTATTTTAAATGGATTGGAAATTTTGATTGGTGGAATAGAGTATTTAAAGAGAGGAAGTACTACATTTTAACTGTTCTGATGAAGTCTTGCTAGTCAAGATGAAAGCGCTTAACTTTTTCAAATAAACCTGCATTTGTGGAGAATTCCTGGTTTCAATTTTTGCCTTCAGCTATGACAAGTGCTCTTGGTGTTACAAATATACCTCTGTCATTGTCCATGTTGGAGTGAATGACTTGAGTCCTCCCTGGACTACATGAAAAGAGACATGGAAGAGCTCTCAAATCATGTGGCCCAGGCAGGTATGACCCTAGCCCTGAGCAGTATCCTGCCTTCGCCAAGAATGTTACCACAGTATAAGGACAAAATTATTGACTTCAACAATTGGCTAAATTTCTGGTGTCATTCAAAGGGGATCCAATATCTGTTTGCCTGGGACGACATAACTGACAAACCACGATGCTTTGCCAGAGATGGTCTGCACCTGTCGCCCCTGGGATTCAGGTTACTGGCTAGGGCTCTTGCCACCCCTATAATGCCTTTTTTAAGCAAGGCTCAAAGGCCAAAACCACCACCGTAAGAGACATAAGTATGCAAAATCTGAAGGTAATGCTGTTCAATGCTAGAAGTCTAAACCTCAAAATGCACTCTCTCGAGGCACTCCTAAAAATGGAGAACATCGATATCTGTGCAGGAACTGACACCTGGCTCAAGGCTCCAGAGAGTACCCCTGCAATACCAGGCTACACCTCTTACCACACGTTTCGGCCACCAAACCAGGACCGAAGCACTAAAGGCAGAGGAGTGTCCATATTCACCAAGGATATTCACACCTCCAGACTAGTTGCCCAACACAATGCATCTGAAATTCTACAGGTGCAACTAACACTAGGTATGATTGCAATCCAAATTGTAGCTTGCTACAGATCCCCCATCATGCCCCAAGATTCTCACTACACCTTTCAAAACATACTAGATAATATTGATACAAGCAAACACCCTAACACTGGGTGATTTCAACTACACTGCCATTAACTGGGAAAACTACTCGGGTACCAACACATTTGCCCAACGGTTCTTGGAATTCATAAATTCCAACACCCTGGACCAACTAATCCGCGGACCCACCAACGCCCTGGACCACTAATCCCTAGACCTGGTCATTACCAACATGGGAGATCGATGCTCCACACCAGTGGTCATAACCTCGTTGGTCAGGTCTGGCCATAAGCTAATCACCCTTGATGTCCACATCCCACTCCCACCCCCCAGTAGGGAAATTTCCATAAAAAACTTCTCTAAAGCCAACTTCATGCTACTCAAGTCAGAAGTGACAAACTTCATGACACCCATGCAGACGGGAACTGGAAGTTTGACCGATGAATCCTATACTAAGGCACTGTACGAGCACATCCACTCGTACATGAATCATGCCATTCCAAACAGAACCAAGACGGTCTCCTCCAAAAAAAAGGAACCCAATCTGGTGGTCCCCTGCCATAAAAAAAACTAAACAGAAGGAAGAAACTGTTGCAGAAAATAGGAAAATTCCAGGATGCAAAAAACTCCCTTATTAGCCTCAGTAAAAAGCGGACATCCCTCATAAAATCCTCCAAAGCTAGTTAAGAAAATAAAATTGCCAAAGATTCCAAGGACAACCCCAAGGTATTCTATAGTTATGTCAAGAATCTAAATGGCAATGCTCAGATCTGCTCTGAGCTACAACAGAATGGCATTAAATATACTGATCCCAAGGATACTGCCAATATCCTGGCAGATCGATTCAGTGCCAACTTCAACCCCCTCTCACCCCCTAAAGGGCCCATCTCAATCCCAAAAGATTGCCAAATTCTGATACTCACAGCCACACAGGTAAAAAAAACGTACTCTCCAAAGCTAAGAATACAGCATCCATGTGACCAGACGACATCCCGGGCTGCGTACTACATGAACTACAAAATGAACTGGCACCTCACCTAAGTGTCATGTTTAATCATAGCCTCACCTCAGGCTTTGTGCCCAATGAGTGGCACACAGCTACAGTTATCCCACTCCACAAGGGGGGATCCACTTTGGATCCCGGGAACTATCATCCCATCAGTCTGATGAGCCTGATCTGCAAAGCCATGGAACGCATTATCATGGAATTTATAAACAAAGACATTGGCAACTTTCAAACACTGGACCCCACCCAGTTTGGTTTCGTAAAGGGCCGATCTTGTCTCCTCAACCTGATTGACTTCTTCGAATCAGTCTCCAGAGCCGTGGATGAGGGTAAGGCAGTCCACACAGCCTATCTGGACCTCGACAAGGCCTTCAACACCATCCCCCACTCTGGAATCATAGATAAACTCACTAAGCTGGGCATTAATCCCTACATCACTCGATGGGTTGCCAACTGGCTTACTGACAGAATCCACACTATAAAAGTAGCAGACTCAAAATCCAGCTCCAGACAAGTGACAAGCGGAGTACCTCAGGGTTCAGTCCTGGGACCGCTCTTGTTTGGCATCTACTTCTCTGAAGTACAGGCCAGCATTAAGGGACTCTGGCTAACAAAGTTTGCAGATGACTGCAAACTGGGAGCCATTATTAAATCCCCAAATGATGTGGATATTCTACAAAGGGGCCTTACAGAAACAGATGCTTGGTGCCAGAGCCATGGGCTCAAGCTCAATGCCAAGAAATGTATAGTTATCCCCTTTGGGAAAAGCATGTACTCATGAATTACCATATAAGTAGCAGTACACTAAACACCAAAAGTGTGATAAGGGATTTAGAGACACAGGTGGACTGTGGTCTCACTTTCGATAAACATATAGCCACAACAGTCAGAAAATCCTTCTATGTGGCACACCTCATTACTAAGGGCTTTTCATCCAGAAAAAAGGAGGTCATTGTCCCACTGTACTCATCCCTCATTAGACCCATTATAGAATACAACGCCCCATTTGGTATGTACCTCACAAGACATCTGCAACAACTGGAAAGGCCACAGAAATACCTCACTAAAAGTATCACAGGCCTAAAGCAGATGCCCTATGCTGACCGTCTAAAAAAACACCAGCTATACTCTATCGCATATTGCCTACTCAGAGGTGATCTCTGCTTAACATACAAGGCCATGTCAAACCCAGTGCTGTTGGACATGCTACACTTAAAAGAAATCCCAATCCCTCAGAGCTACACAATCCAGGGATCTAAATCTGGTCATCACAATGAACAAAACATGCTGGAGGGATAGGTTCCTGACCCAGAGACTCCCCATATTCTGGAATAGACTCTCCATGTCAAGCCGACTGCCTCTTTGGCACTCTTCAAAAGAAACCTTGACGACTGGATGGAAGATAGGAAATTCACCCCAGGGATCACGTCAGTTGCCCTGCTAGACAGGGGACCAGGGAAGTAAAAATTCTGGGAAGAAATAGCCATGGAATTGATATGGCTAGGCTTGTACAGGCCCCAGGGCCGATAGCCTAGTACCAACCTATGTAACTGTAACCAGATTAATATGGTTGGTTTTCCCTCATATATTTGCCTGTGTTTGAGTGATAATTTAATAAAGGTGTTAAAAAACATAGTAGGTATTCTATAACTTTACTATATATCTTGGAGCTCTTCCAGCACAAAATTCTGGATAAGTCTCTCCAGCTTACACACCTAGTGGCTGACCTAAAAGAAAATACCTTGATCACCGGCCCAAAGGAAGTCCATCAGGAAATGACATAATGGAGATTGGGGTTTCCCCACTGTACTGCAATCTCAACATTTGTAAATATAATTAGCAGGGGACAGGCCTCCACATGGGGAGTGCAGGAGCACCTGCCCCCTTGCAAAACAGCAGATGTTGTGTTTGTAGCATTTTGGTAGACCTTCTAGATTTTTGATATTCTCAGCTCGAACTTTTGAGGTGCATGCTTATGGAATTTTGCATTTATGTGAGGAATTAAAAAAAAAAAAAAAAGACATTTGTAGAGACAAATGTAATAATTAAAAAGAAGTTATGTTCTTAACATAGCATTCCATCTGTGTTGTTGATCTTCATTCATCCATTACTGATGGTTATTGGTTCCGTCCTCGGAACCGAGTTGGCCATTATAACAAGCTCATGCCAGCCAAAAAACTCTCGAGCTAAGGTTTACCTACATTGCATCAGATTGAGTTTGCTTGTAAGGAGGAAAGAAAGAAAGTGGAGGCTTTACCTGAACAACTTCCCTATCATACACGCTAGGACCATATCCGAACCTCCAGGAGTCTTTTGGAGGGGGATGGCGGGAGGGTTGTAATGAATGACTGAAGACCAACAACACAGAAGGAACGTTATGGTAAGAACATAACTTCTTTATCTGATGTTGTTAATCTTCATTCATTCCTTACTGATGGGACAGAGTCCCTAACTACTTTGTTTCTTGGGAGGCCCTATGGAAGAAAATTCCTGAGTACCACTGAACCAAAGGAAGCTCTCCCCTGGAGACCATATCCAATTTTTAATGCATGATAAAGATATGAGGAGTGGCTCATGTTGCTGCTGCACAAATGTCATCCATGGAAGCCCTTGCATGGAAGGCAACAGACATTGCAACTGATCTGGTTGAATTTCCGTTGACCTTAGATGGTAGAGAAGCCTTGTTCCATTGATAAAGCAAATGAAATCTCTCAACCATTTAGATAAAAGTAACTTTGGAAACAGATCTTCCCAATTTTGGTCCTGAGAATGGTACAAATAATTGGTCAGATTTTCATAATGATTTAGTTCTGTCAAGATAAAAATGCAATTGTCTATGCATGTAAAGCAAATATAGTGAATATTCTCCTTTGCTAGAAAAAATTGGAAAGAAGACTGGTAGTTCAATAGTTTGATTAATAGTCAAGTCAGAAACAACTTTGGGTAAAAAGTAGGAATTAGTCTGGAGTGATACTCTGTCCTTATGGAACATTATGTAAGGATGTTTTATGCATAAGGCTTGCAATTCAGAAATTCGTCTTGCTGAGGTAATGGCCACCAAGAATAAAGCTTTCCAGGATAAGAATTTCAAATCGCAATTGGCAGCAGATTCAATAGGGGGAACGAGTCAAGGATTATAGAACTAATGTCAAACTCCAAGGCTCAATTGGCTGTTTGAAGGGGGGCCTAATGTGTGTAACACCTTTCAAAAAGGTCTTACAGAGATGGTGTGAAATCAAGGAAGAGTCAGTGAAACCATTATGGAAGTTGGAGATTGCCACCAAGTGTACTCGAACAGTTGAAGCTGCCGCTTATGAATGAAGGAGATTAGATAAATAATCTAGTACCATAGAAAGCAGTGCCAAAAAAGGGTTTACTCC
Organism: Protopterus annectens; assembly: GCF_019279795.1. Classification (NCBI taxonomy): domain Eukaryota; kingdom Metazoa; phylum Chordata; order Ceratodontiformes; family Protopteridae; genus Protopterus; species Protopterus annectens. Next base: position 1,386,356,148 of record NC_056729.1, read on the forward strand.
CTTTTTTGAGATCAGATTATGAATCTTTTCCATTTGCTGAGATAAAGTTTCCTGGTGGATGGTTTATGGGAAGCCAGAAGAACGTGGCAGACAGGGGAGGATAGATTGCTTTGCCTGGCAATTACCAGAAGTGGAAAAACAAGCTGTCAGTATGAATCAACCCCTGTGGGTGCGACAGCAATTCCAGAGGTGGATCCAGAATCCATGGTTGATGTACTAGGTGAGGCTAAAGAAAGGGAAGCCAAATTTGTCAGGGCCAGTTGAGTGCAATGAGGATTACTCTGCTTTTCAACCGAAGAGCCTTCTTCAAGAATTGCAGGATCAGAGGAAGGGGAGGGGAAGCATAAAGATGTCCCATGAGCCAATCATGTACAAGAGCGTCCCTCGGTGACTCCCCCCTGTGGGGGAATAGGGGCAAAGTAGCTGCTGCATTTGTGATTTGTGGGGGATTCGAACAGATCACTGCAAGGCTGGCCCCAGCGACTGAAGATTTTCACCATCATGACAGGATTAAGGGACCACTCGTGAGGCAGGAGAATGCATCTGCTCAATTTGTCTGCAATTATATTTGAATCCCCGGGAATGTGCAATTCTATTAGAAAGCAGCAGGAAGCTATCACCCATTGCCAAATTCTCATGGCCTCTCGACACAACGGGTAGGACTTGGTTCCCCATTATTTGTTGATATACCAGACTACTGGCATGTTGTCGGAATGGATGGCAATTGTTCCTGAAGAGAGAACAGGTTGAAATGCTTGCAAAGCTAGAAGTACTGCCCTCAGTTCTACAACACTGATATGCAGGTTGGCCTCCATGGGTGACCAAGTGCCTTGGACAGTTTTTCCATGGAAATGCCCCACCACCCAATCAGGGAGGCATCTGTGGTCACTATGGTTCTGGGCTGAGAGGGTGAGAAAGGGCAACTCCATATGTGCTCTTCTGGCTTCATCCACCAAATTAAATCTTGTTTGCACCGATTTATTATCCTGATCTGAAAGGACACAGGATGAGTCAAAGGGGACCACTGTGTTAGCAAAAGCCACTGTGAGTCTCATGTGTAGTATTGCCAGTGGAACTATTGTTATCGATGCTGCCATTGACCCTAGTGGTTGGAGGACTGCCTGAGCTGAAGTTTTGTCTTGACAGAGTATCACCTGGAGTTGAGACTTGATTCTTTCTAGCCTGTGAAGTGGGAGGGAAACTAGGCAAGACTGAGTATTGAAAATTGCCCCTATGAATTCCAGTCTTTGAGAAGGAGTCAACTTGCATTTCTCTTTGTTCACTGTTATCCCCAATTGTTTCATTAGTTGTAGGGTGTAATGTATAGCCGAAACCAGTAGATGCTTGGTTGGGGTGGTATGGAGCCAATTGTCTAAATATGAAACGCACAGAATCCTTGCAGTTTCAAGTGACCTGTTACCACTGCCATGCATTGGTGAACACTCTGGGGGGCGTAGAGAGAACAAAGGGCAGCACTTGGAATTGGTAGAGATTGGCAACCAGCCGGAGGTGGCGAAATCTTCTGGAGTGCCTGTCCATTTTTATACACGTCCTGAAGACTTATCGAGCGCATCCAATTGTTTTTAGCTGGCAAAGGTAGTATAGACTGAACCATGACCATCTGGAATTTTGTTTGCTTGACAAATTTGTTTAAGATGCTGAGGTCCAGAATTGGCCTCCAGTCCCCTGCCTATTTTGGCACTAAAAAGAACCTTGGGTAGAATCTGACTCCTGTGTGGTCTGATGGGACTGTTTGGATGACTCTTTTTTAGAAGAAGCAGCTTTTGAATTTCTTGAGCTGCTGCTTCCCTTTGAGTGGGTGGAATGTCGGGAATATGCCTTAGCGGCCTTGGGTAAAGATTGAAAGGGATGAGGTAACCTCTGGCAATTATCATCTGCACCCAAAAATCTGTGGTTATCATTTGCCAGGCAATGTGGTGCAGAGAAAATCATCCCCCAACTGCTTCCAGAGGTAAGCAATCGGGCTGCTCTTCAGGAGTGCTGATAGGGCTATCCAGAGAAAGAATCTCTGGATCTCTGATTACGCGGACCCCCCCTCTGCCTGTGAAAGGGTGTCTTCCAGTTAAGTTCCTCGCTCTACCCCGGGGGAAAACACACCATGTGTGTCATGGAAAGTACCCTGGGATTTCTTGTACCACATCTTTCCACTCCTCTGATTCCTAGAGTAGGGTCATTGGGGGCTGGAAAACCATATGCCCACAGAAGACAAGGTCTTACCGTCCTTTTCACACCTGGCTTAAGTGTCTTTCACCTTTGCACCAAAAAGAGAAGAGGTCTCTATGGGGGCAATGAGAAAGGAAGACTTAAAAGGATCCGCAAAATCACATAGGCGCATCCAGGCTTGACATCTCATGACAACGCCTGCACCCGCTCTAGCTGCCCCTTCAGTAGAGTGAAAAATCAACTGCATGGACGAGTTAGCGACAGATTCCAGGGTGGCAAGCTGTGAGGCAACTTTGTCATGTACTTCATCAGAAACTGCTCCTGCCAAGGTTTCTGAGAGTTCAAAGATTAGGTCTCTCTGAAGCCAGGTAAAGTGTGCCAGATAGTTCAGGGACTGAATGGTAAAGGTCGCTGAAGAATGCACCCACTTCCCTAGTTTGTCTATCGCCTGAGACTCCCTGTTAAGGGGATGGACAGTAGGGCTCTCTTCGGCGAGCTCTTTCTTAGTGGCCACCGCCACAACCATAGCATCTACTTGTAGGCCCTTGTATCAGTGTGGGTTGTTCTCTGGAGGAGAAAGAATTTTGTCTGGTCTCTGGGGGATAGGTTCAATGGTATCAGGACTCTTCCAGGAGCGCTACACAATGAGCTGAACCAGGTCATCTGCAGGCAGGGTCACCCAGGAAGTAAAGGCCAAGCACGGAAAGCCTGCAAGAACACAGACTCTTCAGAGGAAGGGGTGGTGGACTACCAGTCTCCCCGCTGCTTCAAGATTTCCAATAGGTCTTCAAAGGACACATCCTCAGGGGGGTGACCATGAGGACCCTTCCCCTTCATCGTAGTCTGTAACTTCAGTGAGGGATTCCTCAGGGGAATCCACATGCTTCCTCCTGAACGATCTCTTGCAAGGTACCTCCTCGGTGGGGAGCTCTGAGGAGGACTCTGCAGAGTGGGTACCTTGTGGAAGGATGTCTTGAGGTTCCCGTGCCCGGTATCCCTGAGGAGTGGGCTGTGGCTCAGAGGAAAGATATATATGGGTCTCCGGTGCTGAAGGGACCGGCTGGAAGCCTGCAGAGGCAAGTGTCCTCTCCATCACCTGGAAAGCAGGTCTGCCCAAAGAGGGATGGAAGCCCGGAACTGAGAAAGACAACCTCGGGACCGAGGCCACACCCCACTTAGATGAACCCACTCCCAGGGAAGGAGCCGCGAGAGGACTGCTCCATCAAAGGCAACCAGAACTGTAGTAGACAGTGCAGAGGAAAAAACAGGCATCGTACTAGGGATCATAGTGCCAACAGACTAGTCTCGATCCCAAGAATGGCCCGGCTCCAAGTGAGTCGATGGCCACAGGATAGACTCCAGAACCATGGTAAGGTCTACCAATGGAGCCGAAGAAGCTGGAACTGGGGTTGGTGTCGAAGGCTCTGATACCTCCAGGGAAGTCGAAGGAGGAAAATATGTAGAAGTCCAATGAGAAAAATCCTCAGCTCCAGGTGGGAGGGAGGATTTGGAAGGAGTCGGAATTCCTCTGGCCACCAGGAGCTGATCAACTAGCTTCATTACGTCCAGTTCCAAAAAGCTCCTGGAGGATCGGGTGGACATTACTGACAGGGAGTCAGGATGCTCTAGAAATGGGCTGCATTGCTGTCCAAAAAACAGATCCACCAAAGGGGAAAATCAGATCCGAGGAGGTATTTCACCTTTCAGCACTGTGTTCAAAGGACCAGCATGATGTATAGGTAGGGGAGATGTGACTGGAATTGGAACAACTATTTTTGGTGCCGAAATGGAGATCAGAGCTGTAGTCACAATTATTATCATAGTCAGTGCTTGGGCATGGGTGCCAGTGATGGCACTACTGTAGCCGACTGCTAAGGTGCTGGAACCGAAGACTGCACAGTGGAGGGGGGGGGGTTGAGGCCCTGGTGCAGAGGTTATTGGTGCCAATTTAGAAATTTTTGCTTTTGGCTCCATCGATTTTGTTTCACTGATGTGAGGAGAGGAGGATAAGGATTTACTCCTCTTTTTATGTTCTCTATTTGGAGGGGTTGAGCCCTCCGCAAAAGGAGATTTCAGGAGATCTTTAAACATAAGCTTGTTTTTCCGTTCCCCCAAAGTGCAGGAGCTAAACCCCTTACAGATCTCACAAGGGGGTTTCACAGAGAGGTGTGGCACCCCAAGACAGTAGACACAGGACACATAGTTGTCCAAATTAGGCAATTTCCTGTCCCATTGGTCACAGTGTTTTGAAAACAGTTGTTCCCTTTTTCTCAGACATATTTGCAACCAAAAATACAATTTTAACAACAAATTGGTCAAATCACACTCACAGAATAAGGAAGAAAGGGTTGTTTGTTTTTTACAGTAGAGAGGAAAAAGGGGAATACCAACAATGGCACTGGGAATTACCTCAGTGGTAAGGGAAGGCCTATACCAGCAATGGTACAAAGAGTACCAAATTTGGTAAAAGAAGGAAAGAAAGAGAGGGATACTTATGCAGATAAGCTAATAATATACGACTGACAACAGACTAATTAAATATATGAAAGAAAGGCAAGAAAAGGTTTAAGTACTGAAAACTTTGAAATGATTTAGCTGAGAGCTGGCCTGACATGTCTTGATTCAGTATGCGGCAAACAAGATCTGAGGTAATTAGAGAGGGGCACTATGGGTAAAGCTTAGCTCGAGAGTTTTTTGGCTGTCACAAGCTTGTTACAACAGCCAACTTGGTTCCTAGGACAGAACCGACATCCATCAGTAAGGAATGAATGAAGATTAACAAAATCAGATCTTATTATATTAGATGATGTTAACTGTAATTTAAGGAAAGAAAAGGGAAACGTAATAAAGAATATTAAAACAATAAAAGAATAAACAACAGATTAAGATTATGAAAGGAACTTAAACACAAGAGGGAATATACAGACATAAGTAGATTATGTAATATGTTCAGAAGGTATGAGAGAAATTAAAGGAGGGAGTAAAGAAAAGAAAAGTACAGTTGTGTACACGTACCATAAATGTAGATGTTCGAGTGTATTCACTGTTGCAGTCATCACATTTGGGTTATCTCCCTGCAGGTAGCCCTCAGCCGGCCTGAATACCAGAGTCTTCAGATTTCTGCGTCGGATGCTGTCGCTACTTCCATGACGTCAGGTTGTCAGGGGTATAAAAAGTACAGTTGTGTACACTTACCATAAATGTAGATGTTCGAGTGTATTCACTGTTGTAGTCATTACATTTGGGTAATCTGCTGGCAGGTTTCCATCAGTCGGCCTGATTAACAAAGTCTTGGGTCCTGCGTCAGTTGCTGTCCCTTCTTCCATGACGTCAGGTTGTCAGGGGTCAGCTGACACCATTACATCAGTTTTTCTTGCCCCAGATGTCAGGTGCCCCCCAAATGGGGAGCAAAAAATATATATGTATATATAATTTAAAACACAAAAAATATATATCTCCAAACAAAAGCAAATACACCCAAAAAGGCTTTTGAGCATAGTAAAAGAAAGGAGAGGTATAGTAAGAGAAAAACAGGGGGCTGGAGGGTGGGTAACCAGGACTGCAACAGTGAATACACTCAAACATCTACATTTATGGTAAGTGTACACAACTGTACTATGTTCTTCGTGTTTCACTGTTGCAGTCATTAAGTTTGGGTAGAATCCCAAAGCTATGGTTGAGAGGATGGATTTATACAACATTAGGAGCAGTTATAAGGCCCTGCAGGACAGCAGTGGCAAAGCCAGCTCTGGATTTAGAGAAGAGAGGTAAATGGTAATGTTTGGTGAATGTATGAACTGAGCTCCAGGTAGCAGCTTCTAGAATGTCTCTGGTAGGAACCCCTCTGAGAAAGGCTGTAGAAGTAGATACAGCCCTGGTGGAATGAGACCTGATCCCCTTGGGGATAGGTTCACCATGGTGCATATAGCAGAAACGAATACAATGGCTTATCCATTTGGAAATAGTCTGCTTTGAAATAGCATTTCCCTCTGCCCCTGCAGCAAATGCCACCAATAGTTGTTCAGATTTTCTTAGAGATTTCGTCCTGTTTAAGTAGAATCTAAGTTGTCTGTGTATATCCAATGAAGGCAGAATCCGCTCTCCTTTGTTCTGTGGATTGGGGAAGAAAGTTGGCAGATGAATGGTCTGATTAAGAGCCCCACTGGATACCACCTTAGACATGAAAGATGGATTGGTCCTGAGAGCCACCCTGTCCGGATGAAAAATAATGAAAGGCTCCACTGCCATAAGAGCCTGTAATTCTGAAATCCTTCTAGCTGAAGTGACTGCTAAAAGGAAAGCTGTTTTCCAGGAGAGAAATTTTAGGTCTGCAGTAGCAGCTGGCTCAAAAGGAGGGAGAGTGAGCTTTTCCAAAACAAAATTGAGGTCCCATGCAGACGTTGGCGCTCTCCTGGGGGGGTCTTAAATTTTTGGCCCCTCTGAGATACTGCTTTAGCAGAGGATGAGAGAAGAGGGGAGGTTCTGTGTTGTAATGAGCTGAAATGGCAGAGGCATGGATTTTTATGGAGGAAAAGGATAGGCCCTTGTGAAGCATCTCAGTTAAGTACTGTATAATCTGAGGAATATCGGGCATTGCTGTGCTTATTCCTTGTGATTGGTTCCAGGCACAGAATCTTTTCCATTTGTCAGCATAAGATTTTCTAGTACTAGGCCTTCTAGCCTCCAAGATGACATCCATCACAGGTTTGCTGAGAGATATCACGGGTGAAATTAGTTGATTAGCCACGCTGCAAGATTCAAAGTTTCGAGATGAGTGTGCAGAATCTGGTAGTTCTGCTGAGACAGTAGGTAAGGTGTCTGAGGAAGGTGCCATGGAGGAAGGAGTGACGCATTGCGCAGGAGTGGGTACCAGTACTGGCGAGGTCAGTCTGGAGCAATCAGAATCATTTTTGGTTTGTCCTGTTTGACTTTTAGTAGAACTTTGGAGAGCAGAGGCAGAGGGTGAAAAGCATTGACTGATAGAGCATCCACTTTCCAAGCTTTTTTTGTGATGAATTCTTGTGCAGAATTTGTCCAACTGATAGTTCTGGGGTGAGGCAAAAAGATCTATGTCTGGGCTCCCCCATTTGCGTGTCAACATGTTGAAAACTTGTGGGTCCATTTTCCATTCGTGTGGGTCCATAAGATTTCTGCTTAGTTCGTCTGACAGAGTATTTAGCTTTCCTGGCAGGAATTGAGCTTATAGTTGTATCTGATAGGTCAAGGCCGTGTTCTTCCACAATGCCATGGCTAGTCTGCAAAGGGGGTAGGAATGTGTACCCCCCTGCTTGTTTATGTACCACATAACTGTGGTGTTGCCTGTCTTTATCATTAATTGCCCTGGATGAAGGTAGTGCTTGAAGGCTGTCAGAGCATTCTGTACAGCTAGCATCTCTTTTTGATTGATATGTAGGTGCATTTGATTTGGAGTCCATTTGCCCTGAATGCACTTCCCTGCCAGATGAGCCCCCCAAGCATAGTCTGATGAGTCTGTTGTTAGGGTTTGGGCAGCAGGGGGTGGAGTGAATGGCAGCCCCCTGTTTTGGTGGCAGGCCTCTGCCCACCATAGGAACTCTAGTTGCAGGCAAGGTATAAGAGAAATCATTGTTTCCAGGTTGTCACAATGTTGACTCCATAAACTTTTTAAGTACCACTGAAGTTTCCTCATATGCAGTCTTGCATATGGAATTAGAAGAATGCAGGAGGCCATGAACCCCTAGGCTTGCAGAATTTGTCTTGCAGATAGCAGGGTTTTTGTGGCCACCTGTTTGAAGCAAGTCATCAATTGAATCTGCTTTTCTAGCGCAAGGTAAGTCATCTGGGTAGTTGCATTCAAGCTTGCACCCAGGAATGTAATTTTTTGAGAGGTTACTAGTTGTGATTTATTTTTGTTTATGATGTACCCTAGACAAGTTAGAACCCTTTTTACAAACGCCGGATACTTTAGAAGAATGTCCTTGTTTTCTGCCTGAATTAGACAATCATCCAAGTATGGATATATTTGAATATTTCTTTGCCTGCAAAATGCAATTACTGGTGCCAGGCACTTTGTGAAGACCCTGGGCGCAGTATATAAGCCAAAGGGCAGTGCAGAGAACTGGTAACACAAGTAGCCTCCTTTGAAGCGGAGGTATCTTCTGCAAGATTCCCTGACTGGGATATGCAGGTAAGCCTCTTAAGTCTAGAGTTACCAACCAGGCATCTTTGCCTAGCATAGGTAGTAACTGTTGAAGAGTCAGCATCTTGAACTTTGGAATGTCCAGAAATGTGTTTAGAGTGGATAAGTCCAGAATTGGTCGCCATGATTTGTCTTTTCTGGGTACCAGGAAAATTCTGGAGTAGAAACCTTGTCCCTTTTCCTCTTCTGATACTGGTTGAATATCACCCATGTTCATGAGGGACAGAACTTGTTTCTGGGCCTCTGCCCACTGATTTGGGGGCAGATCTGGCCATCCGTTTGGGATTGGCAACGTGTGGAAGTGAAATCTGTATCCCTGGGATACTATATTTAAAACCCATTTGTCCTGGGTAATAAGTTGCAAGTTTCATGCATGAAGTGCTAGTGTGCTAGTTTTCCCCCCAAAGGGGCGGCTAAGAGGTAAGTGTTTGGTGATTGTAGAGGGAAGTCATTGAGACTGTTTACCATAGGAAGGTGCCTTGTTACTTCCAGTTTTGGAGGTGGAGGCACCCCATTGTTTTGTTTTAAAAGTTCCTTGTGACTGAAACCTGGAGCCTTTGGAATGTCTTGATTTGACCTGAGTGGCTCTTGAGGAGACTGGAAAGGACCAGTTCTTAGTAGGTCAGTGCCTACTAAATCTTGGAGGTTGCACTTGTAAGAAATCTTTCACAGTTGGCATAGATTTAGCTTTATCTTCCATCTTTTTTTAACACTTCTTCAGCCTTATTACCAAAGAGACGGTCCTGTTGTAAAGGAGCATCCAACAATTTTGCTTTAACATGGTCAGGCAGAGTTTGCTCTTTGAACCAAGCATGCCTTCTTAGCAAAGATCCAGTTACAGCAGCCCTGCAAGAGGCCTCCAAGGAATCAAAACCACATTGCAACGTATGTTTTCCAACTTGTTCAGCTGAATGCAATAAATCCTGCAATTCTTTTATTTTCCACACAATCCGAGATTAACATCATTTTCTGTTTAAGTAGTCCCATAATATGCTGTTGATATTTAAGCATATGAAATTGACAGTTTAAAGCCCTAATTGCCAAGGTTGCAGACGTGTAAACCTTCTTACCCCATCTATCCAGAGCCCTGGAATCTCTATCAGAAGGGGTAGGATTTTTGGCAGAAGAGGCCTTAATGCCCTTGGGACCCTGAGAAATGGTTTCAGGATCAGCAATAGGGTTTTTGAAAAGGAATTTGTGGGTGTCAGGAACCCTGTGGTATCTGTCTGGCTTACAAGGAGCCAGAGGCAGAGACTCAGGAGTCATACTAGATTCTGAAAAAACATCATCAACAATGTCTAGAACAGGAGGTATAGCCAAAGGCCTATGCGGAGGAAGAAGAAGAAAATCCCTAAATCTCTTTTTAGAATCAGAGAAATCCTGACTTTCCCAGTGGAAATGTTCCCTTAAGACAAGTAAAGTTTCCCAAAAAGAAAAATCCACAGGGGGAGAGGCAGAGGGAATGGAATCCTCTGCATCAGAGTCCTCATAAGTAGGAATAGAGAAATCCTGTTCATTAGAAGAGTCAGAAGAAATAGAATCTTGTTCAGAAGATTCACAATCAATGTCTTGCCTAGGCCTCTTAGAAAGAGGGGTTGGCTACCCCTGATCAGAATAATTAAATCTTTAGCCATTTTGAACATTTGTTTTTTAGGCATAGGGGCCTGCACATGTGGCCCAGGCGTCGGTTCTTTAGACATAGATTTAGATTTTGGCCTTAGTTTTGAAGATGGCGTTGGTCTAATATACAAATCTGTAGGCCTGAAAACACCCTCAGAAGCCAGGTGCCTGCACCAGCGGCTCCGGACCCATCTAAGGTAGAGACATCCTCGGGTTCCATAAATGAAGTATCTCGTGGTATACCAGACTCTGAATGGATCTCAGTAGAGGCCTGCGAATTAGAAGTAGTGGGTATCAGGGGCTGCGAAAGTGCCTCACTGAGTACTGGCGAACTGGCGACTGGCTTAGAAGCGTCGTTGTCGGTTTTGGACCTCAACGGTCTGTCTCTGTCTTTTTTCTTTGCGTTTTTTAGGTATTCCGGTAGTCGGATTGCTAACCGACGACATTTCTGGATAATTAAATCTTGAGCCAAAATATTTAGAAGCAAAAATATACAGACGTTTAATCGTGCTTTGATTAAATTTAGCACAAAACCGACAGCAAGGCACGTTGTGGTCAGGGCCTAGGCAAGTAATACAGTACAAATGAAAATCCTTATGAGGCATTTGCTTCCCACAAGTAATGCAATTATTAACTTTTACTGACATCGGTAAGGAGCAAGAAAAAGTTTTCCCAATGGGGTACTTAGCTTTTAGTTGAAGACTTCGGTTCTGAAACTCGAAAATGAAAATTTCAGGAGTCGGCCGACTGGCACTTGCGAACTGTTTCTACTTCGGGCACCATGTGGCAAGAAAGACCGATGTCGGCTGCATGTTTTATACCCCTGATAACCTGACGTCATGGAAGAAGGGACAACAACCGACACAGGACCCAAGACTTTGTTAATCAGGCCGACTGAGGGCAACCTGCCAGCAGATTACCCAAATGTAATGACTGCAACAGTGAAACACGAAGAACATCATGCAGCCGATGCCATTACATCAGTTTTTCTTGCCCCAGATGTCAGGTGCCCTCACAACAGGAAGCAATTATATGGTATGGAACACCCCCAGCAAAAAGCAAATACACAAGATATAATATATTCCAAACAAGAAGGAAAGGTAGAGCCAAGAGAAGTCATGGAGCTGGGGGGAGGGTAACCAGGACTGCAACAGTGAATACACTCGAACATCTAGATTTATGGTAAGTGTACACAACTGTACTATGTTCTTCATGTTTCACTGCTGCAGTCATCACATTTGGGTTGATTGCCAAAGCTAAGGAAGGGTGGAGGCAATTAAAGAGCATTGGGGCTAGCAATCAGGCCCTGTAAGACTGCTGAGACAAATCCAGCTCTGGATTTAGAAAAGATAGGCAGGTGGCAATGCTTGGTGAAAGTATGTAGCAGCATCCAGGATGTCCCTGGTAGGGACTCCTCTGAGAAACGCTGTAGAGGTAGAGGCAACCCTGGTGGAATGTGATCTTATTCCCTGTGGGGTAGGTTTTCCATGGTGCTTGTAGCAAAATTGGATGTAATTGGCTATCCATTTGGAAATGGTTTGCTTTGAAATGGCCTTTCCCTCTGTCCTTGCAGCAAAACTAACTAGCAGCTGGTCAGATTTTTTGAGAGGCTTAGTTCTGTCCAAATAGAATCTAAGCTTTCTGTGCACATCCAGAGAATGCAGTATCCTTTCCCCCTTATTTTGAGGATTAGGGAAAAAAGTAGGCAAGTGGATGGACTGGTTTAGAGCCACACTAGACACCACCTTGGGCATAAAGGACGGATTAGTCCTGAGGGAAACTCTGTCTGCATGGAAGTTAATGAAGGGTTCCACTTCCATGAGGGCCTACAGTTCAGACACTCTTCTTGCTGAAGTGATGGCTAGAAGTAAGGCTGTTTTCCAAGAAAGGAATTTCAACTTTGTTGTAGCAGCTGGTTCAAAGGGGAGAAGAATGAGTTTTTCCCAATACAAAGTTAAGGTCCCAAGCTGGAGTGGGAGCTCTCCTGGGGGGCCTTAAATTTTTGGCCCCTCTAAGGAATTGTTTTAGCAGGGGATGGGAGAAGAGGGGTGGCTCAGTATTCTAATGTGCTGAAATGTCAGAGGTATGAATCTTAATAGAAGAGAAAGAGAGGCCCTTGTGGAGCATTTCTGTTAAATAATCTAGAATATGGGGTAAGCTGGGCACCGTTCTGCCCCTCCCCTGAGCCTGGCTCCAGGAATAGTATCTTTTCCACTTTTCTGAATAGGATTTTCTGGTACTAGGCCTCCTTGCCTCAAGAATGACATCCAGCAGCACCTGCTTACTGAGGGCTGCTAGGGGTGAGCTCAGGGAATTAACAAGGCTGCAAGGTTCAGGGTTTGAAGCTGAGGGTGCAGAATCTGGCCCACTTGATAGGACACAGCAGGGAAGAGGTCTGAGGCAGGTGCCATGGTTGTAGCACTATCAGACTGCGCAAAAGGGGATACCAGTGCTGGCGTGGCCGGTCTGGGGCAATCAGCATTGTCTTTGGCTTGTTCTGTTTGATCTTTACTAGAACCTTCGAGAGGAGAGGCACAGAGGGAAAGGCATAAACTGAGAGGCTTTCCCAGGTAAAGGACAGGACATCCACTTTCCAACTTGACTGTGGGGAGTTCTGGTGCAGAATTTGTTCAATTGGTAGTTCTGAGGGGAGGCAAACAGGTCTACCTCTGGTATCCCCCATTTGTTCCTCAAGAGCTTAAATAATTTGGGTTCCAGTTTCCATTTGTGTGGGTCTATGAGATTTCTGCTCAAGTCGTCTGCTGGTGAATTTAGTTTGTCTGGCAGGAATTGAGCTTACAGGTTCACTTGGTAGTTCAAGGCTATGTTCCACAGAGCCATGGCTAGTCTGCAGAGTGGGTAGGAATGGGTTCCTCCCTGCTTATGTACCACATAACTGTGGTGTTGTCTGTCTTTACCAGTAGCTGTCCTGGAAAAATAAGGTCTTTGCAGGCTGTCAGAGCATTCTGTACAGCTAACATTTCTTTTTGATTGATATGCAGGTGTATCTGTTTTGGGTTCCATCTGCCCTGAATGCACTGCCCTGCCATGTGAACCCCCATGCATAATCTGATGCGTCTGTTGTTAGGGTTTAGGCAGCAGGGGGTAGAGTGAAAGGGAGTCCTTTGTTGTGGTAGCAGGCCGCTGCCCACCAAAGGAACTCTGCTCTTAGACAAGGAATGATAGGAATCGTTGTTTCCAGGTCCTGAGAATGTTGATACCATAGACTTTTTAGATACCATTGAAGTTTCCTCATATGCAGTCTTGCATATGGAATTAACAGAATGCAATGGCCATGAATCCCAAGGCTTGCAGGATTTTCCTTGCAGATAGCTGTCTTTTTTTTGTGCCCAGTAGGTTGAAGTAGGTTGACAAATAAACTTGTTTCTCCGGAGTGAGGAATGCCATCTGGGAAGTTATGTTCAAGCTTTCTCCCAGGAATACAATCTGTTGGCAGGGTACTAGGTGTGATCTCTTCTCGTTGATGGTGTACCCCAGTGAGGTTAGAAGTCTCTTTACAAATGCCAGGTGCTGTAATAGCAAACCCTGACTTTCTGCCTGAATCAGGCAATTGTCCAAGTATGGCTAAATCTGAATATTTCTCTGCCTGCAAAATGCAATGGCTGGAGCTAGGCACTTTGTGAATACACTGGGCGCAGTAGATAAGCCAAAGGGAAGTGCAGAGAACTGATAGTGCATGGAGCCCGCCCTGAAACACAGGTATTGTCTGCAGGATTCCCTTATTGGGATGTGCAGGTAAGCTTCTTTCAAGTCTAGGGTTGCCAGCCAGGCATCCTTGGCTAGCATAGGAAGAAGCTGTTGAAGAGTTAGCATTTTGAATTTTGGAACCACCAGAAAGGTGTTGAGAATAGACAGGTCCAGGATAGGACGCCAGGAGGAACAATCTTGAATAAAAACCTTGTCCCCTTTGTTCTGCTGGGACAGGTTGAATAACCCTGATACTGAGGAGAGAAAGCACTTGTTTTTGGGCCTCTGTCCACTGATTTGGGGGGAGGTCTGGCCATCCACTTGGGGTTGATAGTGAGTGGGAGTGGAATCGGTATCCTAGGGAAACTATGTTTAAAACCCATTTGTCCCGGGTAATGAGTTCCCAGTTTTTTGCATGCAGGGCGAGCTTTCCTCCTAAGGGAGCAAGTAGTTGAGCAGGGCTTGGAAGAATTAAGGATAAGTCATTGTGCCATTTTTCCATAGGGAGGTGGCTTAACTACTCCCTGCTTCGGAAGTGGGAGCCCCCCACTGCTTAGACCTGTGCATAGCCCGAGACTGAAGTTTTGGTGGTCTGCTGCTCCTGGGTTTGGACTGAGAAGGCCTGGAAAGTACTGGAAAAGACCAGTTCTTTGAAGGCTAATGCCTACTGAATCTAGGAGGCTGTACTTGTAAGAGATCTAACAATTTGCATAGATTTAGCTTTTTCCTCCATCCTTTTGAGGAATTATTCTGCTTTGTTGCCAAAAAGGTGGTCTTGGTTTAAGGGTGCATCCAGAAATTTAGATTTGACATTATCTGGCAAATTTTTTCCTTATCTAAGCATGCCTTCTAAGTACAGACCCAGTGACAGCAGCCCTGCAAGATGCTTTTAAAGCATCAAAACCACATTGCAAAGTATGTTTACCAACTTGTTCAGTAGAATGCATTAACTCTTGCAAATATTTGTGTTCAGCACAGTCAGGAATCAACATAATTTTCTGTTTAAGTAGTCCCATAATATGTTGCTGATACTTTAACATATGAAACTGGCAATTTAAAGCCCTAATGGCCAAAGTAGCAGAAGTGCATACCTTCTTACCCCATCTGTCTAAAGGGGTAGGATTTTTGGCAATAGTAGCCTTAATTCCTTTTGGTCCTTGGGAAATGGTCTCTGGATCCACAGTAGGATTCTTGAAGAAGAATTTGTGAGAGTAAGGTACTCTGTAGTACCTGTCAGGTTTCCTGGGAGTTGGAGGCAAAGTGTCTGTGTTAAGGCTGGATTCCAAGAAAACATCATCTACAATCTCCAGAACAGGAGGGATAGCTAGAGAACTGTGTTGAGGCAGGAGTAAAAATTTGCTGTCTCTTTTTGAACTCAGAATAGTTCCTGGTTTTCCCAGCAGAAATGCACCCTAAGGGTATGCAAGGTTTCACCAAAAGAAAAATCTTCTGGAGGGGAAGCAGAGGGAATGGAATCCTCTGCATTAGAATCCTCATAAGTAGATAAGGGTAAATCCTGGTAGTCAGAAGGAGCAAATATATCAGATTCCTTATCAGAAGAATCAGAAGGAAAATCAGTTCTAGGTCTCTTAGAAGGGGAAGGCTGGCTTCCCCTAATTAAGGCAATAAGGTCTTCAGCCATTCTAATCATTTGTTTTTGAGGCATATGGGCCTGAGTATGCGGCTTGGTCGTCGGTTTTCTAGGCATAGTGCGAGCTTTAGGCATCAGAATTCCATATTTCTAGCTTGAAACAAAGTCGTTGGTTCAATATGAAAATTGGTAGGCCTGAATACAACCTCAGAAGCCGGTGCCTGCACAGTGGCTCCGGACCCATCCAAGGTAGAGACATCCGCAGATTCCATAGTCGAAGAAGCATCTCATGGCATACCAGACTTTGAATGGGTCTCAGTACAGGCCTGCAAATCTGTAGTAGCGGGTATCAGGGGCTGCGAAAACGCCTCACTGACTACCGGTGGACTGGCGACTGGCTTAACGGAAGCGTCGTCGGCAGTTTTGGACCTATGCAGTCTGTCTCTGTCTT
The DNA here is from genome assembly GCF_019279795.1 of Protopterus annectens. NCBI lineage: Eukaryota > Metazoa > Chordata > Ceratodontiformes > Protopteridae > Protopterus > Protopterus annectens. The sequence continues at coordinate 1,386,371,880 of NC_056729.1, forward strand.
TATCCTTACGTTTTTTCAGAAGACCGGTAGTCGGATGGCTTAGCAAGGCTATTTCAAGTATTTAGCTACAAAAATAGCCCAATGACGAATAGTGCGGGCTTTGAACAAGGCACAAAACCGACAGCGGCGTACGTCACGGCCTGGGCCTAAACAGGTGACACAGTAAGAATGAAAATCTCTATGAGGAATTTGCTTTCCACAGGTAAGACAATTGTTAATTTTTTCTGACATCGGTTAGAGCAAGAAAAAAGGATCCCAGATGGGGTACTTATCTTTTTGAAGACTTCAGGTCTGAAACTCGAAAACGAAAATTTCAGGAGTTGGCCGATCGGCACTTGCAAACTGCTTCTGCTTCGGGCACCGCACATCAAGAAAGACTGGATGTAATGGCGTCGGCTGCATGTTTTATACCCCTGACGACCTGACATCATGGAAGTAGCAACAGCATCTGATGCAGAAATCTGAAGACTCTGGTATTCAGGCTGTCTGAAGGCTACCTACAGGCAGATATCCCAAATGTGATGACTGCAACAGTGAAACATGAAGAACATCAGAAGTTATGTTCTTACTATAATAATAGATCCGTGTTGTTTAGTTTTAGTCTGGTTAAACTTTTAGGTTATCGGATCTGAATAAATCTGACCTTGATGCCTTTAAAAGCTGTGGATCCAAGGGTCTGACTCCTCCCCTACCCACAATCCCCCTCTTCCACCAAATACCTCAGACTGAGTTTGTCTACTTATCAGACAAAGTATTTTATCACCTCAGAGAATATAACAAGTGAATCCTATACCACAAAGTAACCTACAGTAAAAAAAACAACCAGTTGAGGCTGTGAGCTGAGAAGGTTCATGATTAGGTCCATTCGAGCAAAGAGGAGCACCAGGAAAAAAAATTTAGAAGGGGGAAGGCAGGAGGGATGTTGAACTGGATGAATACCCTCCCTTTTGTATGGAGCTCCGCTACTCTCTAACCTCCAATATCCCTAAAATCTAAACTTTCCTCATGTTATAACAAAATTTCAAAGTTTGCCACAGGATCCAAATCCTCTACTCACCATTGCAACACCCTACATGCTCTAAATTGGTTGGAACTCCCAAGCTACCTAAATTTCATTCAACTAACTACAGCACACAAGCTAATTTTCAAACCTTCTAACTGTCCATCACTCTCCTCTTCCCTAAAACTTCACCAGTCACATAGAACACTTAGATCCACAAATCAGAACCTCTTAGAACTTTACAAGCCTTTACACGCACCAGGGCAACTTCTACTATCATTCTTCCTTGCCAGATTATGGAACTCTCTCCCCCCTTGCATTAGAACTACCCCTAACGTACCATCCTTTAAAACCCTACTCCACTCTCACCTCTACTCCCTCTGGGAGTGCTCCTGTATCCATCCTACCTGATTCCTGATACCTATCCCTATTCTATTCTACTCCAATCTCTGCCACTGCTTCAATTCATCTCTCTAAAATTCCTTTGCCTAAAAACATGTAGTGTATTAAATGAACATAAATTTATTGTTTTTGCTAATATCTTATAAGTGATTGACTCAGCTCATATATTTCAAGATATGTAAAATCCTGCCTTGCTGTATATTGAATGTTAAACTGTTGTTCTCATATGCTGTACTAATACATTGTATATTGTATATTGTCTTTCTGTCTGGAGCTTTTCTTCTCGGGCCTCCATTGAAAACGGGCTATCTTAGCCCAATGGACTTTCCCGGTTAACAAACTGAAACAAATAAATAAAAATAAATAAAATAGATCTACTGTTATCGTGAGTATTTAACTTTCATATTAGATGATGTCTTTTTTTTATCCGATTCATCCTTTGGGACAGATTCCCTAGCTACCACAACCCTGGGAGGTAACAAGGAAGGATATTCCTGAGAATGGAGAAACTGAAAGATGTACACAACCTTTACTGTATGTCAATTTTATAATGAATAATTGACGAGTGGATTGTAGACCAAGTTGCAGCAGCACAGAGTTCTACAGAAACTGTGGATAAAAGCAGTAAAAGCAGCCACAGCCTTCTTGAGTGAGCTCTTGGTTTCTTAGCTAAAGAGAGTCTCAATTTTTCATATACAAATGCTATGCAATCAAACAGCCACCTGGATAGTGACCCTTTTAGACATTCTGTCCTAGCTTTGCTTTAGAAAAGGCTACAGATAACTGATCAGATTTCCTGAAATCCTTAGTCCTATGGAAGTAAAATCTAAGTTTTCTGTGGACACCTAAAAGATACATAGTACATTCTCCATTATTGGAGAATCATAGAATAAATACTGGTAAATTACTTGTTTGAGTAATGTTAATTTCGGATGCCACTTCTGGGTTGAAAGTAGGATTCGTTCTCAAAGAAACTTTATCCTTACGGAAAACCAAAGTAAGGAGGTTTACAAGAAAGACTGCTTGAATTCTGAAATCCTTTTAACTTGAAGTGATGGCCACAAGAAGCATAGCCTTCCTTGAAAGGTACTTTAAGGCAGTTCAAAAGGGGGTTTTGCTAATGCTTGAAGCACAACAGTCATGTCACAATGAGGAATAGGGTCCTTTATACGGCGGTCTCAGTAAGAAAGTTCCTTTTAGAAATGCCTTTGAAATATTTAAAGAGGCTATAGTCATTTGACTGTAGAAAAACTGAAACCCTTCTGAAAAAGATCCGATAAAAAATGTCTTCTTTTTGCTGGAGTAAACCTTCCTGGTGCTCGGTTTTTGAAAGGCTAACAAAATATGAACTAATTTAATGGAAAGTCTGGCATCTGTGGCCACTGCTAAAATTAGAGGAACCATGTAGTTAGCTTCATTATCTCTAGATTCAAATGAGGCTGCCCAGATGGGTGAGTCAGAAGATCTGGAAGGTTATCCAGTGTCAAGGAAGGACATAGTAGATAAGGCCAAAGGAAGTGGAACCACACTTGCCAAGGCCATAAAAGAGCACTGAGGATTACCTTAGCACTGCACCTTATTACTTTCTGAACAAATTTTTTTATCAGGTGAAAGGGAGGAAAGGCATATAAAAGACCTGGAGACCAACTGTGGACTAGAGTGTCCCTCGGTGATTGCCCCTGTGGTGAGATTAGAGCAAAGTAACTGCTGCATCTGTAGCTCAGGCACAAAGAAAACCTCACAGCATGGTTGTCCCCAGATGGCTGATTATCTGATTCACCACTGTTTGGTTGAGTGACCACTTGTGAGGCAGTAGTATGGATCTGCTCAACTTCTCCTCGAGCAACAGAAAGCAATGGGAAGACATCACTCATTGCCATACTCTCATGGACTCTCAGCACAGAAGATATGGACAGGTTCCACCCTACTTGTTGATGTACCAGACTACTGACACATTCTCTGCCTGGATGGAAGGCCTGCAACTCAAGGTGGACTGCCTTCGTCTCAAGGCACTAATGTGAAGAATGGCCTCTGTGTTCAGCCATGAATCTTGAACTGTCTTCCCTTTGAAGTATCCCCTCAACCCAGCAGGGAAGTATCTGTGGTTATTATGGCTGTGGGGGGGGGGGTGTAGAAAAGGACAGACCTTCTAGGACAGCTGAGGAGGTGACCCACCACGTGATGTGGGACTTGTGCAATGAGGTCAAGCAAATCCATGCATGAAGTGGATGAAGGAACTGGGACCACTGTACTCAAATTATCAACTGAAGAACTCTCATGTAATACTTGGCTAGGGGAACTAATGTTATAGTGAAGCAAACAGACCTAGCAATCAAAGGATAATTCTTGCAGGTGGAGAGGGGTGCTGAGGAACTTGCAAGGGTGGCTGCAGTAGAGAAACGACCCTGAATTCTAGTACTGTAGCTATCTGACTTGTTATATTCAAGTGGCATCTGATGAACTCTATTTGTTGTGTGGGTATCAATTTTCTTTTGGAGTGATTCACTGTAATCCCCAAGTGTTAGGAAAACTGGAGCAAGTTGTCCCATTGTTGGAGAAGAACATCCTTGGTTGGTACAGTGAGAAGCCAATCCTCTAAGAATGGGAACACTCTGAACTCTAGAAACCTGAAATGAGCTGAGAACACTACCACGCACTTGGTAAACACCTGGGGGGGGGGGGGGGTGTCGAGACTAAAAGGCAGAGCTCCAAACTGGAAATGATTGCTCCCAGACAGAAATAGAGAAATCTCCTTCATCACCGTGAAATCTTGATATGTAGTAGGGGTCATGAATATCTATCAAGCACATCCAATCTTCCTTCCTCAACAGAGATAGACTGGACTGAACTATGACCAACCAGAACTTTCTCCGCTTTACAAATTGAGATGACTGAGGTCCAAATTTGGACTTAGGTCTCCTGTCTTTTCTGGAAATAAAAAGAGTCTGGAATAGATTCCAGATTCTAACTGGTTGGGTGGAACCTGTTGGATGACTTTTTATTAACAACTTTACGGCTTCTGCTGTTGCAGATTCCAACTGTTGGGGTAGTACTGTGGGAATCCTTCTCTTCTTTAAAGGAGGGCAAACAAAGGGTTTTACATAGTCTCTGGTGATAATTCATAACACCCAAGAATCTGATGTGATGGCCTGCCAGACTTGAGAGTGGAGGGGTTAGCACTCCCTGAATGCCTCCAGAGTGTAGCAGTCAGATAATCCTTCAGGATAAATGGAAAGAATTCCTGAAAAAATAAGAAACTGACAAAACTGCCGAAGGTATTCTAATTATCTTTAAGAAAAATGTATTTAAGTTGCATGCAAAAAGAATAATTAGAATTTATTATTTTGCTTCTTCTGGGGTTCAATGTTAAATTCATTGTAAAGGTGATTATTATGGAGGGGGACTTACTCTACACATCCTCTTTTTTTTGACAAACTTACATGGTGTATGAAAAAAGAAGCACAAGCAATAGGAATGGTTTTAAAAATATAATTATGTACGGAAAGAAAGTAGAAGAAAAGAAAATGAATGCAAAAATATGGGAATGTAAAGACTATGAAAAGATAAAAATATAGAAAACTGGATTACATATCAAAACTGGTATAAAAAAACACTCTTGTGTATTTCATGGGAAAATGCAGGGGAAAATATGAAAGATGCAATTAAAGAAAGACAAAAGAGATGTTTATAAAGGAGGAAGGATAACTACCTGTAAAAGAAAACATCAAATACAAAGTATTTTAAAATAGGATGTACAACATATACAAAGTACAGTTTTCTACCTACCATAAATGTAGATGTCCGAACAGGATAGCATCTGCAGTCATAACAAATGGGTTGTCCTGTCGTCAGGCAGCCCTTCGGTCGGCCGGATTCCAAAGTCTGGGTCCGGCTTCGGCTGATGTCGCACTTCACCCGACGTCATCTCTGCTGGTCTTCGGGTATAAAGGCATCAGCCGACGCCATTTTCCTCAGTGTTTCTTGCCCCAGATGCCAGTTGCCCTCTTGGTAAGCTAAATTTTGGATAAATGCCAATGTTTCCAAAAAGTAGAAGGCAAACACAAAAATAACAATGTATGTACATATATACAAACAAATACACCATAAGAGACTCCCCAGCTAGCTATTAGGAGGGTAAATACCCTAGGAGTACCACAGAGGGAAGGAGGGTGGGTAATCCTGACTGCAGATGCTATCCTGTTCGGACATCTACATTTATGGTAGGTACAAAACTGTACTATGTCCTTCAAGGATGCATCTGCAGTCATAACAAATGGGTAGAATACCATAGCCAAACTAGGGAGGAGGAAGAAGAATTATGGTGTAGTTAGGATCCCTTGCAGTACAGCAGTGGCAAACCCTGCTCGGGATCTAGAGTATAGAGGTAAATTATAATGCTTGGCAAATGTATGCACGGAGGTCCAAGTAGCCGCCTCAATAATGTCCTTGGTTGCCACTCCTCGTAAGAAAGCTGTGGTAGTGGCTGTAGCCCTTGTAGAATGAGGTCTTATGTTCTATGGAATTGGTTTTCCGTGGTAGGAGTAACAGAATCTTATGCAATTTCCTATCCATTTGGAGATTGTCTGTTTGGAAATTGCTTTTCCTTCCCTTCCTGTTGCATAGGCTACTAAAAGCTGGTCAGTTTTTCTGTCACCTTTGGTTCTGTCCAGGTAGTAGCGTAACTGTCTATGTACATCCAAGGTATGCAGCAGTCTTTCCCCTGTTCTGTGGATTGGGAAAGAAGGTAGGTAGGTGGATTGCCTGGTTTAAAGACACTCTGGATACCACCTTAGGCATAAATGTAGGATTAGTTCTCATGGACACCCTATCTTGATGGAAGATTAGGAAAGGTTGTACTGCCATTAAGGCCTGTAGTTCGAAACCCTCCTTGCTGAAGTAATTGCCAGTAGGAAAGCAGTTTTCCATGATAGGTGTTGAAGATCTGCTGTTGCTGCTGGTTCAAATGGAGGGAGTGTCAATTTTTCTAGCACAAAGTTCAAGTCCCATGCTGGTAATGGTGGTTTCCTAGGAGGTTTTACATTCTTGATCCCTCTGAGGAACTGCCTGAGTAGAGGATGCGAAAAGACAGGTGGATCAAGCTGTATTCTGCTGAAATAGCTGATGCATGTATCTTGATGGAGGAATAGGACAGGCCTGTATGTAGAAGCTCTGCCAAGTACTCCAGGATGTTAGCAATATCTATGTTCGACACATCTTTTCCTCTTTCAGTACTCCAAATGACAAATCTTTTCCATTTTCCTGCATAGTTCCTTCTTGTTGAAGGTCTGCGGGCTTCAAGGATAATGTCTTTAACCCTTTGGGATAGGTCTGGGTTAGTTGCTGCTATGTGATGTTCCAGGCAGTCAGTTGCAAGGTTTTAGGTTTGGGTGCATGATGTTGTAGTTGTTCTGAGTTAACATCAAAGGCATCACGGCTATTGACCACTTTCTCCCCTGAGACATGCTCCTCAGCAATGGTTACCAGTGTTGTCTTGGCCAATTCGGAGCTATCAGGATTATCCTTGGGCGTTCCTCTTTGATTTTCAGTAGTACCTTGTGCATCAAAGGAAGAGGTGGAAATGCATATGCTGTCAGGCCTTTCCAACTGAAGGATAGAGAGTCCACCTTCCATGCAAGTGGGTGGTATGTCCTTGTGCAGAATTTTTTGAGCTGGTGATTGAGTGGGGATGCGAATAGGTCTATTTGTGGCATTCCCCATTTCTTTGTGATGGGCTTGAAGATGTCCGGGTGTAGCATCCATTCGTGAGCATCCGAGGTGGTTCTGCTTAACATGTCTGCTACGGTGTTTTCTTTTCCCGGCACAAATATTGCCTATAACTGGATGTTGTAGCTCAGAGCCATATTCCAAAGGTCCAGAGTCATTCTGCATAGGGGGTATGAATGAGTGCCTCCCTGTTTGTTGATGTACCACATGACTGTGGTGTTGTCTGTCCTTATCATTAAATGGCCTTCTTTGAGGAATGGTCTGAATTTCTGGATTGCTAGTTTTACTGCCAGCATTTCTTTTTGGTTTATGTGCAGGTGCAGCTGGTCTGGAGTCCACAATCCTTGTATGCATTTGTCCAACATGTGCCCCAGCCTAGGTCTGAGGCGTCCGTTGTGATGGTTTGGCTTGCTTGAAAGTTGTGGAAGGGCAAGCCTGGGTATGACTGGCATGCTTGAGCCCACCATAGGAACTCCTGTTTCAGGCATGGGCTTAGTGGGATTTTGGTTTCTAAGCTGTGCCTGTGTTGAGACCATAAATTCTTTAGGTACCACTGTAGCTTTCTCATATGCAGTCTGGCATGTGGGACCAAGATTATGCATGATGCCATGAAGCCCAAGGCCTGCAGTACTTTTCTTGCTGTTAGTTTGTTCTGCTTTGTTAATGCCAAGAAGTAAAGAGGGAGTTGTTTTGTTTTTCTGCAGTTAGGAATGCCATTTGTTTTGCTGTGTCCAATTCGCACCCAAGAATGTTCTTGTTTGGGATGGTATCAGTCTTGACTTTTGTAAATTGACTGTGTATCCCAGGGCTTGTAGTAAGCAAATGACTCTTTGTAAATCTGTTGTCAGCTTGCTTTTGTTGTCCGCTTGTAACAGGCAGTCGTCCAGGTATGGATAAATTTGGATTCCCTGTAGCCTGCAGTGAGCGATTACTGATGCCAGGCATTTTGTGAATACTCTGGGCAGTAGATAAACCAAAGGGCAATGCTGAGAATTGATAATGCTCTGATCCTGCAAGAAATCTGAGGTATCTTCTGCAATTTGGTCGTATGGGGACGTGCAGGTATGCCTCCTTGAGATCTAGAGTTACCAGCCAACACTCCTTGCCCAGCATGGGAAGAAGTTGCTGTAGGGTCAGCATTTTGAATTTTGGGACAATGATGTATGTGTTTAAGACGGACAGGTCGAGAATAGGTCTCCAACTTTTCTCTTTTCTTGGTACTAGGAAGAGTCTAGAGTAGAATCCTTTGCCCTGTTCTGTTATTGGTACTCTTTCCACAGCTCTTATCTTTGTTAATTGCGCTATCTGCTTTAGAGCTTCTGTTTTTTGATTTGAAGGTAGGTTTGGCATTCCTCTTTTTACTGGTAAGGTGTGGAAGTGGAACCTGTAGCCTTGGTCTATGGTTTGCAAAATCTACTTGTCTTTTGTGATACAGTGCCAATTTTTCGAAAATAAGGCTAACTTTCCGCCTAAAGGTGCTGTTATTTGCTCCCTGGTAGGCGGTGTCAGAGCCAAGTCACTGTGATTGTCCTGTTGCAGTGGCTGTGTCTGTGCCTCGGTTATTGCCTTGCCACTGTCGTCCTCTGTAGGCACCTCCTCTGGATTGATTTCTGCCTCTAGAGCATCTATTCCTACCTCTTTGAGATTTTGAGGAGTCTGGAAAGGACCAATTTTTGGAAGGCCAGTTCCTGCTAAACCTTGGGGGCTGAACCTGTAAGAAATCCTTAACTGTTTGTACAGATTTTGCCTTCTCTTCCATTTTCTTCATTACTTGCTGAGCAGGTGTACCAAATAGACTGGCCTTATCCATAGGAGCATCTAACAGCTTTGCTTTAACATGATCCGGTAAGACCTGTTCTTTCAACCATGCATGCCTTCTTATCACTGTGCCAGTCATGGCTGATCTAAATGAAGCCTCCAGTGCATCATAGCCACATTTTAAAGAATGGTTACTAACCTGCTGAATGTTATTCACCATTTCTAAAACATATTTCTTATCTAAGGAGTCATCAGTGGACAGCTTCTTAGTTAACTGATCAAGCATAAACTCTTGGTATTGGATCATATGAAACTGACAGTTTAAAGCTCTAGCTGAGAGAGTAGCAGAGGTGTAAACTTTTTTCCCCCATCTCTCTAAGGACCTGGATTCCCTTTCAGAAGGAATAGGGTTTTTAGCTGAGGTCGAGGCTACTGCCTTAGGCCCCTGGGATATAGTCTCAGGATCTGCAAGTGGGGCCTTGTATAGGTGGTGATGAGTGTCTGGCACCCTGTAAAATCTATCTGGTTTGGCAGGGGCTGGAGGTAAAGTATCAGGAGCAGTGCAAACATCATTAAATGCATCATCCACAACAGGCAGTACTGGAGGTATAGCTAAGGGCCTATGTTGTGGTAAGTGCAGGAATGTCCTAAGCCTTTTCTTGAATCTGAGAAATCTTGTCCCTGCCATTGGAATTGTTCTCTCATGGCATGTAAGGTTTCCCCAAAGGAAAATTCCTCTGGTGGAGAGGCAGATGGAATGGATTCCTCAGCATCGAATCTTCATAAGTAGAAAAAGGAGCCTCTGGCTGGTCTGTAATGTCTGAGTCATCCAAGAATCATCAGAGGACACTGGCTCGGGGGCTCTGCTCTAGGTCTCTTTTCTGGGGGCTGAGAGGCCCTGTCTGGGTGAGATTGGGATCCCCTAATTAAGGATATTAAATCCTCTGCCAGAGTAAGCATTTGTGAACTAGAAGTGGACCTGTGTGAGGGGGGCTTAACAGGCACTGATTTAACAGTTTTGGCTGCTTTAGCCCTGGCAAAGGCCTTAATAGACATGGCTGCAGGAGGCCTAGCAGCACCACGTGCTGGGGTGGAAACATCCAAAGGAATGGTGTCTGATAAATCACTAGGAACCACAGTAGTAGGCAAAACTTCTGAGGCCGATTCAACTAAGGTAGCAGGAGCCTCAGTAGTAGTCATGGATTCGGCTGAAGATTGACCGAAACCGAGACACTCGCGGCTTGCTTAACCGTGGTTTCGGCTGAAACTGCGGACCGCGAGTGTCGGTCTTTTTCTTTGCGTTTTTTAACAATTTGGGTAGTCGGAGGATCCGACGGCATAATGTACGCAAAATCTGAGCCGAAAAACTGTTCAGCAAACTCCGACCGACGCCTAAGCGTTCGTCGGTTGAAGGAAGCACAGGCCGAACAGGCTGCTACGTCGTGGTCTGGGCCTAAGCAAGGCAGGCAGTAAGAGTGGAAATCTTTATGAGGTATTTGTTTCCCACAAGTTAAACAGTTATTGACTTTTTCTGACATCGGCTGAGGCAAGAAAGAGTCCCCAACGGGGTACTTAGCTTTTTAGAAGTCTTCGAAGTAGTATTCGGTAGTAGTAATCTCTGGATCTGACCGACCGGCACTTGCGAACAGCTTCTGCTTCGGGCGCCGCGCGGCAAGAAAGACTGAGGAAAATGGCGTCGGCTGATGCCTTTATACCCGAAGACCAGCAGAGATGACGTCGGGTGAAGTGCGACATCAGCCGAAGCCGGACCCAGACTTTGGAATCCGGCCGACCGAAGGGCTGCCTGACGACAGGACAACCCATTTGTTATGACTGCAGATGCATCCTTGAAGGACATCATTGAAAAAGCATTGCGACATTGTTTTTGGTGGGTCAAAAAAAGAAGTTATGTACTCACCATAATGTTTCATGTGTGTTGTCCATCTTTGCCTTCATTCATACCAGGACAGATTCAGATCAGATACACAAGCTCGAGGTCTTCCACTAGCTCATGGCTAAACCCTATCCCAGCATGCCCCAGGAACGTCCCTCAGATCTTGTTTACAGTTATAGTAATAATAAGAAAAAATTGCTTTATAATATCTCAGAGTGCAGTCAAGAAGGTCAGACAACAATGATGTCCCACTGTAGCAACTCAGTCTTCCAAGAGTAAAACTGGCAGGGTTAAAGGAGGGTGGGATGTAAAAATTAATGCAAAGATGGACAACGCACATTAAATGTTATGGTGAGTACATAACGTCTTTATGTGTTGTTGTCCAATCTCACCTTCATTCTTACCAGGATGGGAAAGCATCCCTAGCACCATCTTTCTTGGGTGGATCAAGGGAAAACATTCTTCAGAAAAGTGGACCCAAAAGAGGCCTTGTTCTTGGAGGACAAATCGACCTTGTAATGAGTAATAAAGGTATGCAGATTTGCCCATATTACTGCAGCACAAATAGTATCAATTGGTAATCTAGCTAGAAAGGCGGATGTTGCAATGGCTCTTGTAGAGTGGGCTTTAACCTTCTGAGAAAGATCTCTGTTGTGAGATTCATAGATATCTGAAAGCCATTTTGATAGCGTCACTTTCGTTGGTCAGACTTTCTGAAGTTTTTAGTCCTGTGTAAATAGAGGCGCAATTGCCTATGCACACCTAGCTGATGCAACAAGTATTCCACTTTATTCTCATAATTTGGATAAAATACTGAAAGCTCTATAGATTGGTTTAAATTAGTTTCTGAACAAGCTTTTGTCAAAAAAGAAGGGATTGTTCTTAAAGATACCCTACCCTTGTGGAAAAGCTAGTAGGGGGGCTTTACTTACAAGACTTGCAGCTCTGACACCCTTCTGGCAGAGGTTACAGCTATCAATAGAACAGTTTTCCATGTCAAATACTTGAGTTCATAAGATGATGACAGCTCAAAAGGGGGAAAAATTAAGTCCCATGCTGCAGGGAGGTCTCTGATAGGAGGTTGAAGTAATAGAGTACCTTTTAAAAACACTTTACACAGTCTATGAGACGTTGTACTGAGACCAGATTTAGCGATATGGAAACTATAAATAGCTGCTAGTTGGATTCTTATGGTAGCTGTAGCGGCACCGTCTTCAAATAACTTTGCTAGAAACTCAAGAATGGAAGTGACTGGCAGAGTAAATGGATCAATATGGTTCTGAGAAGCCCATAAAGAGAATCTTTTCTGTTTGCTCCTATATATCTTTCTTGTTGATGCTTTATAAAAAGATATCAGTGTATGTTTAACTGATGATGAAAGATTAGGAAACCTGGCTATTGTTGGAATCAGAGCAGCCAAACTGTCAACTTGAGGGTCTGAAAGGAAGGATGGAGCATTCCTGAATCATGAGTCAGAAGGTCTGGAACTCGGTCCAGAATCCAAGGCTCCTCCCAAAGATGAGGCCACAGGAAGGAGAACCAGATTTGATGAGGCCAATATGGGGCGATGAGTATCAAGTCCTTTCCCAAGCAATTGGCTTTCTGCAAAACTTTGGGTATTAATGGAAAGGGAGGAAGAGCATAGAGGAGACCCGAGGGCCAATCGTGGACAAGTGCATCCCTTGGTGACTCCCCCAGTTGGGAGGATAAGGACAAAGTAGCTGCTGCATTTGGCTTTCATGGAAATGGATATCACAAAAAGGTCGCAGCATGGCTGGCCCCATTTGCGGAAAATCTTTTCCACTACTTCCTGTTTTAGGAACCACTCATGAGGCATCAGAATCGCTCTGCTGAATCTGTCTGCTATCATGTTGGATTTCAACGGGATGTGCCTTACTATAAGAAAACATTGGGAGGAGGTTGCACCTTGCCATACTCTCAGGGCCTCTTGACAAAGGGGGTAAGACCTGGTTCCTCCTCCCTTGTTTATGCACCATACAACTTACATGTCAGTTGTATGTACCATATAACTGACATGTTTGTCTGTATTGCAATAGCTCCCAGCAAAAGAGAATCCTGGAATGCTTGCAATGCTAGAAGCACCGTTCTCATCTCTAGGACACTGATATGCAAATGGGCCTTGTGATCCTGCCAAGTGCCTTGGATAGTCTTTCCCAGATACTGCCCCCCCCCCATCTGAGAAGTGTCCGTGGTCACCGTGGCTAATGGTTGGGGTAGTACAAAGTGTCAACCTAGCGTCACCGGAGTGGAGTAAAGCCACCAACAAAGGTCTTTCCTGCAAGTGTCTGTTATCATTATCTTGTGGGACATCGGTAATTCCTGCATCAACCACTGAGAGAACAGTAGCCACTGATGAAGTCTTGTGTGTAGTCATGCTAATGGAACCAGAGTTATTGCTGCCACCATGATCCCCAAGACTTTCAGAACTATCCTTGCTTGATCCTTTTTCTTTGTGATAAGATTAAAGATCTGTCTTCATAGAACTTGAACTCTTTCTGGAGGGAGTCTGGCTATCATATTTGTTGAATCGAATTCTGCTCCTATAAATACTACTTGCTGAGAAGGCAGCAAGGCGGACTTCTCTAAGTTTACTGTAACTTCTAGGTGACAGCAGATCTGCAAGGTAGTGTCTCTTGCTTTTATCAGTAGATGCTTGGTAGTGGTGGTTAGGAGCCAGTCGTCTAAGTATGGAAACACCCGGACTCTTAGGCATCTCAAGTGAGCCATGACTACTGCCATATATTTGGTGAACACTCTGGGGGCTGTAGTGAGGCCAAAGGGCAGAGCTTGAAACTGGTAATGACTGGCTCCAAGCTAAAAGTGCAGATGTCTTCTGGATCGCCTGTCTATTTTTATGTGGTAGTATGCATCCTGGAGATCTATTGAGCACATCCAATTGTCTTGTCCCAGAAAAAGGAGTATCGACTACAGTGTTACCATCTGGAACATGGACTTTTTTACTCATCTGTTTAGATTGCTGAGATCCAGAATTGGTCTCCAGTCTCCTTTTTTCTTTGGGATTAATAAGAACCTTGAGTAAATCCCAGATCCTGTTTGGTCTGCAGGGATTGTTTGGTGACTCTTGTCTAGCAACTTTTGAATTACTAACACTGCTTGTTCCCTTTGACTGGGTGGAATGAATGGGATCTTTTTCATGTTTGAGATGGGGAGGGAAAAGGGAATGAAGTAACCTCTGGATATGATGCTTTGTACCCATTTGTCTTTTGTTATTTTTTGCCAGGCATCTGGGCACCAAGATAAGCAGCCCCCGACTGCCTCCAGAGATGGACAGATGGGCCTCCTTTCAGAAGCACTGGAAGGGCTTACCAAAGAAGGATTCTCCGACGCCCTGACTCTGCAGACCCCTTCTGCCACGTGGTCAACATCTTCCATTATCACTTCCCCCTCTGCTCCTAGGGGAAGATTCACACTGTGTGTCCTGGAAAGCTCTCCGAGATTTTCATCACCACATTTTTCCACCTTTCTGACCTTTGGGATATACTCTGGTAGGTAGGGAAAATGGACTCCTAAGACAGACAAAGTCTTTCCTTCCTGTTCACACCTGGTTGGTGTGTCCTTGACTTTGGGCCCGAAGAGAAATGGAGCCACTGAACGGTGCATTCACAAACGAAGATTTAAAAAGGTTCCGCAAAATCACACATGCGTATCCAGGAATGTTTTCTTAAGGAAATTCCTGAACCTGCTGCTCTACTCACTCCATCTGCTGCAAAAGAGATCAGTCTCATGGAGGAGTTGACTACTGAATTTAAGGTAGACAGCTGACAGGAAACTTTATCTGAAACCCCTTCAGCCACTGAACCTTGGAGAGCATCTCCTAGCTCTTTCAGGAGGTCTCTCTGGAATCTTGTAAAATGAATAAGGTAATTCAGTGATCTGAGGGCAAAAGTCACTGAAGAAAAAACATGTTTTCCATTATCTGTCCATCATACCAGACTCTTTGTTCAGTGGATGAACAGATGAAGATGTCTCGAAGAGTTCCTTCTTGGTGGCTGCTGCCACCACCACAGCATCTACTGAGACTCCTTTGTCAGGAACGTTTTGTCAGGTGGGGATGTAATGAACTTATCTGGCCTCCTAGGAACATGTTCCACTAACTCTGGAGATTCCCACACCTTTCGAGAGACTAGATCCATAAGCTTGTCGAAAGGTGGAAACACCCAAGTGGAGGCAAGGGGAGATCCAAAGGCCTTCAGGTATACGGACTCCTCCTCTGAAGAGTTGATGGACTTCCAGCCGCCTCTCTGTTTCAGAATTTCTAAGACATCTGCAAAGGAGACATCCTCAGAAGGTGACCATGGGGACCCTTCAGACTCATCGAGGTCCATATCAGAAGTAATGGGCTCCTCAGAGGAGTCTAAACGCTTCCTCTTACATAACCTCTTCTGAGGGGCCTCTTCAGAGGGGTACTCTGGAGAAATTTCAGAAAAGTGAGGGGCATCCTGAGGCCTAGGATCTCTGTGTCCCTGTGGATGCAAGGGTATAGAGGCAGACACCGGTGCCTTTGGGGGAAGAATGTCCAGAGAAGACCTCAAAACTGCCTGTGGAGACAGCACTCTCCTCATCACCTCAAAAGCCCTCCATCCCTGATCCGAGGAGATTCCTAGAACCAAAGAAGCTAAAGGAGCCCCTGGAACCAAGGACAATGGTTCCAAGGCTGAGGTAGGAGCCGAGCTAACCTGAGCCGATGCCCCAAGAGGCAAGATCAGATCCAACTACTGTCAGATCCGACTCGCCTCCCCGGACCAGACTGGAGGATATTGGGATCTAGACTCCTCAAGTTCCGATGGAGCAGAGGATGTCAGAGCAAACATGGAGAAATAGGTCCTGGCTCCGAAATTTCCAAAAGTATCAGCTCCGGACTTTACGACTCCAAAGTCCGAGACAGGATCAGAGGAGGAGTAGAAGCAAAAGGGGAGGATGCAGTTGGATATGAACCCCTCGTGGTTGGATCCGATAATAATTTGGCCAGTGCCAGAGTCCTTAATAGCCTTTGTACCCCTCAATCCACGTCATTGTCAGACAGGCTCCTGCAAGACCAAGTAGAGGGGGCTGGAGATTTTGAAGGCTGCAGGATAGAAGACCGGAGGGTCAGAGAGAATGGCTCCAAAACTGGGGACCAGCTCTGAAATACAAAGTACAGTTGTGTACACTTACCATAAATGTAGATGTTCGAGTGTATTCACTGTTGCAGTCATTACATTTGGGTAATCTGCTGGCAGGTTGCCCTCAGTCGGCCTGAATTCCAAAGTCTTGGGTCCTGCGTCGGTTGCTGTCTTCTCTTCCATAACTTCAGGTCGTCAGGGGTATAAAACATGCAGCCGATGCCATTTTCTTTAGTTTTTCTTGCCCCCGATGTCAGGTGCCCCAAAAAAGGTAGCAATATTATATATATATATATATATATATATATATATATATATATATATATATATATATATATATACATGCATCAATATAAACTTTACCTTCATCTACAAGCAAATACACCACATAGGTTGTATAAGATAGGGAAGGAAAGATAAATTGTAGAATGACAGGGGGATGGCGGGAGGGTAACCTGGACTGCAACAGTGAATACACTCAAACATCTTTAAGTGTACACAACTGTAGTATGTTCTTTGTGTTTCACTGTTGCAGTCATTACATTAGGGTAGAATCCCAAAGCTATGGTTGGGAGGCTGAAACTAAATAGCAATAGGTGCGGCTATAAGGCCCTGCAGCACTGCAGTGGCAAAGCCTGCCCTGGACTTGGGAGTAGAGTGGCAAATGGTAATGCTTTGTAAAGGTGTGAACAGAACTCCAAGTAGCAGCTTCTAGAATGTCTGTGGTTGGTACTCCTCTGAGAAAGGCTGCTGAAGTAGCTGCAGCTCTGGTGGAATGAGACCTAATGCCCTTGAGCACAGGTTTACCATGGTGTAAGTAGCAGAAACGGATGCAGTGGCTTATCCACTTTGAAATTGTCTGCTTTGAAATAGCCTTTCCTTCTGATCATACAGCATATGACACTAGTAATTGCTCAGTTTTTCTTAGAGCTTTAGTCCTGCTCAAGTAGAATCTTAGCTGTCTGTGTACGTCCAAGGAATGCAGAATTATCTCCCTTTTGTTCTGCGGATTTGGATAAAAAATTGGCAGATGAATTGTTTGGTTAAGAGCCACATTGGAAACCAGCTTAGGCATAAAAGTAGGATTTGTCCTCAGAGACACCCTGTCTGGGTAAAATATGATAAAAGGCTCTACAGCCATGAAGGCCTGTAGCTCTGAAACTCCTCTTGCTGAAGCAATTGCTAGTAGCAGAGCTGTCTTCCATGATGAGAACTTTATATCAGCGGTAGCAGCTGGTTCAAATGGAGGCAGGGTGAGCTTTTCTAACACATAATTGAGGTCCCATGCAGGTAATGGTGATCTTCTAAGGAGGCCTTAAATTTTTGGCTCCTCTAAGATACTGCTTTAGTAAAGGATGAGAAAAGATTGGTGGCTCTGTATTGTAATGAGCCGAAATGGCAGAGGCATTTATCTTGATTGATGAGAAAGAAAGGCCTTTTTCAAGCATCTCAGTTAAGTATTGTAATATCTGAGGAATATGTGGTTCTGCTTTATCAGTTCCTTGTGCTTGATTCCAAGCACAGAATCTCTTCCATTTGTCAGCGTAAGATTTTCTAGTACTAGGCCTTCTGACTTCCAAAATGACATCCATCACAGCTTTACTGAGAGGTGTCATTTTTGTATGATTACATGATTAGCCATGCTGCCAGGTTCAGTGTCTGTAGTTGATTGTGCCGGATCTGACCGTTTTGCTGGGACAGTAGTTGTGGTCTTTGAGGCAAGGTCCAAGCTGGGTACGGAGACAAGTTTCTTAGGACTGGGTACCAGTATTGGTAGGGCCAGTCCGGGGCAATTAATATCATCTTCGGCTTCTCTTGTCTGACTTTTAGGAGGACCTTGGGTAGAAGAGGCAGAGGAGAAAAGGCGTAAACTGATAGGCTTTTCCAACTGGAGGATAGGGCGTCCACTTTCCATGCTTGTCTGTGATAAGTCCTTGTGCAGAATCTTTTCAATTGATAATTTTGAGGAGAGGCAAATAGATCTATGTCTGGGCCCCCCATTTTTCTGTTATCATGCTGAAGACTTGTGGATTTAGTTTCCACTCGTGAGGATCCATAAGGTTTCTGCTTAAATCGTCTGCCAGAGTGTTTTGTTTTCCTGGCAGGAATTGAGCTTGAAGATGTATTTGGTAGGTCAAAGCTGTGTCCCACAGGGCCATGGCTAATCTGCAAAGGGGGTATGAGTGTGTGCCCCCTTACTTGTTTACATACCACATGACTGTGGTGTTGTCTGTCTTTATCAGTAGTTGTCCTGGATGAAGTAAGTCCTTGAAGGCTGTTAGGGCATTTTGAACAGCTAGCATCTCTTTCTGGTTGATATGCAGATGCATTTGTTTTGGTGCCCATATGCCCTGAATGCATCTTCCTGCCATGTGGGCCCCCCAGGCATAATCTGATACGTCTGTTAAGGTTTGGCTGGCAGGGGGTAGAGTGAAGGGCTGTCCCATGTTTTGATGACAGGCCTTTGCCTACCATAGAAACTCCTGTTGCAGGCAGGGAATGAGAGGAATCATTGTTTCCAGACTGTGTGAATGTTGACTCCATAAACTTTTTAGGTACCATTGAAGTTTCCTCATATGCAGTCTTGCATATGGAATTAGTAGGATGCCATGAAGTTCAGAGCCTGCAGAATTTGTCTTGCAGAAGACTGGGTTTTTGCTACCATCAGTTTGAAGTAAGTAGTCAGTTGCCTTTGTTTGTCTGGCGTGAGGTAAGCCATCTGGGCAGTTGTATTCAAGCTTGCACCCAGGAATGTTAACTTTTGAGAGAGTACCAGTTGTGATTTCTTTTTGTTTATTGTGTACCCTAGGCATGTTAGAAGCCTTTTCACAAATGCCAGGTGTCGTAGAAGAGTGTCCTTGTTCTCTGCTTGAATGAGACAGTCGTCCAAGTAAGGATATATTTATATACTTCTTTGTTTGCAAAATGCAATTACTGATGCCAGGCACTTTGTAAAGACCCTGGGCGCAGCAGATAAGCCAAGGCAGTGCAGAGAATTGGTAATGCATTAAGCCAGCCTTGAATCTGAGGTATCTTCTGCATGACTGTCTTATTGGGACATGCAGGTATGCCTCTTTTAGGTCTAAAGTCACCAGCCAAGCATTCTTGCCCAGCAAGGGCAGAAGCTGCTGCAAAGTGACATTTTGAATTTTGGAATGTCCAGGTATGTGTTCAAAATCGATAAATCCAGTATTGGCCGCCAGGCCTTGTCCTTTCTTGATACCAAGAACAGTCGAGTAAAATGAGATGGTGGGTAAGACTTTTTTTTTGGGGGGGGGGGAGGAGGTGGTGGTATAATAGGTGGAGAGTTCCATATAAATCCCCGTACTTTTTCCTGTTCTGGTACTGTTTGAATGGCTCCCATATCCATGAGGGACGTAACCTGTTTCTGTGCCTATGACCATTGATTTTTTGGCAGATCTGGCGAACCATCTGTCATTGGCAGAGTGTGGAAATGGAATCTGTATCCCTGTGATACGATGTTTAGTACCCACTTGTCCTGGGTTATTAACTGCCAATTTTGAGCAAAAAGTGCTAATTTTCCCCATATGGGTGCTGCCAAAAGATAAGTGCTTGGTGTAGGCAGAGGGAAATCATTGTGATTGCTTTCTGTAGGATTGCTCTTTATCTCCTCCAGATTTGGAGGTGGATGCGCCCCATTGCTTTGACCTATAGGAGTCTTGCGCCTGGTATCTGGAACCCTTAGGGCTTAGGGCATCTGGATTTGCCCCTTTGAGCTCTGTCTGACACAGGAAAGGACCAATTTTTTGTAGGCCAGTGTCTACTGAATCTGGGTGGCTGCACTTGTATGAAGTCTTACAGTTTGCATAGACTTAGCTTTGTCTTCCATTTTCTTTAAAACCTCTTCTGCCTTAATACCACACAGAGAATTATGCTGTAAAGGTGCATCTAGCAATTTAGCTTTAACATGGTCAGGCAAATTTTGTTCTTTTAACCAGGCATGCCTCCTAATCACAGATCCAGTAACTGCGGCCCTGCAGGAGGCCTCTAAAGAATCAAAACCACATTGCAAAGTATGCTTTCCAACTTGTTCAGCTGCATGCAATAATTCCTGCAATTCTTTTATTTCTGCACATTCTGAAATCAACATCGTTTTCTGTTTCAGCAATCCCATAACATGTTGTTGCTACTTAAGCATATGAAATTGACAGTTTAAGGCCCTAATTGTCAAGGTTGCAGATGTACAAACCTTTTTTCCCCATCTGTCCAGTGCCCTTGAATCCCTGTCAGAGGGTGTAGGGATTTTTGCTGTTGAGGCCTTAACTCCCTTTGGACCCTGTGAAATAGTTTCAGGATGAGCAGCAGGGTTTCTAAATAAAAATTTATGTGAGTCAGCGACCCTGTAATATCTGTCGGGCTTACTGGGAGCCGGAGGTAAGAAGTCAGGGGTCAAGCTTGACTCTGAAAACACATCATCCACAATGTCTAAAATAGGGGGAATGGCTAAAGGCTTGTGCTGAGGGAGAAGAAGGAAATTCCTAAGCCTCTTTTTTTGATTCTGAGAAGTCTTGACTCTCCCAGTGAAAATGCTCCCTCAAAGTATGCAAGGTTTCTCCAAATGAATAATCCTCAGGAGGAGATGCAGATGGAATAGACTCCTCAGCATTTTCCTGTTCTGGTACTGTTTGAATGGCTCCCATATCCATGAGGGATGTAACCTGTTTCTGTGCCTCTGCCCATTGATTTTTTGGCAGATCTGGCCAACCATCTGTCATTGGCAGAGTGTGGAAATGGAATCTGTATCCCTGTGATACGATGTTTAGTACCCACTTGTCCTGGGTTATTAAAGTACAGTTTTGTACCTACCATAAATGTAGATGTTTGAGTGTTCACCCTGCTGCAGTCATCACACTTGGGTTATCCTGTCGTCAGGCGGTCCCGCAGTCGGCCGGATTTCCAAAGTCTTGGTCCGATGGTTGCTGTCACCTCATCCCTGACGTCAGTGCGTCAGGGGTACATATATTGCAACCGACGCCATTTTCTTCAGTTTTTCTTGCCCCAGATGTCAGGTGCCCCCAAAAAGGTGATCCAAATTAGTACCAATAGGTGAGAACACTGTACAAACACAAAATCCCTTCAGCTATAAGCAAACACATCAGTAAGGCATAGCAAAGATTTAGCCAGTAGATGAGAGGGGTTGGAGGGAGGGTAACCTGGACTGCAGCAGGGTGAACACTCGAACATCTACATTTACGGTAGGTACAAAACTGTACTATGTTCATCATGTTACCCTGCTGCAGTCATCACACTTGGGTTGAGTCCCAAAGCTAAGGTAGGGTGGAGGCATCATAGAGGGTTAGTGGAGGCAATGAGGCCCTGCAGAACTGCAGTGGCGAAGCCTGCCCTGGACATAGAGTAAAGAGGTAAGTGATAGTGTTCGGTGAAGGTGTGTACAGAACTCCAAGTTGCAGCTTCTAAAATTTCCTTGGTAGGAACCCCCCTGAGAAAGGCTGTAGAGGTAGCTGTTGCCCTGGTAGAGTGGGATCTAATGGTAGGAGGAACTGGTTTCCCATGATGGGTATAGCAGAATCGTATGCAATGGCCTATCCATTTAGAAATGGTTTGTTTGGATATGGCCCTCCCTTGAGAAGCTGTAGCATAGGAAACAAAGAGCTGGTCAGTTTTTTCTGAAAGCCTTAGTTTTATCCAAGTAGTATCGAAGCTGACTGTGAATGTCCAAGGAATGCAGGAGTCTCTCACCTTTGTTCTGTGGATTGGGGAAGAAACTAGGCAGATGGATGGTTTGATTTAAAGCTACACTGGAAACCACCTTAGGCATGAAGGAAGGATTAGTTCGTAGAGAAACTCTGTCTTAATGAAAAATGAGGAAAGGTTCCACTGCCATAAGTGCCTGTAATTCTGAAACTCTCCTAGCCGAAGTTATTGCCAGGAGCAGGGCAGTCTTCCAAGATAGGAACTGAAGGTCTGCAGAAAAAGCTGGTTCAAAGGGAGGTAGCGTTAGTTTTTCCAGAACAAAGTTGAGGTCCCATGTTGGTGTAGGAGCTCTTCTAGGTGGTCTAATGTTTTTTGCCCCTCTGAGGAACTGCCTTAGGAGTGGATTTGAAAATAAAGGTGGATTTGTGTCGTAGTGAGATGAAATAGCTGAAGCATGGATTTTAATTGAGGAGAAGGAAAGTCCTTTATGCAACATCTCAGCTAAATACTGCAGGATGTGGGGCATATGAGGCAGAGTTGTGGCTTGGCCTTTAGCTTGGTTCCAAGCAGAAAACCTTTTCCATTTGTCCAAGTAAGCCTTCCTGGTGCTTGGCCTCCTGGCTTCTAGAATAACATCCAGTACTGCTTGTGAAAGAGGGGCTGGTTGGATGCTTAATTGATTTGCCATGCAGCCAGGTTTAAGGTTTTGATCTGGCTGTGTAGAATCTGCTTGTCTTGCTGCGTGAGCAAATGAGGTATTTGAGGCAATATCCATGGTGGGCTGTGAGCCATATTCTTCAATAGCGGGTACCAGTGCTGGTGTGGCCAGTCTGGGGCTATGAGTATCATTCGAGGTTTCTCCTTTTTGACCTTCAAAAGAACCTTTGTGAGAAGAGGTAATGGAGGAAAGGCATATGCTGTCAGGTTTTTCCAACTGAAGGAGAGAGCGTCCACTTTCCAAGCTTGATGCTGGAATGTCCTTGTACAAAATTTTGTCAGCTGGCAGTTTTGAGGACTAGCAAACAGGTCTATATTTGGTAGGCCCCATCTTTGAGTTATCATTGCAAATATTTGTGGGTCTAGCTTCCACTCGTGGAGATCTTTGATGTTTCTGCTTAGGTCGTCTGCCAATGTGTTTTTCTGTCCTGGCAGGAATTGAGCTTGTAACTGAACTTGGTAGGCCAGAGCTGTGTTCCAAAAGATTATTGCTTGCCTGCAAAGAGGTTAGGAATGTGTGCCCCCTTGTTTGTTTATGTACCACATTACTGTGGTGTTGTCAGTCTTTATTGCAAGTTGTCCAGGCTGTAGTAGAATCCTTGAAGGCTGTCAGAGCTTTCTGTACAGCTAGCATTTCTTTTTGGTTTATGTGCAGTTTTCTTTGTTCTGCAGTCCATAGGCCTTGAATGCATTGCCCTGCCATGTGTGCCCCCCAGGCATAGTCTGAAGCATCTGTTGTGATAGTTTGTCTGGGTGGGGGCAAGGTGAAAGGCTGACCCTTGTTGAGGTGACATGCCTGTGCCCACCATAGAAATTCCTGTTGAAGGCAGGGAATGAGAGATATCACTGTGTCCAAGCTGTGGTTGTGTTGAGACCATACGCTTTTTAGGTACCACTGTAATTTCCTCACATGCAGTTTTGCAAATGGTATTATCAGAATGCAAGATGCCATGAAGCCCAAAGCCTGCAGAATTTTTCTTGCAGTTAATTGGGTCTTTGTTGCTACTGTCTTGAAATACTGAGTCAGTTGTAATTGCTTGTCTGGTGTAAGATAAGCCTTCTGGGCCATTGTGTCCAAGCTGGCACCCAGGAATGTCATTTTTTGTGAGGGTACTAGTTTTGACTTCTTTTCGTTTACTGTGTACCCCAGACAATTTAGTAGATGCTTCACAAAAGCTAGATGTTATAAGAGAATGTCTTTTCTTTCTGCTTGGATGAGGCAGTCGTCCAGGTATGGATATATTTGTATTCTTCTTTGTCTGCAGTATGCAATTACTGGTGCCAGGCATTTTGTGAATACTCTGGGCGCAGTAGATAAGTTAAAGGGCAGTGCAGAGAATTGAAAATGGGTTGAACCTGCAATGAAATGGAGGTATCTTCTGCAACTTTGTCTGATAGGGACATGCAGGTATGCCTCCTTGAGGTCCAACGTTACCAGCCATGCTTCCTTGCCCAACATGGGAAGTAGCTGCTGTAGTGTTAGCATCTTGAATTTGGGAACTTGTAAGTGTTTAGAATAGAAAGGTCCAGAATTGGTCTCCAAGCATTTTCTTTTCTGGGTACTAGGAAGAGTCTTGAGTAAAAACCTTGGCCTTGCTCTTGAGTTGGTACCCTTTGAATGGCTCTCATGGCCATGAGAGCTATAATTTGTTTTTGAGCCTCTGCCCTTTGATTTTGTGGCAGGTTTGGCATTCCTCTTTTTATTGGCAAGGTGTGAAAGTGGAATCTGTATCCTTGTAAAATTATGTCTAGGACCCATTTGTCCTTTGTGACCATGTGCCAGTTGTCTGCAAATAGTGCTAGTTTTCCCCCCAGGGGGGGCTAAAAAAAGAGCTTTGTTTGGCCAGCTGAGGTGCAAGTCATTGAGTTTGCCTTCTGGTGGGTTGAGACCTGTCTTCTCCTCCCTTCTGGGTTGCAGTGCCCCATTGGCGAGGTTTATACAGAGCTTGTGGTTGTCCTCTGCTCCTTGGGCGCCTGTATTTACCCCTCTGAGGCCTGTCAGTGGCTGGAAAGGACCAATTTTTTGTTGGCCAGTTTCTGCTGAAGCGAGGGGGTTGTACCTGTAGGAAATCTTTGACTGTCTGCATTGATTTTGCCTTATCTTCCATTTTCTTTAAGACTTCTTCTGCTTTAACACCAAAAAGAACATCCTGCTGTAAGGAAGCATCTAGTAGTTTTGCTTTAACATGGTCAAGCAGACTTTGTTCCTTTAACCAGGCATGCCTACGTATAACTGATCCAGTGACAGCTGCTCTGCAAGAGGCCTCTAAAGAATCAAACCCACATTGTAAGGTATGTTTGCCCACCTGCTCGGTGGTGTGCAACAAATCCTGTACATCTTTCAATTCAGATTGTTGAGGGAGGGTGGTTATCTTTTGTTTTAACTGAGAGATCAGAAATTGCTGATACTTAAGCATGTGAAATTGACAGTTTAGAGCTCTCATAGCTAAAGTGGCTGAGGTGTAAACCTTTTTCCCCCATCTGTCTAGTGCTCTTGAATCCCTTTCAGAAGGTACTGGATTTTTAGCCATGGAAGCCTTAGCCCCCTTGGGACCCTGGGAGATAGTCTCTGGGTCAGCTACTGGGCTTTTATAAAGAAATTAGTGGGAATCAGGTACTCTGTAGTATCTGTCAGGCTTTGCCGGGGCAGGAGGCAGAGAGTCAGGGTTGAAACTGAATTCTAAATAGACATCATCCACAATGTGCAACACCGGAGGGATGGCTAGAGGTCTGTGTTGGGGGAGTAAAAGAAACTCTCTGAGCCTTTTCTTGGAATCAGAGTAATCCTGACCTTCCCAGTGAAAATGTTCCCTCACAGTGTGTAAAGTTTCCCCAAAAGAGTAATCTTCTGGAGGGGAAGCTGAGGGAATAGAGTCCTCAGCATCAGAATCTTCATAAGGAGAGAAGGAATAGTCTTGGTCCTCAGAGGAATCCGAAGAACTAGACAGTTGTTCAGAGGAAGCAGATTCTTCCTCTTGCCTAGGCCTTTTGTCAGGAGGAGGCTGAGAACCCCTGATAAGAGAAATCAAATCTTCAGCCATCTTGAGCATCTGTTTCTTAGGCATACGGCCTTTGAACAGGAGACTGAAGTGAAGCCTTTTTCGATTTGGAAGGAGTCTTTGACTTGGAAAACGTTTTGACTGTAAGAGTAGTCGGTCTGAAAACACCTTCAGAAAGCGATGGCGTTTCAGAAGCACTGACGTCCTTGGAAGGTAAATCGTCGGTAGGGCCGGAAGGAAAAGGCTGCGTCGGCCTAGTACATTCTGTCAAAATATCCGTAGCGGTCTCGGGTTCCTGAACTGCGGTAGTCAGAGGCTGCGTCGGAGCCTCACTGAATACCGGAGAACCGGAGACCGGATCAACCGAGGCCTCGGAATCAGGCTTAGGCCTGGGCTGTCGGTCCTTATCCCTGCGTTTTTTGTGCACGCCGGTAGTCGGTAGCTCCGACGGCATGTTATAATTAAATTTTCTGCCAAAAAAGTGTTGTGCGAAATCAAATCGTCTTTTAATAGTACGTTTATTAAATCTAGCACAAAAACGACAAGAAGTGATGTCGTGATCAGGGCCTAGGCAAGGTATGCAATAGAATGAAAATCCTTATGAGGTATTTGCTTCCCACAAGAAATACAATTGTTAACTTTTTCTGACATCGGTCTGAGGCAAGAAAAGTTTCCCCAACAGGGTACTTAGCTTTATAGAAGACTTCGGTCTGAAATTCGAATTCGAAAATCTCAGGAGTCGGCTGACCGGCACTAGCGAACTGCTTCTGCTTCGGGCACCGCGCGGCAAGAAAGACTGAAGAAAATGGCGTTGGTTGCAATATATGTACCCCTGGCGCACTGACGTCAGGGATGAGATGACAGCAACCGACGTCGGACCAAGACTTTGGAAATCTGGCCGACTGCGGGACCGCCTGACGGCAGGATAACCCAAGTGTGATGACTGCAGCAGGGTAACACGATGAACATCTGCCAATTTTGAGCAAAAGTGCTAATTTTCCCCATATGGGTGCTGCCAAAAGATAAGTGCTTGGTGTAGGCAGAGGGAAATCATTGGGATTGCTTTCTGTAGGATTGCTCTTTATCTCCTCCAGATTTGGAGGTGGATGCGCCCCATTGCTTTGACCTATAGGAGTCTTGCGCCTGGTATCTGGAACCCTTAGGGCATCTGGATTTGCCCCTTTGAGCTCTGTCTGACACAGGAAAGGACCAATTTTTTGTATGCCAGTGTCTACTGAATCTGGGTGGCTGCACTTGTATGAAGTCTTTAACAGTTTGCATAGACTTAGCTTTGTCTTCCATTTTCTTTAAGACCTCTTCTGCCTTAATACCAAACAGAGAATTATGCTGTAAAGGTGCATCTAGCAATTCAGCTTTAACATGGTCAGGCAAATTTTGTTCTTTTAACCAGGCATGCCTCCTAATCACAGATCCAGTAACTGCGGCCCTGCAGGAGGCCTCCAAAGAATCAAAACCACATTGCAAAGTATGCTTTCCAACTTGTTCAGCTGCATGCAATAATTCCTGCAATTCTTTTATTTTTGCACATTCTGAAATCAACATCGTTTTCTGTTTCAGCAATCCCATAACATGTTGTTGGTACTTAAGCATATGAAATTGACAGTTTAAGGCCCTAATTGTCAAGGTTGCAGATGTACAAACCTTTTTTCCCCATCTGTCCAGTGCCCTTGCATCCCTGTCAAGAGGGGGTAGGGTTTTTTGCTGTTGAGGCCTTAACTCCCTTTGGACCCTGTGAAATAGTTTCAGGATGAGCAGCAGGGTTTCTAAATAAAAATTTATGTGAGTCAGCGACCCTGTAATATCTGTCGGGCTTACTGGGAGCCGGAGGTAAGATGTCAGGGGTCAAGCTTGACTCTGAAAACACATCATCCACAATGTCTAAAATAGGGGGAATGGCTAAAGGCTTGTGCTGAGGGAGAAGGAGGAAATCCCTAAGCTTCTTTTTTTGATTCTGAGAAGTCTTGACTCTCCCAGTGAAAATGCTCCCTCAAAGTATGCAAGGTTTCTCCAAATGAATAATCCTCAGGAGGAGATGCAGATGGAATAGACTCCTCAGCATCAGAATCCTCGTAGGGAGGTAAAGATAATTCCTGATCAGAAGAGGAATCAGAAGAAATAGAAACCTGATCTGAAGATTCATAATTGGTGTCTTGCTTAGGCCTCTTATCTGGAGGGGGATGGGTACCCCTGATCAAGGTAATGAGGTCTTCAGCCATTTTGATCATCTGTTTTTTAGGCATGGAGGCCTGTGCACGTGGCTCACGCGTCAGTTTTTTTAGTTTTAGAAGTTGCTTTTGTCTTTGGTTTTGCAGCTGTCGTCGGTTTGATGTACAAATGTTGAGGTCTGAATACACCCTCAGAAGCCGGTGCCTGCTCCGCGGCTCCAGACCCATC
The DNA here is from genome assembly GCF_019279795.1 of Protopterus annectens. NCBI lineage: Eukaryota > Metazoa > Chordata > Ceratodontiformes > Protopteridae > Protopterus > Protopterus annectens. The sequence continues at coordinate 1,386,399,609 of NC_056729.1, forward strand.
CGAGGGAGATACATCCATCAGTCCTATACCTTGAGTATCTTGTGGCATACCGGACTCCACGTGGATGTCGGCAGAGGCCTGCAACTCGAAGGTAGCAGGAATCAGGGGCTGCAAAGGTGCCTCACTGAGTACTGGTGAACCGGCGATTGGCTTAGGAGAAGCTTCATCGGTTTTGGATCTCGACTGCCTTTCTCTGTCCTTTTCTTTGCATTTTTTATGTACTCTGGTAGTCGGATTGCTATCCAATGACATTTCTGGGTAGTTAAATCTGTTTCCAAAATACTTTGATGCAAAAATATACCGATGCTTAATAGTGCATTGGTTAAATCTAGCACAAAACCGACAGCCAGGCACGTTGTGATCAGGGCCTAGGCAAGGAATACAGTATAAATGGACATCCTTATGAGGTATTTGCTTCCCACAAGTAATACAATTATTAACTTTTTCTGACATCGATAAAAAGCAAGAAAAAAGTTTCCCCAACAGGGTACTTAGCTTTAGTGACGACTTCAGTTCTGAAACTCAAACTCGAATATTTCAATAGTCGGCCGACCAGCACTTGCGAAATGCTTCTGCTTCGGACACCGCACGGCAAGAAAGACTAAAGAAAATGGCATTGCTGCATGTTTTATACCCCTGACGACCTGACGTCATGGAAGAGAAGACAGCAATCGACGCAGGACCCAAGAATTTAGAATTCAGGCCGACTGAGGGCAACCTGCCAGCAGATTACCCAGATGTAATGACTGCAACAGTGAATAAACTCGAACATCTACAATTATGGTAAGTGTACACAACTGTACTTTTTGCATACCACCTTGGTCAAGGACACTAAAGCAGTGATTATGGATTTGCCTATACAGGGACCTTTCCATTTTGGCCTGGAATTTAACAGTCTCTAGGTCAATTCTCAATTATGGGACAATGTTTCCTAGGGGTCTCAATGAGGTTAATATATGAAATTTTATTAAAATAATTATTTTTCATATTTATAAAGTTATAAATGTTTGAACTAATGAGACTTTTATTGTCATGCTTACTTAGTCTATTATAAAGGATATATTTATAAAAAAAGTTTAGTAAAATAGTTAAAATGAGTGAAAAAAAAAACGTAAAGTCTAAACCAAAATCCAAGAAAAACGGCTGTGTCAGCGTACAGGGTGTATATCCAAAGTAGTATTTATTGCATAAATTACACAAGCGCTTTCACCCTAACTTAATTGTTGAGCTTTTCAAGTGTTAAAGCAGTATCACAGTCTGTTAGCCATCTTTAAATACCAGAGTTCAAAAAAAGGCTCCAAAAAAGACATGTTAAATTTAAAGTGAAAGCACACATTTAAAATCACAGAATGTAATCATTCAAAAATAAAAGTAAAACACATTAATGTCCACTTATTCCATTGAAAGTACAAAAACAATACTTAAAAAATACTTAAATGTATGTATAGTATAAATGTTTAAACACAAACAACCTATAAATACCATAAGTAAAATAATCTTTTTGAAATATATCCACTAAAAGAAATGAATTTCACCAATAACATCATTATAAAACTTCTGCTTTTTTCATTAAATAAGGCTTAACAGTAAAATAGTTCATTAATCAATTTTAAATAGTTTGTATTTAAAATGAGTTATTTAAAATAAGTTACATAAAATGTTTAGGATGGCTGTGTTTAATAAAATGTGCATGAATTACTTTAAAAAAAATGTGTATTCAGCATTTTAAACAAGATGTAATTTTTTCAATTAGTATTCAACTGGATTAATTGGGGGTTGAACCTATGCATATAAAGATGGTTGTTTGTATTTGTATTTTGTCCGTTGAAGGCGAATGGTCGAGGTACCAGTGTGTTAAAGTAAAGAAAATTCAGTTTTTGCTGTGTTTCTGCCTTGTTTTTTTGATATATGCTTTGGTGAAGTGATGGAGTTGTGAAGAATATATTATTTTTGTAATATCTTCTGCAAGACTCCCTGATTGGGATGTGCAGGTATGCTTCTTTTAAATTTAGTGTTGCCAACCAGGCATCTTTGCTTAGCATAGGAAGCAACTGGTGAAGAGTCAGCATCTTGAATTGTGGAATCACCAAAAAGGTGTTTAGAGTAGATAGGTCCAGGATAGGACACCATGAACTGTCTTTTCTGGGTACCAGGAAAATTCTCAATTAGAAACCTTGTTCCTTTTTCTCTTCTGGTACCAATTGAATAGCCCCTATGCTTAAGAGGGAGAGTACTTGCTTTTGGGCCTCTGCCCACTGCTTTGGAGATAGATCCAGCCAACCGCTTGGAGTTGGTGACGTGTGGAAGTGAAATCTGTATCCTTGGGACAATATATTTAAAACCTATTTGTCCTGGGTAATGAGTCCCCAGTTCTTTGCATGAAGTGCAATCTTTCCCCCCAAAGGGGCAGTCAGTTGAGAAGTGCTTGGAAGTTTTAAAAAGAAGGCATTGAGACAGTTTACCACAGGGGGGAGTTTTATTACTCCCAAATTTGGAAGTGGAGGCCCCCCACTGCTTAGTCCTGTGTGTCCCCTGGGACTGAAGCCTGGGTACTCTGCTGGATCTGGGTTTGGACTGAGAAGGTATGGAAGAGGCAGGAAAGGACCAATTCTTAGAAGACCAATGCCTACTAAATCTTGGAGATTGTACTTGTGAAAAGTCTTTTAACAGTTTGCATAGATTTAGCTTTTTCCTCCATCTTTTTAAGAACTTCTTCTGCCTTGTTGCCAAACAGGTAGCCCTGATTTAAGGGAGCATCCAGTAATTTCGCTTTAATCTGATCTGGCAAGGATTGCTCCTTAAGCCAAGCATGCCTTCTAAGTACAGACCCAGTTACCGCAGCCCTGCAAGATGCCTCTAGTAAATCAAAACCACATTGCAATGTATGTTTACCAACTTGTTCAGCAGAATGCATAAAATGCTGTAAATCCTTATTTTCAGCACAATCAGGAGTCAACATCATTTTCTGTTTAAGCAATCCAATAATATGCAGCTGGTACTTTAACATATGAAACTGGCAATTCAAGGCCCTAATGGTCAAAGTTGCAGAAGTGTATACCTTCTTACCCCATCTATCCAGCGCCCTGGAGTCTCTATCAGAGGGGGTAGGATTTTTGGCAGTAGTAGCTTTAATGCCCTTGGGTCCCTGTAAATTGGTTTCAGGATCTGCAGTAGGATTTTTGAAAAGGAACTTGCGAGAGCCAGGAGCCCTGTAATATCTATCAGGTTTTCTGGAAGCAGGAGCTAAGAGTCAGGGGCCATGCTAGACTCCGAAAAGGCATCATTAACAATGTCCAGTACAGGAGGTATAGCTAAAGGCCTGTGCTGGGGCAGGAGTAAGAAATCCTTAAGCCTCTTTTTAGAATCAGAGAAATCCTGACTTTCCCAAAGAAAAAGCTCCCTGAGAGTATGCAAGGTTTCAACAAAAGAGAAATCCTCTGGGGTGGGGGGGAAGCAGAGGGAACAGAGTCGTCAGCATCAGAATCCTCATAGGTAGATGAGGGTAAATCCTGGTCAGAGGAAAAGTACAGTTGTGTACACTTACCATAAATGTAGATGTTCGAGTGTATTCACTGTTGCAGTCATTACATTTGGGTTATCCTGCTGGCAGGTTGCCCACAGTCGGCCTGAATTCCAAAGTCTTGGGTCCTGCGTCGGTTGCTATCACCTCTTCCATGACGTCAGGTCGTCAGGGGTATAAAAGATGCAGCCGATGCCATTTTATTTAGTTTTTCTTGCCACAGATGTCAGGTGACCCCAAAAGGGTAGGATAAAATTATGTAAATAAAACATACATGCACCAAAATAAGTTTTACCCTCATCTATAAGCAAATACACCACCTAGGTTGTATAGATTAGAGAAGTAAAGATAAGTTCCAGCAAAAATAAGGGGGGTGGCGGGTGGGTAACCTGGACTGCAACAGTAAATACACTCGAACATCTACATTTATGGTAAGTGTACACAACTGTACTATGTTCTTCGTGTTTCACTGTTGCAGTCATTACATTTGGGCTGAGTCCCAAAGCTATGGTTGGGGGGCTGGAGCTAAACAGCATTAGGAGCGGCTATGAGGCCCTGCAGAACTGCAGTGGCAAAGCCTGCCCTGGATTTAGAGTAAAGAGGCAGATTGTAATGTTTTGTAATGGTATGCACTGAACTCCAAGTAGCAGCCTCCAAAATGTCTTTGGTTGGTACTCCCCTGAGAAAGGCTGCAGCTCTGGTTGAATGTGGCCTAATGCCCTTACATTGTTTGCCATGCTGTGAGTAGCAGAAACTAATGCAGTGACCTATCCACTTTGAAACAGTCTGCTTGGAGATAGCCTTTCCTTGTGATGCTGTGGCAAATGCCACTAGTAATTGCTCTTTCTGAAAACTTTAGTTTTGTCCAAGTAGAATCTAAGTTGTCTGTGTAAGTCCAAAGAATGCAGAATTTTCTCCCCCTTGTTCTGTGGATTTGGATAAAAAGTTGGCAAATGAATTGTTTGGTTAAGGGCTACATTGGATACCACCTTAGGCATAAATGTAGGGTTTGTTCTCAGAGAGACCCTGTCTGGATAGAAAATGATAAAGGGTTCCACAGCCATGACAGCCTGTAGCTCTGAAACCCGTCTTGCAGAAGTTCCTGCTAGGAGCAGAGCTGTTTTCCAAGATAAGAATTTAATGTCCGCAGTAGCAGCTGGCTCAAAAGGAGGTAAGGTGAGATTTTCAAAGACATAATTGAGGTCCCATGCAGGTATTGGCGTTCTCCTTGGAGGCCTTAAGTTTTTGGCTCCTCTGAGGTACTGCCTTAATAAAAGATGAGAAAAGAGTGGTGGCTCTGTATTGTAATGAGCCGAAATTGCAGAGGCATGAATTTTAATTGATGAAAAAGATAGGCCTTTGTCCAGCATCTCAGTTAAATATTGAAAATCTGAGGAATATTTGGGACAGCTGTATCAGTTCCTTGAGCTTGGTTCCAAGCGCAAAATCTCTTCTATTTCCCAGCATAGGATTTTCTAGTACTAGGCCTTCTGGCTTCTAAAATGACATCCATCACAGCTTTACTGAGAGGTGTGGTTTGTATGGCTACATTACCCGCCATGCTGCCAGATTTAGGGTCCTGAGTTGGCTGTGCAGAATCTGATTGTTTTGCTGGGACAGTAGATGAGGTATTTGAGGTAAGGTCCAGGCTGGGCATTGGGACAAGTTCCTTAAGATCGGATACCAGTACTGGTGTGGCCAGTCTGGGGCAATCAGAATCATTTTTGGTTTCTCCTGCCTGACCTTTAGGAGTACTTTGGAAAGGAGAGGCAGTGGAGGAAAGGCATATACTGATAGGTTTGTCCAGTTGAAAGATAAGGCATCCACTTTCCAAGCTTGTCTGTGATAAGTCCTTATGCAGAATCTTCTTAGTTGATTGTTTTGAGGGGAGGCAAATAGATCTATGTCTGGGCGTCCCCATTCCATTGTTATCATGCTGAAGACTTGTGGATCCAGGTGCCACACATGCAGATCCATGAGGTTTCTGCTTAGTTCGTCTGCCAGAGTATTTTCCTTTCCTGGCAGGAAGTGTGCCTGCAGATGAACTTGATAAGTCAATGCTGTGTCCCATAAAGCCATGACTAGTCTGCATAGGGGATAAGAATGAGTTCCCCCCTGCTTGTTTATGTACCACATGACCGTGGTGTTGTCTGTCTTTATCAGTAGTTGTTCCGGATGAAGTACGTCCTTGAAGGCTATCAGGGCATTTTGAACAGCTAGCATCTCTTTTTGATTGATATGTAGATGTTTTTGGTTTGTGGACCAGGTGCCCTGAATGCCTCTTCCTGCCATGTGTGCCCCCCAGACATAATCTGATGCATCCGTCGTTAGGCTCTGCCTGGCTGGGGGTAGTGAGAATGGCTGTCCCTTGTTTTGGTGACAAGCCTTTGCCCACCATCGAAATTCCTGTTGCAGGCAGGGTGTTTGAGTAATCATTGTTTCCAGACTGTGGCAATGTTGTGTCCAGACACTTTTTAGGTACCATTGAATTTTTCTCATATGCAGTCTTACATATGGAATTAGTAAGATGCAGGATGCCATGAAGCCCAAAGCCTGCAGAAATTTTCTTGCAGATAACTGGGCCTTTGTTGCCATTTCCTTGAAATATGTAGTCAGTTGCCTTTGTTTGTCTGGAGTGAGATAAGCCATCTGGGCAGCTGTATTTAAGCTTGCACCCAGGAATATTATCTATTTAGAGGGTACTAGTTTTGATTTCTTTTTGTTGACTGTGTACCCTAGGCATGTTAAAAGTCTTATCACAAAAGTCAGATGCTGTAGTAGAATGTCCTTGTTCTCTGCTTGTATGAGGCAGTCGTCCAAGTAAGGATATATTTGTATTCCTCTTTGTCTGCAGTAAGCAATTACTGGTGCCAGGCACTTTGTGAAGACCCTGGGTGCAGTAGATAAGCCAAAGGGCAGTGCAGAGAATTGGCAATGCTTTGAGCCAGCCTTGAATCTGAGGTATCGTCTGCATGAATCTCTGATTGGGACATGCAGATATGCCTCTTTTAGGTCTAAAGTCACGAGCCAAGCCTTGCTGCCCAGCATGGGCAGAAGCTGCTGTAAAGTCAACATCCTGAATTTTGGTATATCCAGGAAAGTGTTTAGAATAGATAGGTCCAGTATTGGTCTCCATGTTTTGTCCTTTCTGGGTAGCAAGAATAGTCTTGAGTAAAATCCTTGTCCCTGCTCTTGCTGTGGCACTTGTTGAATTGCCCTCATGTCCATGAGAGCAGCGACTTGTTTTTGAGCCTCTGCCCATTGATTTTTTTGGCAGGTCTGGCCAACGTTAGCCCTTGGCAGGGTATGCAAATGAAACTTGTAGCCTTGTGACACTATGTCTAGAACCCATTTGTCCTGGGTTATAATTTGCCAATTTTGAGAAAAAAGTGCTAGTTTTCCCCCAAGGGTGCTGCCAGAAGATAAGTGCTTGGTGCAGGCAGGAGGAAGTCATTGGGACTGTTTCCTGTATGGTTGTAATTTGTCTTCTCCACCTTTGGAGGTAGGGGCACTCCACTGCTTAGACCTGTAGGAACCTTGCGTCTGTGATCTGCCTCTAGGGCGTCTGGATCTGCCCCTTTGAGGTCTGTCAAACTGGAAAGGACCAATTCTTTGTAGGCCAGTGTCTGCTAAATCTAGGTGGCTGTACCTGTAAGAAATCCTTGACCATTTGCACATATTTAGCTTTGTCCTCCATTTTCTTTAACACCTCTTCTGCCTTAACACCAAACAAGGTATCATGTTGTAAAGGAGCATCTAATAATTTTGCTTTAACATGGTCAGGCAGATTTTGTTCCTTTAACCAAGCATGCCTCCTAATGACAGAACCCGTAACAGCGGCCCTGCAGGAGGCCTCCACAGAATCAAACCCACATTGCAAAGTATGCTTTCCAACTTGTTCAGCTGCATGCAATAAATCCTGTATTTCTTTGTTTTCTGCACATTCACAATTTGCATAATTTTCTGTTTAAGCAGTGTCATGATATATTGCTGATATTTGAGCACATGAAACTGGCAATTTAAGGCCCTTATAGCCAAAGTAGCAGATGTGTAATCTTTTTTCCCCATCTATCCAGTGACCTAGAATCCCTGTCAGAGGGGGTAGGGTTTTTCGCAGTAGACGCCTTGACCCCTTCAGGCCCCGAGAAATAGTTTCTGGGTCTGCAGTAGGGTTTTTGAAAAGGAATTTATGAGAGTCAGGGACCCTTTAGTATCTGTCCGGCTTAACAGGAGCTGGAGGTAAAGAGTCAGGGGTCAGACTAGACTCCGAGAACACACCATCTACAATGTCTAACACACGTGGAATAGCTAGAGGCCTGTGTTGAGGAAGTAAAAGGTAGTCTCTGAGCCTTTTCTTAGATTCTGAAAAATCTTGGCTCTCCCAGTGGAAGTGCTCCCTCATGGTATGCAAGGTTTCCCCAAAAGAGTAGTCCTCAGGAGGAGAAGCTGAAGAAATCGATTCTTCAGCATCAGAATCCTCATAGGGGGGAAGAGAATATTCCTGATCAGAAGAGGAATCAGAAGAAATGGAAACCTGATCTGAAGATTCATAGTCTGTCTCTTGCCTAGGCCTCTTATCAGGGTGGGGATGGGAACCCCTGATCAAGGTAATTAAGTCTTCGGCCATTTTGAGCATCTGTTTTTTTTGGGCATGGAGGCCTGTCCTTGTGGCTGGTGAACTTGTTTCTTTGCCTTTAAAGGTGTTTTAGCCTTTGTCTTTGAAGTCGGTTCAATATATAATTGTTTGGGTCTGAATACACCCTCAGAATCTGATGCCTGCTCAGGGGCTCTGGACCCATCTGAGGGAATAATCTCCGAGGCTCCAATACCTTGAGTTTCCAGTGGCCTGGCTGACTCCATGTGGGAGTCGGTAGTGGCCTGCGACTCTAAAGTAGTGGGCATCAGGGACTGCGAAAGCGCCTCACTGAGGACCAGCGAACCGGCGACTTGCTTAGGAGAAGCTTCATCTTCGGTTTTGGACCTCGGTTGCCTGTCTTTTTCTTTTCATTTTTTGTGAACTCCTGTAGTCAGATGGCTATCCGACGACATTATATAATTAAATCTTCGCCCAGAATACCTTAATGCAAAATCGTACCGACGCTTAATAGTGCGTTGGTTAAATCTAGCACAAAACCGACAACTAGCAACGTCGTGGTCAGGGCCTAGGCAAGGAATACAATAAGAATGAAAGTCCTTATGGAGGTATTTGCTTCCCACAAGAAATACAAATATTAACTTTTTCTGACATTGGTCTGGAGCAAGAAAAAAGTTTCCCCAACGGGGTACTTAGCTTTTAATAAAGACTTTGGATCTGAAACTCGAAAACGAAAATCTCAGGAGTCGGCCGACCGGCACTTGCGAACTGCTTCTGCTTCGGGCACCGCGCGGCAAGAAAGACTAAATAAAATGGCGTCGGCTGCATCTTTTATACCCCTGACGACCTGACGTCAAGGAAGAGGCGACAGCAACTGACGCAGGACCCAAGACTTTGGAATTCAGGCCGACTGAGGGCAACCTGCCAGCTGGATAACCCAAATGTAATGACTGCAACAGTGAAACACGAAGAACATCAGAAATTTCAGAATCCTGGTCAGAAGTATCATAAGCAAACTTAGTCCTAGGTCTCTTAGAGGGGGAAGGTTCTCTTAGAGGGGGAAGGTTGGCTTCCCCTGATTAAAGTAATAAGGTTTTCAGTCATTCTTATCATTTGTTCTTTAGGCATAGAGGCCTGACCATGCAGTCTGGGTGTCAGTTTTCTAGGCATGATTCAAGTTTTAGGCCTTGAAGAAGAAGATGGCGCCGGTTTAATATGCAAGTCAGTAGGCCTGAATACACCCTCAGAAGCTGGTGCCTGCACAGCAGCTCCGGACCCACCCAAGGTAGAGACATCCACAGATTCCACAGTTGAAGCATCTTGCGGCATACCGGACTCCGAATGGGTCTCAGTAGAGGCCTGCGAATCTGAAGTAGTGGGTATCAGAGGCTGCGAAAGCACCTCACTGAGTACCGGCGAACTGGGCGGCCTGTCTGTCTTTATCTTTGCGTTTCTTCAGAATGTCGGTAGTCGGATGGCTTACTGAAGACATATCAGGATAATTGAACCAAGCACCAAAAAATTTAGAAGGGCAAACATACCGACGACGGATACGACAGCGAGGTACGTCGTGGTCAGGGCCTACAGGAATACAGTACGAATTAAAATCTTTATGAGGTATTTGCTTTACACAAGAAATGCAATTATTTACTTTTACTGACATCGGTTTAGAGCAAGAAAAAGTTTCCCCAATGGGGTACTTAGCTTTTAGTTGAAAACTTCGGTTCTGAAACTTGAAAATGAAAATTTCAGGAGTTGGCCAACCGGCACTTGCGAACTGCTTCTGCTTCGGGCACCACACGGCAAGAAAGACTGATGTAATGACGTCGGCTGCATGTCTTATACCCCTGACAACCTGACGTCATGGAAGAAGTGACAGCAACTGACGCAGGACCCAAGACTTTGTTAATCAGGCCGACTGAGGGCTACCTGCAAGCAGATAACCCAAATGTAATGACTGCAACAGTGAAACACGAAGAACATCTACAAGTGCCGACACAACTATACTGGATCCTGCTGCAGCATCACACTCAACACAAGCCAAAAAGTTACTGACTGTGGAAGAAGTGGAAGCCTGACTGAGGAATTTCTCTTTCACAGCTCAATCAGGCAAACCCTCAGGAGTAAGCAATATTTCCTTTGAAATATCCTACTGAAAACACAGAATCTGTTCAATGTAATTCAATGCCCTGAGACACAAAAGTTGAGGATGCAAAAGTCTGCTTCCTTGCCTTTTTAAAAAGCCTCAGCTCTTTGTTGTGGGAGTGGGGGGCTGAGTATGGCTGGCTTCCTTTTCAGGATGGCTACAGAAACACTCACATCTGAATTAGGGGGTCTCTGCCCAGGCAGCCCAATCTAGTGAGGTCTGAAATTCCTATTTGCTTTCCTCAGATATGGAGCCAGAGAGTCCAAGATATTGGAGGATGCTCAGTATATTCTACTTGTTCCCTATGGACTGCTTACTCTAGAGCAGAATGTTCCGGAGAGTGCCAGTTGTCTTCTTCTCTTACATCTGCTAAATTTTGGGTTATCCAGTGGCAAGGAAAGGGATGCAACTCTCTCAATCATCAACCTCTACTTGAGAATTAATATTATAGGTTCACAGGTGTTTACTAGGCTAATGACCACAAGGGCCTTTTTATCCTAGCCATGCATCCCAAATCTCGGACAAGTTCTGATACCCTTGATAATTGTAAGCATGGGCCTAGGAGATGAACCATTTACAAGTTACCTGCATCCATTAGAGACACAGGTGCCAAACCAGGGATGAATTTCTGATTTCCCATCCAACTGTCCAAGTTGCACTTGGAATTGGAACCAAAAAACGAAAATTGTAACAGAACAACTCTCAAAGCAGGAGTAGGTGCCACAAGTGAACGAAAAACGCATTTGTGAGCGTTTTACATTATTTGCCTTGTTTCTACCTTTCCGGTTTGGGTTTTATTAAAACTATTGGATTTTATCTACTGCTCAACGTACCAGCGTGGTTTTTACTTCAGTTTCTGAAGCCAATTTTTGGTTTCGGTGCTTCACTTGGAAGCTCGCTTACTCAGGATACACTTGTGGCACCTACTCCTGCTTTGAGAGTTGCACTTGGAATTGGGTTAGGGAGGAACTCTGCTTCACATGGATGAAGAACCTGTTCCACAGATGGGGTAGTCTCTGGGATACATACCCATCTCTCCAGCAGGTCCTATTTATATAACAGAGAAAGTTTTTAAGTCTTTAGAACAGGTAGTTCTGATGCTGTTTGTTTTGTAGATATGCAGGAGGTCCATCAGAGTGGGGTCTGACAATGCCCTGTATGCCAGGCATAAATCTCTTCTCAAAAGCCTGTAGGAGACAGAATACAGGGATAGGGCCTTGAGGCTGTCTGCACAGGACATTCTAGTTATGCCATGTATTATTTTAGTGAGGAACCTCTGCGGATGTTCCAATTGTTGGATATACCTGGATAGGTACATTCTAAAGGGGGCACTGTACTCAATGATAGGTCTGATGAATGCTGAATACAGTGGAACAATGACTTCCTTGGACTTAGATGCCACAGCTTTGTTTATAAATTGCGCAACATAGAATGATTTCCTCACAACTGCAGAGACGTGATGATCAAAGGCTAGATTACTATCTATGTGTGTCCCTAAGTCCCTGACTGCTGAGTCCACTCTAAGGGGTGTGTTATCAATATGATAGTTTCCAGGAATGGATGACTTCCCAAAGGATACTATGATGCATTTCTTGGCATTTAGTTTTAGTCCATGGCTGTGACACCAGCTGTTTGTCTGTTTCAGCCTCTCCTGGAGAACATGCGTCAGTGTGCGATTCAATAACAGCTCCTAATTTACAATCATCTGCAATATTTAGTCAGCCACTGACATTTGCCTTGACTTCTGAGAAGTAAATGCCAAAAAGGAATGGTCTAAGGACTGATCCCTGAGGAACTCCACTTGTGACTGGCCTCTTTGTAGAGGTGGACTCCCCAGTTCTAACCTCCTGGGTCCTGTCTGTGAACCAGCTGGCTATCCACCGGGCAACATATGAGTTTGTACCTAACCTCTTGAGTTTGTCAACAATGCCCGAGTGGGGTATTGTAGCAAATGCCTTGGCCAGTTCAAGGTAGGCAGTGTGAACGATTTTGCCCTCATCCATTGTTTTGGTGACCTTCTCAAAGAAATCCACCAGGCTGAGTAGGCATGATCTGTCCTTGACGAAACCAAATTGGGTAGGGTCCAGTGTCTGGAGGTTTACTTTATCTCTATTGATCATCTCCATGAAAATTCTTTCCATGGCTTTACATACAACACTAGTGAGACTTGTGGGTCTGTAATTTCCAGGGTCTGTGAATGGCCCACCTTTGTGCAGAGGGATGACTTTTGCCTTTCTCCATTCATGAGGCACAAAGCCTGTTTGGAGGCTACAGTTAAATAGTAATTCCATTGGCCCTGACAGGTCATGTTTCATGCTACTTAGAAGGCATATTGGGATCTTGTCTGGGCCCACTGATGCAGTGCTCTTGGTCTTAGAGAGAACATTAAGGACCTGTTCCCTAGTAATAGTAGGGGGAGTTATATTTGATGATATTTCCTGTGGGAAGGTTGAGGAGGAAAGAGGGGTAAAGTTGGAGCTGAATTTATCAGTTAGGAGGTTTGCTATATCTTCTGGCTTAGTACAGGTGGCTCAATTTACAACGACCTCTACACACAATTGTGTATTGCCTTAGAGTTTGCGGACGTAGCTATAGAATGCTTTGTGGTTGTCCTTGGCCTGTAAGGCCAAACTTACCTCAAATGTGGCTTTAGTAGACTATTTGTCCTCTAAGTTGCTTGTTTAGTTTGATAAGAGTGATTTTATCCTGATGGGTGCTGCACGTCCTATTTTTTGCCATGATTTTCTTCCTTCTGTTATACGGCTGCTTGATTTTGTGATTCTAGCAGGGTGGCTTGTTTTTTTTGAGTTAGTTCTGTACTTCTTCCTGGTGGGTACAGCTGCCTCTATGCAGCTATTACCATGTTTGTACAGGGTTTCTGTGACTAGATCTGCATAGATAAAAGGTTCTCAGGGTTTATGGGGGCTTGAAATTTTGTGATATTCTCACTTAATAGCAGGAGGTTAACCTTAGAATAGAGCCTAAATATTCCGGGTTTAGCTGGGGGTCCAGGTTTTATTTTTACTTCAAAGGAGACCATTTTGTGGTCTGACCTTACCAGGGAAGGCATTACAGTAGGGGGTGTGCATCAGTCTCCCATATTAGTGAGGACCAGATTCAGTATGGCTGCTCCCTTGGTTGGTGTATTGACTATCTGGTCCAGGAAGTTTGCATTTACAAAATCCAGGAATCTCTGTGTATGTACGTTTGGTGTCATATAGGATTCCCAGTTAATAATGGGGTAATTAAAGTCACTCATGAATATAGTACTGGATTGGATGGTTAGTGTTTCTAATAAGTTTAAATGCATATGGGTTTCCTGGGTCACAGAGGGGGACCTATAGCTTGGAAGGAAGTGGTACTGTATTTTACCTATGGTGATTTGAACATGGAGCAGCTCAAGTGCACTGTTCTGTCTGACCAGCCTTGAAGTATATTTATTTCTGATGTAAATAGAAACACCTCCACCTTTAGTCCCTGCCTGTGAAGTAGCTGGCCTAAATGTGTAGAAGGCATTATAACCTTGCAATGCTGGTGTGCTCTCCACGGCTTTAAACCAGGTCTCAGTGACTGCACAGTTGTCAGCATTCTCTAGGGTAAAGAGCTTTTAGGGAGTGGATTTTTTTGTTCAGACTCCTAGCATTGAGCAGTAATACCTTTAGATTTCCTTGGTTTTGATTTGCTATGTTGTAAGTACTTTCAGTTTGGCATTGCCTAAAAAGGTACTATGGGGGAAGACAATGCTTTAGCTAATATTCGAAAGCCTAGAGGGGACAGACTATAAATTTTCTAGGACAGCACTTCCAGCCTCTCTGTTCAGCCTTCTGCATTACAACATGAAAATAATCAAGAGGAGACAGGATAGAAAACAGCCATAGGTCCCTGATCCATTTCCGAATGGACCACAGACAAAAACTCTCTGACAACCCCATCATGGAGCAAGTGGGAATGCCTGCAGTGGTCATTCATATAAAGGAGCAGTCAATGCTAGATGGCCAGTGCTGGCCCCCTGCAATATACCACATCTGGGTAGCCTGCACTGATCCACTCAATGCCGACCTACCCAGTGCCAGAAAAGCAAACTGGACCTTGAGCAAAAGTCATACAAGACAACACAAGATCTGTACAGACAAACATGCACAGAGTAGATCAAGGTTGCTCCCTCCCCCACAAAATGCAACATGAAAGTGGGTGGAACTAGAAGGAAAGGGCCCAATGCAGGAAGAATAAGCATCAGCCCATCTAGCACTGGAAAAAACAACCCTGGGAGACCACAATCAAACTTAATTGTGAATTCATTATGTACCTGCTGACCTGTTGCGTACACACACTAATCCAACATAATTATAGCTGGAACTCAAAGAGACAAACTCCTCCTCAACACATATTAATGTTAATGCCATAAACACAGCTGTGTCCACTATGACTTTCATGTTTAGAAGACATTTTTAAAAGTATTTCTTTTTGAAAACAGTACAGTTTGAAGGATGCATATAAAAAACTAACTGTTTTCTGCAAATACAAAACTTCGTTTCGCACCTTTAGACATGATTTCTAAGGGATGACTTAGGTATGAAAAGCCAGCAATCCATATATGGGAACAGTTAATTTTGTTGTACTCTTGTTTAGACAGACACTGGGTCCAGACTCTTAAGCAATGGATTGCTAAGAATATAGATGTAAAACGGAAATGATAGTGACCAGCCTGGAATGCCAGAACCTTCACATTTAAAGGATAGACCGTGATGTGTATACAGCCTTTCATTATCCCTAAATAAATTTGAGAAATAAAACCTCTAGTGGAACACCCAAATTAATAAACTGTCTTTTTCTGAAAGGATTTCAAGCATGGATAAAGTAAAGCACAGCTGGTGATTCCCAGCTAGTATTTTCCAACCACTCTCCCCTTCCTTAATCTGCTTTTTAAACTTGGTAATTTTAAGATGACCACTCCTACTGTACATTGAGCTTAATAAGCTCCTCCCCTTCAACACTGCTGTGGATATACTGATTTATACATTTGCATTCCCTTGTGTTTATACTGGAAAAAAATGCATTCTGCCTCTTACTGTCTATTCTTCTGATTTACTTGGTCTGAAATTCATTATCCAGCTAGCTGTTGGATAAAGTAATGTATTTTTACAGTCTAGCCAACACTTGTTTTTACATAAGAAATCAGTGGATTTTCCATCTAATGCACTGGGAGGTAGCCTGGTCTGTTTAGGTTGGGGGAAACACTTGCAATTTCTGCATGTAGTTTGATTGGTTGGAAGGTTTATTAATCAGCTTATCCTGTTTTTAGTGCCTTTATAAAATCGGTACAATTGAGTGGCTCGAGTCATTTATACAAAGTGAAGACTTTTATTAAATAATCATACTTTTATAAACTGCTTAAAGTAGATTGCTGTATCTGTGTCTTTAAGTTTGTTTGTGGTAGCATTTCACTCTGGACACTCCTTTACTCTGCTTTTGCATCAGGAGGACAAGGATTATTCAGCTAGTGGCAGTAGGTGTTTACCTGGTCTATCTGAGCTGGGAAGCACACAAAAGGGCTCCAAGTACCTTTTTGTACTTCTCTATATACGGTGACTGTACTTTAGCAGTTTCAAAAAAATGTATTGTCTGCTGCTGCTTTAAGTAGTTAATTGCACTGTATTACACTGTAGCTGTTAGTTGTAGTACTGTTGTAGGTAGTTTGTGTGGTCTTGTTACACTTGGGCTCCAAGCCAGCTTTTCTACATTAAGAAGGTGTTTTTCTGCACCCATGCAGCAGAACTGTGCTGATCTAACTTTGTCCGAGTTGGGAATTGCTGGTGGAAGGTTTATCGTCTGCTTTCCTGATTGGTAGTTAGCTTAAAACTTGTTCCTGTTTGCTCATATTTAAGCCTCATGTTTGCGTGGTGCTGCTCTTCACACAGCGGTGGTTAGCAGTGCCCTTGTAAAGATGCAAAAGCCTAGAAGTTCAGTTTTTCTCTAAACAGCTGTCAGTGAAACCATTCTAAGCTTTTCTGCTGCTCTAGGAGCAACTCACTTGCACACTGAGCAGTGTTGCCTTATTGAACAACCTTAGCCTACACAAAGCATAGATCCCTCTTGCAGTCTCAGTGCTACCAGCACAGTCCTGTCAAATTAACCCATCCCCTTCCCTAAAAAAACATGCAGTAAGAGCCTGCTATCATGGACAGGCAGTTTCCCATTAACTCTCTGGCCAGCCTGATAGACATGGGCATCCTGAGGTAATGTAGCAATTGTCTCATGTATACTAACAACCACTTAACTCCTCCTTCTTCTTCTTTCAGCTTTTCCCGGTTAGGGGTCACCACAGAGGATCATCTGTCCGCTCATAATTGGCAGTGGAGTTTTACAGTGTCGAGTTGCCAGCCCGGCACCCAACCTTCCACAGAAGGCATACACATGCACACACCTAGGGCCAATTTAGTGTGTCCAACCCACCTACTGCATGTCTTTGGGATGTGGGAGGAAACCGGAGCACCCGGAGGAAACCCACGCAACCACAGGGAGGACATGCAGACTCCACACAGAAGGCACCCTAGCTGAGAACCGAACCGGAGAACCTCCTGCTGTGAGGCAGCAACGCTAACTGCTGCACCCCTGTGGCCACCCTACTGACAACCACTTACACCTGAAACAACCAAATACTTTATGTGAGATATGTGGCACATTCACTTCAGTTTCATCCTGTAACCGTTTTTCTGTCACATGGGAATTCACTGGCCTATCACTCCTCAACGTTAACTGTGTCAAAGATGCCACAGTTTCCTGTTCCTTCTCATGCTATCCAACTTCACGTGAATAGTTATGCTGGTTTCCTGTGAAAGGTTCTAAAATATCTTCACATGGCAACTGACCTGTTGCTTCCTGTTCCACTGGTTTCTCCTAAATTTGGGTGTCCATTGCTCTATCCTGCTGTGGTGATTTCTGAGTTAGATTATCTAAATTGAATCCTTCACTTCGCAGGTACTCCATAACCTCAGTTTCTATTTCTTTAACTTCTCCACTGCTGATCTTTTCTACTTTTCCTCTTTCTCTTATTTTTTTTTTTTGCACTGTAAAGTTTTCCATGTCTGGATTCATTTGCCTTTATTTCTCTTCAAATATCTTTGGTGCTGCTCTTTTTGTATTGATTAGTTTTGCTTTCTCCTTTGCATAAATATTACACCATATTAAACCTCTATTTCTTTCTCATGTCCATATTTCTTCTTCAGAAGTCTCCTGATCTTCCTGTTTCTCCTTAATCTGGGGACTTGTTCCATCATGCTGTGATGCATTAGACCTTCTACACCAAATCCTTCACTTCACAGGCATTCCATAACTTCACCTTCCATTTTTTTTTAATTTCTACTCTAACCTTCTTTTCTAGATTCCCTCTTTGTGTTTTTTTTTTTTATTGTGAAATTTTCCATATCTGGATGCCTTTGCCTGTAATTCTCTTTGAATATCTTTAGGGCAGCCTTTTTTGTATTAATAAATTTGGCTTTCAACTTTGCATAAATACTGAACTATATCAAATCTCTTTCCCATGTCCATATTTCTTTTTTATACTATTCAAAAATCTCTAGATTTTGTTGTTTATATTTTCACACTTCCTCAGATACTTCTTTTTCCAAATAAATCAAAGTTTCTTGGTTTATATAATGTTTTTCATAAGTCTGTTGTATTAATTAACACAATTTTTTATTTGAGGCTTCTGTCAGTTTTTCTTGTGGAAGTATTTTTCTTTTCTCTAATTTCTCTCAACCTTTTGTATATCTTGTGCCTGGAAATTCTGGGCTTTTTGTATAACAGTAACAATACATAATTTCTTCCTTATGCTCAATAGTCAATGCTATCGTCTTTATGGCTCTAGGTTTTGTGATTTTTGTGGACTGCTACATCCTTTTACAACAGGGGGGCCACCCCCCACCAAGCTTGGCCCCACTAAAGGAGTGTTTCTGTATTTTGAGCATTCTACACTGTCATTTTTTTCCAGTCCTGGCAGCAGTGCGCCAACCAGGATTGGGCACTTTTGTATCCTGGGTCTTGTGTACCCAACTATCTTTTTAATTTTTGACCTACTTCTGTCCATGATACATGCTATATAAAATACATTCTATATATCAGTGTTGTCTTGGTGAGATTGTGAAAAACAAGGGCCATCTCATGATGGTGCTCGCCAAGACTTGAGGATGAATTCAGTTTCAACAATATGACTCTCCTTTGCTTACAGACTTATCTCTCCATCTGGATCCCTAATCCCTATCTGGAAGAGTTTCTTAATGATGCCAGAGTGAGGAATTGTGTCGAAAGCCTCAGCAAGGTTGAGGTAGGCTGTGTGCACTGTCTTACCTTCATCCATGGCTTTGGTGACATTCTCAAAGAAGTCTATCAGGTTTAATAAGTATGATCTACCCTTAACAAAGCCAAACTGGGTTGGGGCCAAAGTTGTTGATAAGGTCCATAATTCTTTACATGGCCTTGCAGATGAGGCTAGTTAGACATATGAGTCTGTAGTTCCCAGGATCAGTTGATGGGCCCCCTTGTGCAGGGGAACTGATGTTCTGGTTATCCATTCTGCAGAAACATAGCCAGTTCTCAAGCGATGATGAAAGAGCACATCAAAAGGATCCACTAGGTCTTGTTTTAGATTACTTAGTAAACAACCTGGGTATTATCTGGACCTACTAGGGCCGTGTTTTTGGCCTTGGTGAGCACAGATATGACACATTCTCTAGAGATACTAGGCAGAGGGCTGGTGTCAGGTATGCTTTGGGATATGGTAGGTGGGGATCGGGAGTGAAGTTTAGTTTGTGCTGAATCTGTCAGCTAGCAGATTGGCAATATCTTCTGGTGTAGTATGAGTGATCCTATCTACAACCAGTTTGGCACATAGCTAGGCATTCCGTTTTAGCCTTTGGACATGGTTAAACAGTACCTTATGATTATCCTTGGCTAGGGATACAATTTTAGTTTTGTAAATTGCTTTAGAAGACTTTACAAGATTTCTGATTTTTGAGTTTAGGCTTAGGAGAGAACTTTTCCACTGCAGAGTGACATCCCTCTTGCTTTTGGACAACAGTTTTTTCCTCTTGTTATAAGTCCACCACAGTGGCTTGTTTTTATAGGAAGACCAGGTTTTGATCCAGACAAGTACAGCAGAGTTTGTGCAGTTTCTTAAGTGTTTGTACAGTGTATTTGCATACACTGAGGTCTGTGATTATGGGCAGTATGAAGCTTTTTATACCATCACTTAGTACACTGTAGTTAGCTTTGGTGAAGTTTTTTAAAATTTTTGTTCCTGTGAGGGTGCCAGTTCCAGCACTTACATCAAATGAGACTGTTATGTGGTCTGACATCCAGGGAGGGCATCACGCATGCGGAAGTAGTGATCCCCATTGGTGAGTACTATGTCCAGAACATTAGACCCCTTAATGGGGGTGGGTGCAGACTATCTGTTCCAGAGCATTTGTGTTAAAGTCCAGGAAGTGTTTTTGCTCATGTATGTCCTCCAGTTTATGGAAGGATAGTTGAAATCTCCCATGACTAAGGAGTTGGGCTGTATGGCGAGGGATTCAGTAAATCAAGGTAAGCTTTGTGCTTATCCTGGTTCATGGTGGGGTCTACAGCTAGCAATGATGTGGTATGGTACTTTCCCAATATTTAATTGGACATGGAGTAGTTCAAGAGAGTCATGCTGTTTGACCAGTCTCAAAGTGTATCTGGTTTTAATGAAGATGGATACACACCCACCTTTGGTTCCTTCACACTCATTTTGAAGTCTGAACATGTGGAAGGCATTGGAGTCTTGCATGGCTGGGGTGTTCTCAGCGGCCTTGAACCATGTCTCAGTAACTGCATAGATGTCAGTATCCTCCAAGGTGAGGAGTGCTTCCGGGGAGTGCAGTTTTGTGTTAAACTCCTAGCATTAAGCTCCTAGCATTAAGCAGCATGACCCTGAGTTGTCTCGATTAGATTTTTGTTAAACTGGAAAATTTGCTGTTTTTGACACTGACTAAAAAAGGAACTATGGGGGGGAGTCAAGGGCCTTTGCCAGTACCCAAAAGCCTAGGGCAGACAGGTGCAGACCATCTCTAGCAAAGCAGCAAGGTCTACCATTTCCTCCAAGGCTGACAGATGCAGGATTCCCCTGGACTTACACCAGAAATGAGACAATTGTAGAAGTCGGTCATTTGTGTTTATACTGTGGCATCTTCCTGGCTGAGGTTAGGATACTGCTTAGGGCAAGGGAATACCTGTCTGAGACACATAATCAGACAATTCTGTCATGTATATCTTCATATAGTCCAGTGAAGTACGTCTCAAGTCATTCATTCCAATATGGACTATAACAGAATCATAACAGTACTTTGTTGCGTGACTTGTCGGATCCTGGCACCGGATAGGCAGCTGAACGTGACCTTCTCCTTGTCCAGGGGTGGTGAGGGGGACATTTGTGTCTCACTATAGTCTCACCTATGATCAAGATATTTGATATGTTTTGCGTTAGCGACTTATTTGATGAAACACAGATGTGTGTGGTGATATGTGTAGTGGTTTCTTTATGCTTAGTGATGAGTGTGGGTGGTGTGCATTTTGGAGGTCTCTGTTCTTTTGGTAGGCTTTTAGTGAGTACCTCCTAGTATGTGGGTTTTGTGTGTTGAGTGACCTTATTTTGTGTGAGAGGTGAAGTTTGCATAAGAATTGAAGCATGTGTTGA
This sequence comes from Protopterus annectens, assembly GCF_019279795.1. Taxonomy (NCBI): domain Eukaryota; kingdom Metazoa; phylum Chordata; order Ceratodontiformes; family Protopteridae; genus Protopterus; species Protopterus annectens. Next base: position 1,386,420,583 of record NC_056729.1, read on the forward strand.
CAACCTGTTTGATGTGTAATTTGATTTTACATGAGAAAGTTGACTCCAATTCCACAGTGTACTTCCATCTCTCACATAGGGTATTACCTTGCTTTAGTAGCAAATGGTTGCTAATATACATTAAGCAATTGCTACACTGCTTCAGGATTCCCTTAATAATCAAGCTGGCAGGAGAAATGATGGGAAACTGCCCATTCATTGTGGCAGTATTTTTCTGAATGTGGTATTTGGGAAGGAAGTGGGCTAGCTGGACCTGGCCACAAACAGCAAAAATGAAGCTGCAATTCAATTAAATACAGTTGAAGTGCAGTGCGGGTTTAAAATATACTTGCTTTTCATTTTTTTTTTCAGTGGATGCCTTGGATTTCACTGCAGATACACTCCAGACGTCTGGCTTAGCAGCAAAACAATGACAGTAAATTTGTCCTGTTTGGATGCAAATAACACTCAAAATAGGTCCATAAGAATGAAGGAGCTTTCTTAAAACGTATTTAATGAAAAGATTAAAAACAAAGCAAAAAATAAAAAATAAAGTCCCTTTCTTTCAACAAACGATAAGCGCTTTCAAATTATTCTTCACTTTTAAGATTGTTCCATCCATTTTACATAGTTAGAGCCAATAACATTTGCTTATTCGTGACACGCCTCCTATCCACTTTGAGAATCAAAACCTTATTTTGTATGTAAATTAGCTGTTATAAATAGCCAATTGGGGCTCCCAAATGCGGCAATGGCCAATCACAATACAGCTCAGTAGCAATTTCATGCTGTTTCACTGAGTCAACTTGAGCGTTAGCATGATGACATGAACATTAATTTTGTTTTTGTGTCTTAAAAAATATATAAAAACAGGACCAAAGCCCCCAGTCATATTTCTCTTCACGTCAGTAGTAAAGGGGAAATTGTCAAGTATAAATAGCCAATTGGATCTCTTAAAATGCAAAAATCGCCAATCACATACAGTGTAATATAATCAGTCCATACGGCGTAACAGAATCAACACGAGCAAGTCTTTCAGTCTCATTCAAAACACCCGATGTTGGTCTATCTCAAGTCATGTTCTTTTAGGGCACTTATATCAGTTTTTCATATTTTTACTGATCCGAGACATGATCATAGCTTTACAGTTACATCCAATTTATAAAATGCTTGTGTGAAGAAACTTTGGCACTTCTCTGTTAATACATCCACGTTAAGAGATCTGATTTCTTCCTATATAATATTGTAGGACTGATTATTTAATTGGTTCATATATCTTAGAAAATATATAAACACAAGGCCAAATTGCCGATCACATCCCACTTTATTTCAACCAAAAAGGAAAACCATCAAATATAGGTAGCCAATCAAGACCCCCAAATTGGAAAAATCACCAATCACTGTTGGTGTATGCAGCTCATCAATCAACCGGCATCTTCCTGCAAAATCAAAACTAGTGAACACTACAGATTCTCTCAAGACATTGCGGCTAACCTTCCCCCTCCACAGGGGATCCCACGATGGATGCGAGGCATAATCAATCTATAACAGGTCTCCTTTAGAATAATTACAATAGCCAGTTCGCATTATCCGGCAAAATCAGTACAAGCAAACGCTTTAGTCTCCTTCAAAATGCCCATACTAATCTTTCACGGGTCATCCTCTTTTTTTAAAGGCTTGTGTTCATTTTCCACCACTTAACTAGTCCAGGAAATGTTCACAGCTTGACAGTTACATCCATTACACAAGGTATCTGTGTAGAAAGATAACGGCACTTCGTCATTGATAATCCAACGTTAAAAGATCTAAAAAATTTTTGCATACTAATCATATAACTGGTTACTTCGTTTATCCATATATCTGGAAGAGTGTGAGCACTAGACCAAATCCCCAATTGTACCTCACTTCATGTCAGTCAGAGAGGAAAATAATCAGATATAGATAAGTATAACCAATCAGGGATCTCTGGATGCAAGAATCATCAGTCACTATTAGTATGTAGTTCAGTAGCTAGTTTGCATCGCTTGAAAATTAATTATCCATTTAGTTTCTCTTATTTCAGTTACATTTTCAATGTCTCCTTTTCTTGAATCAACATATATGGTCTCAATAACTTTAAATAAAAATGAATAGTCTCTATTCATATCAATATGAGATGCCAAAGCATTGTGTACATCTTTATTAATAATGTCTCTTTGATGTCTTTGTATTCGTTTTTTAAGCATCTGGTTGGTTTTACCAACGTAGAAAGATTGGCAAAATTTACACGTGGCCAAATAAATGACATTATTGGCTGTACAAGTTGCTTTAACATCAAAGATATATTTTCTGTGGGTTCTTGGATGTTTGAATTGATTGCTGCTGTCTATAAAAGAACAAATGTTGCAATTACCACACATAAAGGTGCCCTTCCGGCCCTTTATTGGATTTCTATTCTGATGATTAGTACACAGCAGTCTTTTTATGTTCTTCATATTTTTATAACTAAATTGTGGTCTGTCACCCACTATATCTTTTAACTGTGGATCTTGTGTTAGAATCGGCCAAAACTGTTTTATCACTTGTTGAACTTGATGGTTGTCGCTACTATAAGTTAAAAGAAATCTAATTGTTGTGTTTTCATACGTATGTCCTTCTCTTTGTTCTCTGTTTATTGGCTTTAAGTCTTGTTCTTTATAACCTCTTTCTTTAAGATTTTTTGCAAGAGTTGTATCTCTCTATTACGTATAGTTTCTTGGTTGCAGCGTTTATGAATCCTATTGATTTCATTACTCATAATATTTTTTGTAATATGTCTAGGATGCATACTGCTCTTCAGCAAGTAATGATTCCTCCATGTGCTTTTCCTATGTAATTCAATATCCAGGTCTCCTGTCTCATTAAATTTAACGTTAACATTCAGGAAACTTACTGTTCGTCTTGAATAGTTCGATGTAAACATCAAAAAAGAAGTAGTGGAATCAAGATAACTGTGGAATTGTTGTAACTGCTCCACATTTCCTTTCCATAAGATAAATAAATAATCAACAAAACGTCCATAATACAAAATATTCTTATACCATGGATTATTTGAATGTAGGACATATTGTAGTTCCCATTCTACTAGAACTGGCTCCACAAAGTCTGCTCTTCACTTTTTCCCTTAGAACTGCTCTATCTCTCAATTTAAACACCATATTCTCATTCTAAGGCCCTTCACTGGTCCAATTAAGTAATCCTACAAGTTAGCACTATTAAACCATAAGCACTACTTACTCTTATACTCTCTACGATTACCCTGTCCTCTATTGGTCCGTCTTAAATTCAGTTTCCCTATTACTCTAGCATGTCCAAAGGTCAGTCAATGGTTTCCTCTCCAGTCCAGCTGGTGCATCTGGGAATTTTGAGACAATGTTACAACTGTCTCATGTACACGGACAACCCTCTCCTCCTCCAAACAGGTTCAAATATATGTGAGAGATGCAACTATTTAGCCAAACTGGAGGCTGAGCTCTCTCATCTCAAAACTGGTGTAACCAGTCAGGAGGAGAAGGTAACCTCACACAACACAATTCCAGTATCACATAGTCCCACCACATCAGCGAACCAAACACATAAATACACAAAAACATACTCGGAGGCTCTAAATAAAAATCTACCTAAGCAACAGAGACCTCCAAAGCAGACATCCAAGCAAACGCTACCTCAAAACAAAACACACACAACACATAACCCACAAAGTCAGTGTGCCAAGCAGCCACAGCCCTTAAGGCTGAATAACACACCTGATACTCTTGTTATAGGTGACTCTATTGTCAGACACACTGACGTCCCGCTCACCAGGCTGAATAAAGAGAACGTCACAGTGAGCTGCCTGTCGGGAGCTAGGATCCGCCACATAACGCAAGCACTCAGGTCACTCCAAAGCAAATACAAATATGACTCAGTCATTGTACATGCTGGTGTGAATGACCTGAGACGCATCTCCCTGGACTACATGAAAAGAGACATAGAGGAGCTCTCTGATCATGTAGCCCAGGCTGGTATGACCCTGACCTTGAGCAGCATCTTACCCTCACCTAGAATGATGCCACAGTACAAAGACAAAATGATCGATTTTAACAATTGGCTAAAATTTTGGTGTCATTCAAAGGGGATCCAGTGTCTGTCAGCCTGGGATGACATGCTGGACAAGCCACGTTGCTTCGCTAGGGACGGCTTGCACCTGTCACCACTGGGCTTTCGGATATTGGCAAAGGCTCTTGCCATCCCCATAGTGCCTTTTTTAGGCAAGGCTCAAAAGTCAAACCCACCCCCATAGACAGCACAAGGAACAAGAAACTAAGGGTAATGCGCTAAACGCCAAAAGTCTTAACCTCAAGATGCACGCACTCAAAGCTCTCCTCAGTATGGAGAATATTGATATCTGTGCAGTGACAGAAACCTGGTTCAAGGCTCCAGAGAGCACCCCAGCACTACCAGGTTATACCTCATATCATGATTTTCGGCCCCAAAACCCGGACCGAACCACAAAAGGAGGGGGAGTTTCCATATTTATCAAGGATATCCACACCTCCAGGTTAGTGGCATTGCATGAAGTATCGGAGACCATCCATGTGCAACTAACAGTGGGCAAGACTGCTTTTCTGTTTATAGCATCCTACAGACCACCCTCTCAAAGTCAGGAATCCCATTCGGCTTTCCTGAAAACATTGGAGAACATGAAGATCTCTCCGAACACCATTATATTGGGCGACTTCAACTACCCAAACATTGACTGGAAGCACTACTCAAGCCCCAGCACCTTAGCCCAAAGATTCCTGGAAATTATAAACTCAAATGCTATGGAACAACTAGTCACCACTCCCACAAGAGGGGACAACATACTAGACCTGATCATTACCAACATGGGGACTCTATACTCCACATCAGAAGTATATCCCTCATTGGTAAGATCAGACCATAAATTAATTTCACTGGATGTCCACATCCCGACCCCACCCCCAGCCCAGAAAACCACAGTGAAAAACTTCTCAAAAGCAAACTTCTCACTTCTCAAATCCGAAGTGGAATCCTTCAAGGCCCCAGGGCCAGTGGAAACTACAGCCCAAGCTGCAGAATCCTATATAAATGCATTCTACGGACATCTCCAGGAATGCATGGATCATGCTATCCCAAACAAAACCAAGACCCAATCATCCAAAGGCAGGCGCCCAGTCTGGTGGACCCCTGCCATAAATAAACTGTACAACAGAAGGAGGAAGCTACTACATGATAGAGCAAAATCCCTAATAGGGAAGGCATCTCTGATCAGTACTAGCAAAAAATTACGATCCCTCATAAAATCCTCCAAGGCCAGCTTAGAGATAAAAATTGCACAGGACACCAAAGACAATCATAAGGCTTTTTTCAGTTATGTTAGAAACCTGGGATGCAACTCCCAGACTTGTTCTGAGTTGATTCTAAACGACAAAAAATACACTGAACCCACAGACATCGCCAATATCCTGGCAGACAGGTTCAGTGCAAACTTCTCCACCCCCTCCCCCCCAAAAGAGCAAATATCTATCCCGGCAGAGGGCTGCCTCCCAAACATCTCAGATGCTCAGGTGAAGGCTGCCCTCTCCAAAGCAAAAAAAAAAGAAGTTATGTTCTTACCATCTTCTCATCTCGCCTTTGTTCTTTCACACGGGTTCGGAGCCGATCCTCGGCTCAGAGTCGGCCGCGTAGCAAAGCTCTGCATCTTAGAGAAGCTCGAGACCAGGCTATATCCCACAATCCTCCCTGCCATTACTCAGATCTAGTTTGCAGGCAAACCAGACTAACAATAAACCTGAGGTGCTAAGGCTACATACTGCTACAAAAATTCAGAGACACCATCTCACTGACAAATAAACTAAAGGGTAACGAATATACCCTATGAGGTAAAAGGTAATATATACCCGGAAGAGGTAAAGACATGTGGACCAGACTCTAGTCCTACTCGTTCTTCCAAACACGTGAGGGAGGGAAGGGGGGGAATGTAAGAACAAAGGCGAGATGAACACTCCACATGGAACGTTATGGTAAGAACATAACTTCTTTATGTGAGAGTGTTCAATCTCGCCATTTGTTCTTACACACGGGTAGCGTCCCTAGCTCCATCACCCTGAGTGACTCATGGAAGAACGTTCCTGAGCACAGTGGAACCAAAAGATGTCCTGTCTTTGGAGGCTTTGTCAACCCTATAATGAGCGATGAAAGTATGTGGTTTAGACCACGTGGCTGCTGCACAAATCGTGTCCAAAGGCAGGCGAGCTGCATGAGCCATGGAAGTGGAAACGGACCTAGTAGAATGGCCTTTAGGTTTGGTGGGCAAGGCCTGATTTGACTTAGAATACACAAAGGCTATACAATCAGTAAGCCATTTAGAAAGCGTACGTTTTGTAACTGCCATGCCCTTTTTATCGTCTGCAAATGCAACAAAAAGTTGATCTGTTTTTCTGTAGTCTTTAGTCCTGTCCAAATAAAATCTTAGCTGTCTGTGGACATCTAACTTGTGCAGCATATATTCCAACTTGCTGGTATGGTTTTTGAAGAAAGTAGGGAGTTCAATGGACTGATTAATATTTATGACAGAACATACCTTAGGAAGGAAGGACGGATTTGTTCGTAAAGAAACTCTATCTGGGTGGAAAATTAAGTAAGGCGGTTTAATTGACAGTGCTTGCAGCTCTGACACTCTCCAAGCTGAAGTAACCGCTACAAGAAAAAGAGTCTTCCACGACAAAAACTTCAGGAGGCAAGAAGAGGCTGGTTCGAAGGGTGGCAACATTAGTTGTGACAACAACAAATTTAAATTCCATGGGAATAAAGGGTCTCTGATGGGCGGTCGAAGATGGAAGGAACCTTTCATAAAAGCCTTACAAAGCCTGCGGGACATAATAGAAGAACTGTCCTCACCAACATGGAAGTTGGATATGGCCACCAACTGTACTCTTAGTGTGGAAGTAGAGGCTCCTTCGTGGAAAAGGATGGATAGAAATTCTAGAACTTTATGTAAAGGAGCAACCAGGGGGTCCAGGTGTTGACTAGATGCCCAGTACACAAAGCGTTTCCATTTACTCTTGTAGAGTTTTGTGGTGGAAGCCTTATGAGAGGCAACCAAAATGCGTTGAACTGCCGGAGAAAGTAGATCAGACCTGGCTAGGCGGGGAAGTGGAGCAGCCAAGCTGCTAGTTTGAGGGATAGAGGAGACGGGTGAGGAACTCCCGACGAATGTGTCAGTAGATCTGGTACTGGGTCCAGGATCCACGGTTCCTCTGTTTGATGGGCTCGAAGAAAGGGGAACCATATCTGTCGAGGCCAGAATGGGGCTATGAGTATAATTGTCCTTTCCAGGTTCATGGCTTTCTGAAGAAATTTGGGAATCAAGGGGGTAGGTGGGAATGCATATAGGCGACCCAGGGGCCAATCGTGTATCAGTGCGCCCCTGGGGACATCCCCTGGAGGGGGTAGAAGGGCAAAATAGCTTCTGCATTTGGTATTCATCGGGGAGGCGAATAGATCGCAGCAAGGCTGGCCCCATTTGCGGAAAATTCTTTCTGCCACCTGTAGTTTGAGGGACCACTCGTGAGGTAACAGGATGGCTCTGCTCAACCTGTCCGCAATGACGTTGGATGACCCCGGGATGTGCGTTGCTATCAGAAAGCGACCCGTGGACTCTGCCCATTGCCAAATTCTCATGGCCTCTCTGCATAATGGGTAAGATCTGGTTCCCCCTTGTTTATGTACCAGACTACAGACATGTTGTCTGTCTGAACTGCTACTGTTCCTAGAGGTAGGAGGGTTTGAAAGTGTTACAATGCCAAGAACACCGCCCTCATTTCCAGAACATTTATGTGCAGGTTGTACTCCATGTTGGACCATTCCCCTTGGACTGTTCTTCCCTGAAAAAGTCCCCCCCACCCTATCAGGGAAGCGTCTGTGGTTATAGTGGCCGTCGGATTCAGTAGAACAAATGGACGACCCATAGTGAGATCCTGACTGGACACCCACCATGAGAGGTCTCGCTTGCAAGAATCTGTTATCAGAATCTCATGCGTTAGGGGTAACTGCTGGAACGACCACTGCGTGAACAGCAGCCATTGGAGGAGCCTCATGTGCAATCTCCCCATGGGAACCGCAATCAGGGACGCTGCCATGAGTCCCAAAACCTTCAACACCAATTTGGCCGGGGCTTTCCTGCATTGCAGTAGAAGAAGAACCGGTTCCTTGAGGGATGAAGCCCTTACTTGAGGGAGCTTTACCAATGTTAAGCGCGTATCTAGGTCTGCTCCGATGAATGAAATATGCTGTGAGGGCAGTAAGGCAGATTTTTCGAAGTTTATGGAAATCCCCAGGTGGGAACAAAGGTTGACTGTATAGTCTCTGGCTTGTATGAGGCGACGCTCGGTGGTGGCGGTGAGGAGCCAGTCGTCCAGATAGGGAAACACCAGGAATCCTAGACATCTCAAGTGAGACGCTACCACTGCCATGCATTTGGTGAATACCCTGGGGCTGAGGTGAGCCCAAAGGGCAGGGCTCGAATTGAAAATGACTGGCTCCCAGCCGGAAGCGCAGGTCATCTCTGGACGGTCTGGCCATCTTAATGTGGTAGTACGCATCCTTGAGATCTATTGAGCACATCCAGTCGCCCTTCTGCAAAATGGAAGGATCGATTGAGCGTGACCATCCGAACTTTTCCTTCTTCACGAAGGTATTGAGATTGCTGAGATCCAAAATGGGTCTCCAGTCCCCTGTCTTTTGGAACTAAAAGAACCTTGAGTAAGTTCCGGATCCTTTTTGGTCCGCCGGGACTGGCTGAATGACTCTTTTGAGCAGCTTTGAAATTTCTATTGCTGCTGGGCCTCGCAGACGGGGTGGCACATCTGGAGACCTTCTTTGTTGGGGTGGAGTTGACATAAAGGGTATTTTGTATCCTCTGGTTACAATGCTTTTTACCCAGGAGTCTGAGGTGAGAGTTAGCCAGGCCTGTGGGTATAAAGCCAGCGACCCGACTGCCTCCAGAGCAGGACAGTCGGGCCCCCATTCAGAAGTGCTGGAAAGGCTTACCAGGGATAGTATCCCTGTCGCCTTGGTTCTGCGGACCCCGTCTGCCGCCGGGGCGACGTCTTCCATGTCTGCCCCCCCCTCTGCCTCTGGGGGGGGGTTCACTCTGTGTGGCCTGGAAAGATCCCAGAGTTCTACGGAACCACATTTTTCCGCCTCGTTGCCCTTTGGGGTACGGTCTAGATGGAACGAAAAAACGGACTCCGACAGCAGACAGAGTCTTTCCTTCCTGCTCACACCGAGTTAATGTCTCTTTCACTTTGGGCCCAAAAAGAGTGGCACCATCAAAGGGGACGTTGGCGAAAGAAGACTTGAAGGCTTCCGCAAAAGAGCACAGCCGCATCCAGGATTGTCTTCGTAGAGCAATCGCTGAAGCTGCGGCCCTACTCGACCCTTCAGCCGCATATGAGATGAGCCTCATGGATGAGTTCACTACGGAGGTAAGGGTGTTAAGTTGTGCTGTTACCTTATCTGAAACAGCAGCATCTGTGTTACCCTGGAGGGTATCTCCAGGCTCCTTGATGAGATCCCTCTGTAGTCGTGTAAAATGTGTCAAATAGTTTAGCGAACGCATGGAAAAAAATCGCTGAACTAAAAACGCGCTTCCCGTATCTGTCCATAGTCCTAGAATCCTTATTAGGAGGATGAACAGAAGAGGAAGACTCCGACATCTCCTTTTTAGTGGCTGCGGCCACCACCATAGCGTCAACTGGGACTCCTTTGGTGAGATAAGTCTTGTCCTGGGGAGCGGTAATAAATTTGCTTGGTTTTCGAGAGCCCGGTTCCACTGTGTCCGGTGTCTCCCACGCCCTTCGAGCAAACAAATCCATTAACTCATCGAAGGGCAGAGTAACCCAGGAGGTAGAAGGTTGAGCACCAAATGACTTCAGCAACACCGACTCGTCCTCAGTGGGGGCTAGGGACTGCCAATCACCCCTCTGTTTTAATATCTCCAAGATGTCCGCAAATGAGACATCCTCAGAGGGGGATTTTGGGGACCCCTCTGACTCATCCAAGTCAGTGTCAGAAGTTAGAGATTCCTGTGGGGAATCTAAGTGCCTCCTCTTGCACAATCTTTTCCTCGGAACCTCATCGGAGGGGGATTCTGGTGCGGCCTCCGAGGAACAGGGGGCATCCTCTGGGGATGGCTGAGACAATGGTGCTCCACGCTTTGGATGTGTCGTGGGAACAGAAACAGAGAGCGGCTCCTTAAGGGAGGGAGAAGACGCGTCCGATGAAGTGGTTGTCTGTGTAGACAAAACCTTCCTCATAAGGTCAAAAACCCCTGAACATCGGGTCGAGGACTCCCCCTGTTCCGAAGAACATGGAAGAATCTGAGACACGGGGCCCATGGGTCTCGACCCCGAGGACGTAGCCGAGCCGATCTGCGCTGAGGCCCCGAGAGGGAGAGTCGGCACGGAAAGGTCGGTACGACTCTCGGTCCCGGAACCAAGCAGAGATCGTCGACTCTGTGACTCACCTATAGGTTCAGATGGAGTCGAGGTAAATGGTGTCGATCGTGCAATGGACGGTTTCGGCACAGAGGGCTCCACTATTATTGGCTCATCCTCTTCCGGCTCCGAAGACTGGATGGGTCTCGAAGGAGGACCTGTTGGAGATAAGGGAAGGCCTTCTAGTTTCGACACCAATTGGGAGGAAACTGCAATCAATTTGGAAAGGGCCGTGTTCTCCATAAGTTTCTGCACGACACGATCCACATCAGTATCGGATAATGGTCTGGAAGATCGGGTCGAAGGGGCCAAAGATGGCACCGACCGAAGAATAGACGGTGGCGGTAGTTCCGACACCGGTTCCAAGACCTGGGGCTCAGTGAGAGATAAACGTTCGACGCTCGGCCCCGAAGTCTGTGGAACCGGCGAACGAACTTTAGAAGATGTACTCGGAGCCGATGACACGGGCTCCGACATCTCTGACCCCTTCGAGGACTTAGAAGCCTGGTCAGACTTGTCCAAGGCCTCCTGGAAGGCAGGCTTAAGAAGTCCCCTGTCAATAAGTTTCCTACGTCTATCTGTCATGACCCTCCCACTGAAGGAATGGCAAATAGAGCAATCCTCTTGCAAGTGGAGAGGGCCAAGACAGTAGACGCAGGAAGAGTGGTTGTCAGTGATGGACATTTTCTGTCCACACTGACACCTTTTAAAACCAGACTTGGCTTTTTCAGACATAACAGTAAACTCACTGTAAAAGAAGAGAGAATTTAACACTAGCTATTATTAAGGAAGAAATTAAAGCTATAGGTTAAAGAAGGGTAGGCCCCAAAAGGGAAACCTATAAAAAAACTAACTACAATACACACACACACACTATAGTATAGAAAATAAAATATCAAAAACTATAGGAGTATAAGAACTTTTGACAACAAAAAAAAAGACTATCTTATCTGTCTAACAACAGTTTTCTCTGGTCCGAGCTCTCTGAACGATGTGACCCGTTGCAGCGGCAAACTAGATCTGAGTAATGGCAGGGAGGATTGTGGGATATAGCCTGGTCTCGAGCTTCTCTAAGATGCAGAGCTTTGCTATCGCGTTGCCTCGAGCCGAGGATCGGCTCCAAACCCGTGTGTAAGAACAAACGGCGAGATTGAACACTCTCACATCACTGCTTCCACGGGACCAGATGGCGTCCAAGGTTGCGTCCTACATGAACTACAAGAGGAACTAATCCCTCAAATAAAACAGCTATACAATCTCAGCCTCACTACAGGATATGTGCCTACAGAATGGCGTAGAGCAACAGTGGTCCCACTCCACAAAGGTGGAGCCTCTACGGACCCTGGAAACTATCGCCCCATAAGCTTGACTAGCTTAGTCTGCAAGGCTATGGAGAGGATCATCATGGAGCTCATAAACAAAGACATTGGGGACCTACAGACACTAGATCCTACCCAGTTCGGCTTTGTCAAGGGCAGATCCTGCCTTTTGAACCTGGTTGACTTCTTTGAAACAGTCACCAAAGCCATAGATGAAGGGAAGGTAGTCCACACAGCCTATCTGGACCTTGCAAAGGCATTTGACACAATACCCCACTCGGGCATCATAGATAAGCTATCCAGCTTAAATATAAACCCCTATGTCACAAGATGGGTCGCAAACTGGCTCAAAGACAGAACCCACAGAGTGAGAGTTGCTGGAGCCATGTCAGACTCGAAACCGGTCACAAGTGGCGCCCCACAGGGTTCTGTCCTGGGACTACTCTTGTTCGGTATATACTTTTCCGAGGTACAGGCAAATGTGGGAGGACTATGGCTCACCAAGTTCGCAGACGACTGCAAACTGGGCGCCATAATCAACTCTCCAGCTGACACAAACATCCTTCAAAAAGGTCTCACAGAGACAGATAACTGGTGCCAGCACCATGGTTTAAAGCTAAATGCCAAAAAATGTATAGTCATACCCTTTGGCAAAAACAATGTGCCCACAAATTACCACATAGGCGGAAACCCATTAAGTACAGAGAAAGTTATTAGGGACCTGGGGACCCAAGTTGATAGCAATCTCTCCTTTGAAAACCACATTTCCAAAGTGGTTAGAAAGACCTTCTACATAGCCCACCTCATCACGAAGGATTTCACATCTAGATCAAGAGAGGTAATCGTGCCCTTTATTCATCCCTCATCAGGCCCATCATAGAATACAATGCCCTTTTGGGATGTACCTTACCAGACACCTGCAGCAATTAGAAAGACCCCAAAAGTATCTCACCAAGAGGATCAAGGGTCTCAAACAGATGCCATATACTGCTCGGTTAAAAAAACTCCAGCTCTACTCAGTTGCATACCGCCTACTTCGAGGCGATCTATGCCTGACATACAAAGCTATGTCAAATCCAGAATTAATGGACATGCTCCACCTCAGTAAATCTAAATCCCTTAGAGCCACACGCCGAGGGACTTGAACCTCAGCACAGAAATAAATAGAACTTGCTGGAGGGACAGGTTCATAACCCAGAGGCTCCCTTCGCTCTGGAATAGAATTCCAGTTCATGTGAGGCAGAGCACCTCACTGAATCTCTTCAAGAAGAATCTCGATAAGTGGATGGGGGATCGTAGGTTTGTCCCAGGGATTACTCCTGTGTCACTATTAGACAGAGGCACAGTAAACTAAACCTTAAAAAAGGGCACAGTATACTCAAATCAAGGGGTGGCGTAAGCCATACAGAATCGGGCTAGGCTTATAATTGCCCCAGGGCAGATAGCCTAGTATGAACCTATGAACTAAATTTGAATAACTTAGCACATTTCTGTAAATAGCTTTTCTCACCATATACAAAATAATTGTTCTCCAAAACTAATTCAAGTAGATCACAAATAGTTCGGGTTTCTGTTGTGCTCTTCTTTGTTGATATTCTTCTTATGGATTCTATTCTAACGTCATTCGGGATGGTAGTAAAAAGATTATTAACGTCTAAAGTAGTTAATAAGAGATCGCAGTCATCAATCTTATCTTTCATGACTATATCATACGTATCCCTTAGAACTGTATCGTAGGAGCTCAGAAGTTCTCTCAATTCTTTTTCCACATACAAAGACATATTTTCAGTAATCCATCCTTGTCCTGAAACTATAGGGCGTAATGGTGGATTTAAGATATCTTTATGTATCTTAGAAGTCCATTGATGCTTGGAATGGTAGGCTTGGTAACATCTAAAAAGTTGAACAATTCCATATCAATTTGTCTTTGTAAGATCATATCATTCAAATAAGAATTCACTTTGTATATAGCCTGATTAATCACAGAAGATGTTACTTCAATATATGTTTTAGAGTCTTTTAGCATATATTCTATCCTACTAGAATACCATGAGGAATCCATAACCACTATGACTCCACCTTTATCAGCTGGTTTTAAAATATCATCATTATTATGCTGTAAATGGTATATTGCTTCTTTCTCTGCGAATGTAATATTCCTATAATGTTTAGTACGGGGATCCATTCTCAATTTTTCAACTTCATTACTGCAGAGTCTAGTAAATAATTCAACTGCCGGATGGCTGACAGGTACAAAAGTGCTAGGTTTCTTTAATTTTTTACTATGTTCCCGTTTGTTCCCAAATATACTCTTCAACATCACATTCTGTCCAAAGCATTTTAAATCAATGACAAATTCATTCAAGTCTGACCTAAAGGAAGGAATAAAGGTCAGACCTTTTTGTAAAATTGACTGCTCAGCAGATGTTAAAATATGCTTTGAAATGTTGACTACCAGTGAATCATTTATACAAGTGTTTTTTTCCTCTTCCGATCTTGACTTTGTGATCTGTGATTCTTGTAATGGTTTTGTTTCACAAAAATCGGTAACGTTGTAGTTAAAGGGAGATGTGTGCATTTTTCTTAGGTATGGCCCCTGAAGTGGCAATTCCTGATGTATTCCCTATATTGGTTTCCAAGACATCAATTTGTTGTTCTTCTAAAACATGATTGATAGGCTGAGTCTCATCATATGTACATGGTATAGCTGCAGAGTTCATATTACTTGATGCAAAATTAGTTCTTTTATTAGGTAGAGAGTGGAACTTCTGTTCACCTGTATATTCTTCTCTTGGCCATTCAAAGATCCGCCCTTGCTTGAAATCCAGTACATCTCTATTTATTTTTTTAATTTTCTGTTCCTTTATTTTGGATTCATAAATATTTATATTAAACTGCAAAGTTTCCAATTTATTTATCTGGTATGAGGTTAGATTTACTTTTTCTAATTCAGCTTGTTTCTCTTTTATCTGTTGTGCAATTTTATCTTCTTCTGGTTTGAAATATTCTCGAAGAAGCTTGATATATCGAAAACTAGTTTCGAGATTAATGGCTTGCCAGCTTGCTAACAGAACAGGATGCTGATTCCCATAACTTGGCATGCATTTAACCCGCATGCCTCTAGGTATGACTTGATGGTGCAGACATGCTTCTAAATGGTATTGCTGCCAGGTTAATCTTTTTAATTTAAATGCTACAGTTTCTACATCTTTAAATATTGCATTGAAGTTGGAATTATCCACACCTTCAGTTGTATTACTGGCTGCACTTGCATAATTTAAATCAAACTGTAAATTCAGTAAAGGATTCAAGCTGGTTTCTGCATTATCAATATTTGTACCATGGATAAAGTCCAGATTGGCGAGATTACCTTTATTCCTGGAAATAGTTGCTTCATTAGCCATGTGCAGTGGGAAATAAGTGAGAATAAATGCAAAAGATAAATTTCCCCTCTGCTGCAGTGAACTGCTAAGAGAAAAGTAGCAGCAAAACAACAGTAAATTCACCAAGGCTAGCATCCTGTTTGGATGCAGATAACACTCAAAATAAGTCCATAAGAGCGAAGGAGCTTTCTTAAAACGTATTTAATGAAAAGATTAAAAACAAAGCAAAAAATAAAAAATAAAGTCCCTTTCTTTCAACAAACGATAAGCGCTTTCGAATTATTCTTCCTCAGATCGTAGTAAGACATGGGACAGTCATTTGCTTAAATAGAACATAGCAGTAATTGGTCATCCAATACAAGTATGGTAAATGTAGTTTAGACCAGTCACTTTTAAGATTGTTCCATCTATTTTACATAGTTAGAGCCAATAACATTCGCTTATTCGTGACACACCTCCTATCCACTTTGAGAATCAAAACCTTATTTTGTATTTAAATTAGCTGTTATAAATAGCCAATTGGGGCTCTCAAAATGCGGCAATGGCCAATCACAATACAGCTCAGTAGCAATTTCATGCTGTTTCACTGAGTCAACTTGAGCGTTAGCATGATGACATGAACATTAATATTGTTTTTGTGTCTTAAAAAATATATAAAAACAGGACCAAAGCCCCCAGTCATATTTCTGTTCATGTCAGTTGTAAAGGGGAAACTGTCAAGTATAAATAGCCAATCGGATCTCTTAAAATGCAAAAATCTCCAATCACATACAGTGTAATATAACCAGTCCATACGGTGTAACAGAATCAACACGAGCGAGTCTTTCAGTCTCATTCAAAACCCCCGATGTTGGTCTATCTCAAGTCATGTTCTTTTAGATCAGTTATATCAGACCTCTGGCTTAAGTTGCCAAACATTGAGCAGCTACAGTAAACTGAGCGCAAACCCATGCAAACACAAGGTAATAAAACTACCAATGAGAAAGACCCAAACTGAGTCTTTCTCCAGCAATCCCCAACTCAGATGGGTCCTGAGCCACACACTTCTGCCACATGGGTGCATGGAAGTCCTCTTACTGTAAGATGGCTGGTCTAACAGTCCAGTGATTCCAAACAGTCTAGATTCCAGATTCAGCAGGTCTGAATCTAGCCTATGCTATCTAAGGTAAGGAAACACAATTTCTAGATGGGAAGGAGTAAGGGAGAGTCACTTAAAGTTCAAAATGAGAGTGTTTATTAGTATACTATTAGATAACATGCAGTAGTACCATCCTCTGCACAAACTGGACCCGCCTGACGGCAGAGAACCCATCTGTGATTACTGCAGCTGTATGCACGATGAACATCTGCATTTGCATGATGTGCAAACATGAGCCTTTTATACGAGTAGGATGAAATACTTGTATAAAGTTAGACCCTCAGGCCAATCAGATAAAAACACAATAAGCTATCAACCAGAAGTTCCCACCTTGGATGGGTTGAATTTTGCTCTCTGCTCCACCCAAGTGCAAAAGAACCCTTCCAATGTAAAACAATCTGGCTTTAAGGTCAAGTGCAGTAACAAATGCTTTACAACAGAAGTAAGAATTCCTGCAATATCAGAAATCCTTGGAAAAAAAGTTCACTAGCCTTGAGAAATGTTCACAACACATAAAAACTTTGTAAAACTTAGAAATATTCTGTCAGACTCACTCAGAGCAGCTTCTGCAGTATCAGAGAATGTTAGGAAATATCAAAATATTGTTAAAACAGCCTATGAGCAGTACATTAGCAGATGGAGTTTCTCTAAAAAGTGCAGGTTGAAAAAAGTACAGTTGTGTACACTTACCATAAATGTAGATGTTCGAGTGTATTCACTGTTGCAGTCATTACATTTGGGTAATCTGCTGGCAGGTTGCTCTCAGTTGGCCTGAATTCCAAAGTCTTGGGTCCTGCGTCGGTTGCTGTCCCCTCTTCCATGACGTCAGGTCATCAGGGGTATAAAACAAGCAGCTGATGCCATTTTCTTTAGTTTTTCTTGCCCCAGATGTCAGGTGCCCCCAAAAAAGTAGCAAAGAAATATATATAAAAAAGTACAGTTTTGTACCTACCATAAATGTAGATGTCCGAACTGGATAGCATCTGCAGTCATAACAAATGGGTTGTCCTGTCGTCAGGCAGCCCTTCGGTCGGCCAGATTCCAAAGTCCGGGTCCGGCTTCGGCTGATGTCGCACTTCACCTGACGTCATCTCTGCTGGTCTTCGGGTATAAAGGCATCAGCCGACGCCATTTTCCTCAGTGTTTCTTGCCCCAGACGCCAATTGCCCTCTTGGAAAGCTAAATTTTGGATAGATGCCAATGTTTCCAAAATAGTAGAAGGCAAACACAAAAAATAAACATGTATGTACATATATACAAACAAATACACCATAAGAGACTCCCCCCCCCCAGCTAGCTATTAGGAGGGTAAATACCCTAGGAGTACCACAGAGGGAAGGAGGAGGGTAATCCTGACTGCAGATGCTATCCAGTTCGGACATCTACATTTATGGTAGGTACAAAACTGTACTATGTCCTTCATGGATGCATCTGCAGTCATAACAAATGGGTAGAATACCATAGCCAAACTAGGGAAGGAGGAATAAAAGTTATGGTGTAGTCAGTATCCCTTGCAGTACAGCAGTGGCAAACCCTGCTCGGGATCTAGAATATAGAGGTAAATTATAATGCTTGGCAAATGTATGCACGGAGGTCCAAGTAGCCGCCTCAATAATGTCCTTGGTTGCCACTCCTCTTAAGAAAGCTGTGGTAGTGGCTGTAGCCCTTGTTGAGTGAGGTCTTATGTTCTGTGGAATTGGTTTTCCATGGTAGGAGTAACAGAATCTTATGCAATTTCCTATCCATTTGGAGATTGTCTGTTTGGAAATTGCTTTTCCTTCCCTTCCTGTTGCATAGGCTACAAAGAGCTGGTCAGTTTTTCTGTTACCTTTGGTTCTGTCCAGGTAGTAGCGTAACTGTCTATGTACATCCAAGGTATGCATTATTCTTTCACCTCTGTTTTGTGGGTTTGGAAAGAAGGTAGGTAGGTGGATTGCCTGGTTTAAAGACACTCTGGATACCACCTTAGGCATAAATGTAGGATTAGTTCTCATGGACACCCTATCTTGATGGAAGATTAGGAAGGGTTGCACTGCCATTAAGGCTTGTAGCTCTGAAACCCTCCTTGCTGAAGTAATAGCCAGCAGGAAAGCAGTTTTCCATGACAGGTGTTGTAGATCTGCTGTTGCTGCTGGTTCAAAGGGAGGGAGTGTCAACTTTTCTAGTACAAAATTCAAGTCCCATGCTGGTAATGGTGGTTTCCTGGGAGGTTTTACATTCTTGATCCCTCTGAGGAACTGCCTGAGTAGAGGATGTGAATAGACAGGAGGATCAAAGCTGTATTCTGCTGAAATAGCTGATGCATGTATCTTGATGGAGGAATAGGACAGGCCTGTATGTAGGAGCTCTGCCAAGTACTCCAGAATGTTTGCAATATCTATGTTCGACACATCTTTTCCTCTTTCAGTACTCCAAATGACGAACCTTTTCCATTTTCCTGCATAGTTCCTTCTTGTTGAAGGTCTGCGGGCTTCAAGGATAATGTCTTTAACCCTTTGTGAAAGGTCTGGACTAGTTACTGCTATGTGATGTTCCAGGCAGTCAGTTGTAAGGTTTTTAGGTTTGGATGTATGATGTTGAAGTTGTTCTGAGTTAACATCAGAGGCATAAGGGGTATTGACCACATTTTCTCCCGAGACATGCTCCTCAGCAATGGGTACCAGTGTTGTCTTGGCCAGTTCGGAGCTATTAAAATTATCCTTGGTTGTTCCTCTTTGATTTTCAGTAGTACCTTGTGCATCAAGGGAAGAGGTGGAAATGCATATGCTGTCAGGCCTTTCCAGCTGAAGGATAGAGAGTCCACCTTCCATGCAAGTGGGTGGAATGTCCTTGTGCAGAATTTTTGAGCTGGTGATTTTGTGGGGAAGCGAATAGATCTATTTGTGGCATTCCCCATTTCTTTGTGATGGGCTTGAAGATGTCCGGGTGTAGCATCCATTCGTGAGCATCCGAGATGGTTCTGCTTAAAATGTCTGCTAGGGTGTTCTCTTTTCCCGGTACAAATATTGCCTGTAACTGGATGTTGTAGCTGAGAGCCAGATTCCAAAGGTCCAGAGTCATTCTGCATAGGGGGTAAGAATGAGTGCCTCCCTGTTTGTTGATGTACCACATGACTGTGGTGTTGTCTGTCCTTATCATCAAATGGCCTTCTTTGAGGAATGGTCTGAATTTTAGGATTGCCAGTTTTACTGCCAGCATTTCTTTTTGGTTTATGTGCAGGTGTAGCTGGTCCTGAGTCCACAGTCCTTGCACGCATTTGTCCAGCATGTGTGCCCCCCATCCTAGATCTGAGGCGTCCGTTGTGATGATTTGGTTTGCTCGAAAGTTGTGGAAGGGCAAGCCTGGGTTTGACTGGCATGCCCGAGCCCACCATAGGAACTCCTGTTTTAAGCATGGAATTAGTGGTATTTCTGTTTCTAAGCTGTGCCTGTGTTGAGACCATAAATTCTTTAGGTACCACTGTAACTTTCTCATATGCAGTCTGGCATGTGGGACCAAGATTATGCATGATGCCATGAAACCCAAGGCCTGCAGAACCTTTCTTGCTGTTAGCTTGTTCTGCTTTGTTAATGCCAAGAAGTAGAGAGGGAGCTCTTTTTGTTTTTCTGCAGTTAGGAATGCCATCTGTTTTACTGTGTCCAATTCCGTGCCCAAGAAAGTTGTTGTCTGGGATGGTATCAGCTTTGACTTTTGTAAATTGACTGTGTATCCCAGGGCTTGTAGCAAGTAAATGACCCTTTGTATGTCTGTTGTCAGCTTGCTTTTGTTGTCCGCTTGTAACAGGCAGTCGTCCAGGTATGGATAAATTTGGATTCCCTGTAGCCTGCAGTGAGCGATTACTGATGCCAGGCATTTTGTGAATACTCTGGGCGCAGTAGATAAGCCAAAGGGCAATGCTGAGAATTGATAATGCTCTGATCCTGCAAGAAATCTGAGGTATCTTCTGCAATTTGGTCGAATGGGGACGTGCAGGCATGCCTCCTTGAGATCTAGAGTTACCAGCCAACACTCCTTGCCCAGCATGGGAAGAAGTTGCTGTAGGGTCAGCATTTTGAATTTTGGGACAATGATGTATGTATTTAAGATGGACAGGTCGAGTATAGGCCTCCAGCTTTTCTCTTTTCTTGGTACTAGGAAGAGTCTGGAGTAGAATCCTTTGCCCTGTTCTGTTATAGGTACTCTTTCCACAGCTCTCATCTTTATTAATTTTGCTATCTGGTGCAGGGCTTCTATTTTTTGATTTGGGGGCAGGTTTGGCATTCCTCTTTTTACTGGTAAAGTGTGGAAGTAGAACCGGTAGCCTTGGTCTATGGTTTGCAAAATCCACTTGTCTTTTGTGATATAGTGCCAATTTTTTCGAGAATAAGGCTAACTTTCCGCCTAATGGTGCTGCTATTTGCTCCCTGGTAGGCGGAGTCAGAGCCAAGTCACTGTGATTGTCCTGTTGCAGTGGCAGTGGTTGTGTCTGAGCCTCGGTTATTGCCTTGCCACTGTCGTCCTCTGTAGGCACCTCCTCTGAATTGATTTCTGTCCCTAGAGCGTCTGTTCCTGCCCCTTTGTGATCTTGTGGAGTCAGGAAAGGACCAGTTTTTGGCAGGCCAGTTCCTGCTAAACCTTGGTGGCTGAACCTGTAGGAAATCCTTAACTGTTTGTACAGATTTTGCCTTCTCTTCCATTTTCTTCATTACCTGTTGGGCAGGTTCCCCAAATAGACTGGCCTTATCCATAGGAGCATCCAATAGCTTAGCTTTAACATGATCCGGTAAGACCTGTTCTTTCAACCATGCATGCCTTCTTATCACTGTGCCAGTCATGGCTGATCTAAATGAAGCCTCCAGTGCATCATAGCCACATTTTAAAGAATGGTTACTAACCTGTTGGATGTTATTTACCATTTCTAATACATATTTCTTATCTAAAGATTCATCAGAGGACAGCTTTTTAATTAACTGATCAAGCATAAACTCTTGGTATTGGATCATGTGAAACTGGCAGTTTAAAGCTCTAGCTGAGAGAGTAGCAGAGGTGTAGACTCTTTCCTCCCATCTCTCTAAGGACCTGGATTCCCTTTCAGCGGGAATAGGGTTTTTTGCTGTGGTCGTGGCTACTGCCTTAGGCCCCTGGGATATAGTTTCGGGGTCTGCAAGTGGGGCCTTGAATAGGTGGTGATGAGTGTCTGGCACCCTGTAAAATCTATCTGGTTTGGTAGGGGCTGGAGGTAAAGAATCAGGTGCAGTGCAGACATCATTAAATGCATCGTCCACAACAGACAGGACAGGAGGTATAGCTAAGGGCCTATGTTGTGGTAAGTGTAGAAAAGTCCTAAGCCTTTTTCTTGAATCTGAGAAGTCTTGTCCCTGCCATTGGAATTGTTCTCTCATGGCATGTAAAGTTTCCCCAAAGGAGAATTCCTCTGGTGGAGAGGCAGCTGGAATGGATTCTTCAGCATCTGAGTCTTCATAATTGGAAAAAGGAGCCTCTGGTTGGTCTGTAATGTCCGAGTCATCCACAGAATCATCAGAGGACACAGGCTCGGGGGGGGCTCTGTTCTAGGTCTCTTTTCTGGGGGCTGAGAGGCCCTGTCTGGGTGAGATTGAGTTCCCCTAATTAAGGATATTAAATCTTCTGCCAAAGTAAGCATTTGTGAACTAGAAGTGGGCCTGAGTGAGGGTGGTTTAACAGGCACTGATTTAGTTGATTTGGCTGCTTTAGCCCTGGCAAAGGCCTTAATAGACATGGCTGCAGGAGGCCTAGCAGCACCACGTGCTGGGGTAGAGATATCCAAAGGGATGGTGTCTGACAAATCAGTAGAAACCACAGTTGTCGGTAATATTTCTGAGGTTGATTCAGATAAAGTAGCAGGAGCCTCAATAGTAGGCATGGATTCGGCTGGAGATTGACCAGTTTTCTCGGTTTCGGCCGAAACCGAGACACTCGCGGTTTGCTTCACTGTGGTTTCAGCCGAAACCGCGGACCGCGAGTGTCGGTCTTTTTCTTTGCGTTTTTTAACAATTTGGGAAGTCGGAGGATCCGACGGCATAATGTACGCAAAATCTGAGCCGAAAAACTGTTCAGCAAACTCCGACCGACGCCTAAGCGTTCGTCGGTTGAAGGAAGCACAGGCCGAACAGGCTGCTACGTCGTGGTCTGGGCCTAAGCAAGGCAAACAGTAAGAGTGGAAATCTTTATGAGGTATTTGTTTCCCACAAGTTAAACAGTTATTGACTTTTTCTGACATCGGCTGAGGCAAGAAAGAGTCCCCAACGGGGTACTTAGCTTTTTAGAAGTCTTCGAAGTAGTATTCGGTAGTAGTAATCTCTGGATCTGACCGACCGGCACTTGCGAACAGCTTCTGCTTCGGGCGCCACGCGGCAAGAAAAGGGAAAATGGCGTCGGCTGATGCCTTTATACCCGAAGACCAGCAGAGATGACGTCGGGTGAAGTGCGACATCAGCCGAAGCCGGACCCGGACTTTGGAATCCGGCCGACCGAAGGGCTGCCTGACGACAGGACAACCCATTTGTTATGACTGCAGATGCATCCATGAAGGACATCTATATATACATGCATCAATACAAACTTTAACTTCATCTACAAGCAAATACACCACATGGGTTGTAGAAGATAGAGAAGGAAAGATAAACTCTACAATGAAAGGGGGATGGCAGGCAGGTAATCTGGACTGCAACAGTGAATACACTCAAACATCTAACATTTATGGTAAGTGTACACAACTGTACTATGCTCTTCGTGTTTCACTGTTGCAGTCATTACATTTGGGTAGAATCCCAAAGCTATGGTTGGGTGGCTGGAGCTAAACAACATTAGGTGCGGCTATAAGGCCCTGCAGAACTGCAGTGGCAAAGCCTGCCCTGGACTGAGAGAGGCAAATGATAATGCTTTGTAAAGGTGTGAACAGAACTCCAAGTAGCAGCCTCTAAAATGTCTTTGGTTGGTACTCCTTTGAGAAAGGCTGCTGAAGTAGCTGCAGCTCTGGTGGAATGAGACCTAATGCCCTTGGGCACAGGTTTGCCATGGTGTAAGTAGCAGAAACGAATGCAGTGGCTTATCCACTTTGAAATAGTCTGCTTTGAAATAGCCTTTCCTTCTGATCCTGCAGCATATGCCACTAGTAATTGTTCAGTTTTTCTTACAGCTTTAGTCCTGCTCAAGTAGAATCTTAGCTGTCTGTGTACGTCCAAGGAATGCAGAATTCTCTCCCCCTTGTTCTGCAGATTTGGATAAAAGGTTGGCAGATGAACAGTTTGGTTAAGGGCCACACTAGAAACCACCTTAGGCATAAATGAGGGATTTGTCCTCAGAGACACCCTGTCTGGGTAAAATATGATAAAAGACTCCATGTCCATGAGTGCCTGCAGCTCCGAGACTCTTCTTGTTGAAGTAACTGCTAGTAGCAGAGCTGTTTTCCATGAAAAGAACTTTATATCAGCAGTAGCAGCTGGTTCAAATGGAGGCAGGGTGAGCTTTTCCAACACATAATTGAGGTCCCATGCAGGTATTGGTGATCTTCTAGGAGGCCTTAAATTTTTGGCTCCTCTAAGATACTGCTTTAAAGGATGAGAAAGATTGGTGGCTCTGTACTGTAATGAGCCGAAATGGCAAAGGCATGGATTTTAACTGATGAGAAAGATAGGCCTTTGTCAAGCATCTCAGTCAAGTATTGTAATATCTGAAGAATATTTGGTTCTGCTGTATCAGTTCCTTGTGCTTGATTCCAAGCACATGATCTCTTCCATTTATCAGCATAAGACTTTCTAGTACTAGGCCTTCTTCTTTTGGCTGCTCCCGTTAGGGGTCGCCACAGCAGATCAACTGTTTCCATTTCTTCCTGTCCTCTGCATCTTGCTCTGTCACACCAACCACCTGCATGTCCTCTCTCACCACATCCATAAAACTAATCTTAGGCCTTCCTCTTTTCCTGTTACCTGGCAGCTTCATCCTTAGCATCTTTTTCCCCAATATACTTTGCATCCCTCCTCAGCACATGTCCAAACCAATGTAATCTTGCCTCTCTGGCTTTGTCTCCAAACCTTCCAACCTGGGCTGACCCTCTAATATACTTATTCCTAAAACTGTCCATCCTCGTCACACCCAGTGCAAATCTCAACATCTTCAACTCTGCCACTTCAAGCTCTGACTCCTGCCTTTTTGTCAATGCCACTGTCTCCAACCCATATAACATAGCTGGTCTCACTACCCTCTTGTAGACCTTCCCTTTCACTCTTACTGGTACTCGTCTGTCACAAGTCACTCCTGACACTCTTCTCCACCCACTCCATCCTGCCTGTACTCTCTTCTTCACCTCTCTTCCACACTCACCATTACTCTGAACTGTTGATCCCAAGTATTTAAACTCATCCACCTTCCCCACCTCTATTCCCTGCATCCTCACCATTCCTCTATCCTCCCTCTCATTCACACACATATATTCTGTCTTAGTCCTGCTGACCTTCATTCCTCTTCTCTCTAGAGCATATCTCCATCTCTCCAGGGTCTCCTCCACCTGTTCCCTACTCTCACTACAGATCACAATGTCATCTGCGAACATCATAGTCCACGGGGACTCCTGTCGGATCTTGTCTGTCAACCTGTCCATCACCATTGCAAATAAGAAAGGGCTCAGAGCTGATCCTTGATGTAATCCCACCTCCACCTTAAACGCATCCGTCACTCCCACTGCAGATCACACCACTGTCACATTACCCTCGTACATATCCTGTACCACTCTTACATACTTCTCTGACACTCCCGACTTCCTCATACAATACCACAACTCCTCTCTAGGCACCCTGTCATATGCTTTCTCTAAATCCACAAAGACACAATACAACTCCTTCTGACCTTCTCTGTACTTCTCCATCAACACTCTCACAGTAAACATCACATCTGTAGTGCTCTTTCCTGGCATGAAACCATACTGCTGATCACTAATCATCACCTTCCTTCTTAACCTAGCTTCCACTACTCTTTCCCATAACTTCATGCTGTGACTGATCAGTTTAATCCCTCTGTAGTAACTACAGCTCTGCACATCACCCTTATTCTTAAAATTCGGTACCAAAACACTTATTCCTCAGGCATCCTCTCACTTTCCAAGATTTCATTAAACAATCTAGTTAAAAACTCCACAGACATTTCACCTAAACACCTCCATGTTTCCACAGGTATGCCATCTGGGCCAACAGCCTTTCTGTTCTTCATCCTCTTCATAGCTATCCTTACTTCCTCCTTGCTAATCCACTGCACGTCATGATTCACTATCCGCACATCATCCAACCTTCTCTCCCTCTTATTCTCTTCCTTCATCAACCCCTCAAAGTACTCTTTCCATCTGCTCAACACACTCTCCTCACTTGTGAGTATGTTTCCCTCATTATCCTTTATCACCCTTACCTGCTGCACATCTTTACTAGCTCAGTCCTTCTGTCTAGCCAATCGGTACAGGTCCTTTTCTCCCTCCTTAGTGTCCAACCTTTTATACAACTCTTCATACGCCTTATCCTTAGCCTTCGCCACCTCTCTCTTTGCCATGCACCTCATCTCCTTATACTCGTCTACTTTCTTCATCTCTTTGACAATCCCACTTCTTTGCCAACCTCTTTCTCTGTATACTTTCCTGTACTTCTTCATTCCACCACCAGGTCTCCTTGTCCTCCTTCCCCTTTCCAGATGTCACACCAAGCACCTTTCTAGCCATCCCTCTTACTAGCTCTGCTGCAGTTACCCAGCTATTCGGTAACTCTTCACTGCCACCCAGTGCCTGTCTTAACTCTACCCTGAACATCACCTCACAATTCCCCTTTTTCAATTTCCACCATTTGATCCTTGGTGCTGCCCTCACACTCATCCTCCTCTTCTTGATCACCAATGTCATCCTACAAACCACCATCCTATGCTGCCTAACTACACTTTCCCCTGCCACCACTTTACAGTCTCCAATCTCCTTCAGACTGGCCCTTCTACATAAGATATAATCCACCTGTGTGCATCTTCCTCCACTCTTGTATGTCACCATATGCTACTCCCTCTTGTTTAAATATGTATTCATCACAGCCATGTCCATCCTTTTTGCAAAATCCACCATCTGACCTTCTGCATTCCTTTGCTTAGCACCATACCTACCCATCACTTCCTCATCCCCTCTGTTCCCTTCACCATCCCCTCTGTTCCCTTCACCAACATGCCATTGAAATCTGCTCCAATCACCAGTCTCTCACCCGTGGGTACAGTCATCACCACTTCATCCAACTCACTCCAAAATTTTTCTTTAGTACTAGGCCTTCTGGCTTCCAAAATAACATCCATCACAGCTTTACTGAGAGGTGTTGTTTGTATAACTACATGAACAGCCATGCTGCCAGGTTCACTGTCTGGAGTTGATTGTGCAGGATCTGATTGTTTTGCTGGGACAGTAGTTGAGGTCTTTGAGGTAAGGTCCAAGTTGGGTATTGAGATAAGTTCCTTAGGATTGGGTACTAGTATTGGCGGGGCCAGTCCGGGGCAATTAGTATCATCTTTGGTTTCTCTTGTCTGACTTTTAGTAGGACCCTGGGAAGAAGAGGCAGAGGAGAAAAGGAGTAAACGGATAGGCTTTTCCAACTGAAGGATAGGGCGTCCACTTTCCATGCTTGTCTGTGATAAGTCCTTGTGCAGAATCTTTTCAATTGATAATTTTGAGGAGAGGCAAATAGATCTATGTCCGGGCTCTCCCATTTCTTTGTTATCATGTTGAAGACTTGTGGATCTAGCTTCCACTCGTGAGGGTCCATAAGGTTTCTGCTTAAATCGTCTGCCAGAGTATTTTGTTTTCCTGGCAGGAATTGAGCTTGAAAATGTATTTGGTAAGTAAAAGCTGTGTCCCACAGTGCCATGGCTAATCTGCAAAGGGGGTATGAGTGCGTGCCCCCCTGCTTGTTTATATACCACATAACCATGGTGTTGTCCGTCTTTATCAGTAGCTGTCCTGGATGAAGTAAGTCCTTGAAGGCTGCCAGGGCATTTTGAACAGCTAGCATCTCTTTTTGGTTGATATGTAGATGCAATTTGTTTTTTGGGGTCCAAATGTCCTGAATGCATCTTCCCACCATGTGGGCCCCCCAGGCATAATCTGATGCGTCTGTTGTTAAGGTTTGGCTGGCAGGGGGTAGAGTGAAGGCCCATCCCATGTTTTGGTGACATGCCTTTGCCCACCATAGAAACTCCTGTTGTAGGGAGGGAATGAGAGGAATCATTGCTTCCAGACTGTGACAATGTTGACTCCATAAACTTTTTAGGTACCACTGAAGTTTCCTCATATGCAGTCTTGCATATGGAATCAGTAGGATGCAGGATGCCATGAAGCCCAAAGCCTGCAGAGTTTGTCTTGCAGATAACTGGGTTTTTGTTGCCATCAGTTTGAAGTAAGTAGTCAGTTGCCTTTGTTTGTCTGGCGTGAGGTAAGCCATCTGGGCAGTCGTATTCAAGCTTGCACCCAGGAATGTTATCTTTTGAGAGGGTACCAGTTGTGATTTCTTTTCATTTATTGTGTACCCTAGGCATGTTAGAAGCCTTTTCACAAACGCCAGGTGTTGAAGAAGAATGTCCTTGTTCTCTGTTTGAATGAGACAGTCATCCAAGTAAGGATATATTTGTATACTTCTTTGTCTGCAAAAAGCAATTACTGGTGCCAGGCACTTTGGCTTATCTACTGCGCCCAGGGTCTTTACAAAGGGCAGTGCAGAGAATTGGTAATGCATTAAGCCAGCCTTGAATCTGAGGTATCTTCTGCACAATTGCCTTACTGGGACATGCAGGTATGCCTCTGTTAGTCACCAGCCAAGCATTCTTGCCCAGCATGGGCAGAACTGCTGCAAAGTCAGCATTTTGAATTTTGGAATGTCCAGGTATGTGTTCAAAATCGATAAATCCAGTATTGGCTGCCAGGCCTTGTCCTTTCTGGGTACCAAGAACAGTCTTGAGTAAAAACCTTGTCCTTTTTCCTGTTCTGGTACTGGCTGAATGGCCCCCATATCCATGAGGGACGTAACCTGTTTCTCTGCCTCTGCCCATTGATTTTTTGGCAGATCCGGCCAACCGTTTGCCATTGGCAGAGTATGGAAATGGAATCTGTATCCCTGTGATACTATGTTTAGCACCCACTTGTCCTGGGTTATTAACTGCCAATTTTGAGCAAAAAGTGCTAATTTTCCCCTAAGGGTGCTGCCAAAAGATAAGTGCTTGGTGAAGGCAGAGGGAAGTCATTGGGACTGTTTTCTGTAGGTTTGCACTTCATCTCCTCCAGATTTGGAGGTAGAAGTGCCCCACTGCTTTGACCTGTAATAATCTTGTGCCTGGTATCTGGAATCCTTAGGGCATCTAGATTTGCCCCTTTGAGCTCTGTCTGACACAGGAAAGGACCAATTTTTTGTAGACCAGTGTCTACTGAATCTTGTTGGCTGCACTTGTAAGTAGTCTTTTACAGTTTGCATAGACTTAGCTTTGTCTTCCATTTTCTTTAAAACCTCTTCTGCCTTAATACCAAACAGACTATCATGCTGTAAAGGGTGCATCCAGTAATTTAGCTTTAACATGATCAGGCAAATTTTGCTCTTTTAGCCAGGCATGTCTCCTAATCACAGATCCAGTAACTGCGGCCCTGCAGAATGCCTCTAAGGAATCAAAACCACATTGCAAAGTATGCTTTCCAACCTGTTCAACTGCATGCAATAATGCCTGCAATTCTTTATTTTCTGCACATTCAGAAATCAACATAATTTTCTGTTTCAGCAATCCCATAACATGTTGTTGATACCCGAGCATATGAAACTGGCAGTTTAAGACAAACCTTTTTCCCCATCTATCCAGTGCCCTTAAATCTCTGTCAGAGGGGGTAAGATTTTTTGCTGTTGAGGCCTTAACTCCCTTTGGACCCTGTGAAATAGTTTCAGGATCAGCAGCAAGGTTTCTAAATAAAAAATTGTGCGAGTCAGGGACCCTGTAATATCTGTCAGGCTTTCTGGGAGCCGGAGGTAAGGAGTCAGGGGTCAAGCTTGACTCCGAAAACACATCATCCACAATGTCTAAAACAGGGGGTATGGCTAAAGGCCTGTGCTGAGGGAGGAGGAGGAAATTGTGGAGCCTCTTTTTTGATTCTGAGAAATCTTGACTCTCCCAGTGAAAATGCTCCTTCAAAGTATGCAAGGTTTCTCCAAATGAATAATCCTCAGGAGGGGATGTAGATGGTATAGACTCCTCTGCATCAGAATCCTCATAGGGAGGTATAGATAATTCCTGATCAGATGAAGAATCAGAAGAAATAGAAACCTGATCTGAAGATTCATAATCAGTGTCTTGCCTAGGCCTCTTATCAGGAGGGGGATGGGAACCCCTGATCAATGCAATAAGGTCTTCAGCCATTTTGATCATCTGTTTTTTAGGCATAGTGGCCTGTGCACGTGGCTCATGTGTTGTTTTTTTAGTTTTAGAAGTTGCTTTTGTAGCTGTTGTCTGTTTGATATAAAAATGTTGTGGTCTGAATACACCCTCAGAAGCCGGTGCCTGCTCAGAGGCTCCGGACCCTTCCGAGGGAGATACATCCGTGGGTCCAATACTTTGAGTATCTTGCGGCGTGCTGGACTCCACATGGCTCTCGGTAGGGGCCTGCGACTCAAAAGTAGCAGGTATCAGGGGCTGCGAAAGTGCCTCACTGAGTACCGGCGAACCGGCGACTGGCTAAGGAGAAGCTTCGTCGTCGGATTTGGACCTCGACTGTCTGTCTCTGTCCTCTTCTTTGTGTTTTTTATGTACTCTGGTAGTCGGATTGCTATCCGACGACATTTCTGGGTAGTTAAATCTGTTTCCAAAATACTTTGAGGCAAAAATATATCGATGCTTAATAGTGCGTTGGTTAAATCTAGTACAAAACAGACAGCCAGGCACGTTGTGATCAGGGCCTAGGCAAGGAATACAGTATAAATGGAAATCCTTATGAGGTATTTGCTTCTCACAAGTAATACAATTATTAACTTTTTCTGACATCGGTATGGAGCAAGAAAAAAAGTTTCCCCAATGGGGTACTTAGCTTTAGTGAAGACTTTGGTTCTGAAACTCAAACTCGAATATTTCAGGAGTCGGCCGACTGGCACTTGCGAAATGCTTCTGCTTCGGACACCGCGCGGCAAGAAAGACTAAAGAAAATGGCGTTGGCTGCTTGTTTTATACCCCTGATGACCTGACGGCATGGAAGAGGAGACAGCAACCGACGCAGGACCCAAGACTTTGGAATTCAGGCCGACTGAGGGCAGCCTGCCAGCAGATTACCCAAATGTAATGACTGCAACAGTGAAACACGAAGAACATCAGTGATAAATTCAACAAAATACATAAATGCAGTACAGAAATGTTAAATATCACTGAAACAGACCAAGTGCAAAAAAATATACTTTTATCGGCTTTGTAGGCCAGATGATTTTAGAAACAATCCAAGTCTTGTAGTCACAGGTGTCCAAGCCAAGCACAAAGAAGCTCTGAATAAATTAGCACAATCACACAAAAATGTAATTCTTTTATTTGGTGGTTTGCCTCAAGGGATTTTGACTTCAGACAATGAGACTAAAGTATACATGTTTCATGATGAGTACTGCATGCATTTGTTTAAATAGTAGGTGTCATTCTGCACTAACTCCACTGTTAAAGCAGCTATTTTTGATAACTGTACAGGGCAATAACATTTTGCAGAATAACTTAGGCAATAGAAAGTAGAAATATTTGTAGTCAAACTTAGAGAGCATATGACAAGAAAAATGATAAGGAAATTTAAAAAAGAGCCAAGAGTAAAGGTGGCAGGGCTACTTTCTGGCAGGCTGCATGTTAAAATGAGGAACCAGGTAGTTATGTTTTCCTTACCAATGGCGCTAAATAGAAAACAAATGGTGGGGAAAGAGAAAATGGATTCAAGAATATAACTGTTATGGTACACAAAAAAAAGTTAGCTTTTTTTGGACAATACCAGTTTGTACTTATAAATCCAAAAAAGAACCACTTAGCCTACCTATCGGCCCTAAGGCCTATACAACCCTATCCATGACAATTACCTGGCTATTTCTTCCCACAATATTTATTTCCCTGGACCCGTCTAGCAGGGTGACTGACGTGATCCCCGGCGTGAATTTCCTATCTCCCATCCAATCGCCAAGGTTCCTTTTGAAGCAGGCCAAAGAGGCACTCTGTTTGACATGTATGGGTAGTCTATTCCAGAGTCTGGGGAGTCTCTGGGTCAGGAACCTATCCCTCCAGCATGTTTTGTTCATTTTGATGACAAGGTTTAGATCCCTGGAGCATGTGGCTCTGAGAGATTGGGATTTAAGTGTAGCATGTCAAACAGCTCTGGGTTTGACATGGCCTTGTATGTTAAGCAGAGATCACCTCTGAGTAGACTATATGTGACAGAGTATAGCTGGAGTTAAAATAAGTACCTCTTGTAATTACCGACATCATCCCCTCCTCCACAGCTGAACAGATTTGCCTTGCAACACAATAACCAACATTTGCAAGTCTCAAACTCAGGAGCCTGCACAACATAGCCATAACAAGTTAACAGTAGGCCATCTTACCTATGTTGTGGAAAATTTTGAAATAATTTCAGATATTTTAAATCTATAAAACAATGCAAATAATAGAAGAAGAAAGGATAAGGGTCCAGGAGCCTTTAAAGGAAGGTCCTTGCAAGCCTGCTCTGGACTTGGAAAAGGAATCTTGTTTGCATGGACTGATGCACAAGCTGCTGCCTCTACAATGCTTCTAGAGTCCACCCCTTTCTAATACGCCAAAGAAGAAAAGATAAGATCATGGTGGTAAAAACAAATCACAATAAACTGAGGACAACCATCTTAAAATAGTTTAGACACAAGTTGACCACTCTTAGTCCCAGAATAAGAAATAAATAGCTGGTCAGCTTTCATAAAGGACTTGATTCTAATCAAGATAGTACCCAAGTTGCCTATGCACATCCAATGTATGAAGACTCCTTTCTCCCTTATTTTGAGAGCATCAGAAAACATGGGAGATTGATAGCTTGATTCAAAGTGAACTCGGAGACAACCTTAGCCATGAATGAGGGCTTAGTTCACAAAGTGACCCTATCTCTATGGAAAAACAGATACGGTTCCCCACCACAACGGCTTGCAATTCAGAAACAACTCAAACACAAATCTTGCAGATGTCAGAGGACAGTTCTCCAAGAAAAGAACCTCAAATCAGCCAAAGAAGCAGGTATGAAAGGTGACAGTGTCAGTTTTTTCCATACAAAGTTGAAAGTCCATGACAGAAATTTGTTTGCAATGGGGTGTCAGATACAACACACATTTCATAAACTGTTTAACCACAAACAGAGAAGAAAGGAGGGGATATATGAGCAGACAAGCTGAAACAGCCACAAGATGAACCTTGACAGAAGCATAAGAAAGCCCAAAAGATAGTAATTCATACAAATATTTGAACACCAGGGGTACAAAATCCCACATGGGACCCTGGTTACTGGCTAGGCACCAATTATAAAATGTTTGCCATTTGCCAACATATAACTTTCTAGTAGCAGGCTTTCTTGCTTCCTTCACTATCTACTGCACATTCCCATAAAAAAGGTACCTAAAAGGTACCAAAACTGAATTGCCCAGAAACACATTTTGGGAGTGTAAGGAGATGGTAGACTTTTGAAAATTCCCTGCAGAGTACTTTGTCGGGAATAATGGGCGAGTAAATAATTGTAACAAAGGAAACAATTTTTTTTTGAGCTGGGATACAGGCACTAAATTGCTTAGACACAGTAAAGCCTTCAGTTTAATTCTGGAAGCTGCCAAAAAAGCAATTACTAAAAATGGAAATCAAAACCTAAACTAACAATAATTGAAGTACTGACTATTGTAACAGATTTAACAGAACAGGAAAGTGGGCCTCCACTGGGACTAGACGCTTGACAAATACTCTTGGTGCAGCAAACAGCCCACAGGATAATGCAGGAAACTAAATGTGACCCAGATGCACAACACCTTGTGTGCAATAAGAATGTGATGGCAATCATCTTTGAAGTCTAAAGTTACCATAAAACAATGGTCTGGAAGAAGTGCTGACACAAATTGAAGGGTTAACATCTTCAATTCTGCAACTTTTACACACAGACTGAAAAAGGAGAGATTTAAAAGTGGCCTCCTCAAGGACTCCGTCTTTATGACAAGAAACATACTGGAATAAAAGTCCTTTCCTATGTTTTCTGCAGGGACTTGTTCTAGGATTACTCACTAAAATATATGTTGGAGCATCTAGGGAAATAATTCTGTTTGATTGGAAGTGTAAGGAGAAATTCCCCCTGAAAGGAGGGGGAAGAATTCTATCCATTGCACCTGTAACCCTCCTGGATCACCTTCAAATCCAAATTTGTCTGACACTGACACCAACCAGGGTCACCGAGTGTCAGATAGTGAGAAGATGGAAAGGAAATAGGGGCAGAAGGTAGAAAGTAGATAACCAGGTCTCTGGCGCAGTCCATCAGTATCTGGTATTTGACCTTTTTATGAGAAATGTCCTTGTTTTTGGGGTTTAGGATTGGTTTCCTCCTACCATTTCTTCTTGGGAGCCTACCTGTTATTAGACTGTGCGCTTTGTTTGTTTTACCCTTTGAAAGGAGTACAAAGTTTGTAAGAGAAGAATCTGGGGACTTGAAAAATCCTGGAAACTCCCTGCATTAAATCTCTCTCATACCACTGTTTATTTAGGCCTGCTTCTGTACGGCTCCCCAAAGCCTCTGTACCTACAGGTGAACTCAATTTCTGACTTTACTGCATCTAAAAAGTTTTTGTTAAGTACCCGAATAAATCTTCTCAAAGTAATAGCTGAAACAGAAACCCTGGAAACAGTAACAGCACAATCATATATACTTTTCATGCATGTTTAGAGACTTGAGACATGTTAGATAATCCGATTCACATAAAACCTACCTTCACAGGTAACAGAAGAAAATTCTCCCAAACTAATGGCACATTTTAAAATGCAATTCACATACAGCACTGGTAGTTAAAGACGATGAAGACTTGGAGGATGGATAATGGAGATAAAAAGTATTTTAACTTGTCTGTCCAACCACTTACCATCCCATATCCCCAAGAAGTGGGCTGGAAATGGATAGGAGCTGATTAAAAAAAAAAACAACACACTGAAGGAATATATCAACTCAAATAACAAAAGGCTAGAAAAAATGAAAGAAGCTTTAAACAGATATTCAGATGAGCTGACAAAGCTGCAAAAATTGGAGGCTGAAATGAAGAAAAGGCTGGCTGAGCATGAGACTACTCAAGAAGAGACGTTTCAAAAACTGATAGAATTACAGGATAAAGCACATGGGGAAAATATAAGGTGTTCTGCTGCACCAGTGAAACTGGAAGGAACAGACTATTCATTTTGTGAAAGCAACAAATAAGCAACTAAACTGGTATTCCACAGCAGGAGGTATTAAATAAAAGGGCACATTGTTGTATATGATGTCCTTCGTGGTTCACTGTTGCAGTCATGACTGCAGGGCTCTTCCTGCCAGCAGCAGCCCTCGATCGGCCAGAGTCCCAAAGTCTGGATCGGGCGTCAGCTAAGGTCGCTTTTATCCTGACGTCAATGCGCCAGAAGGTATAAAGACCTCAGCTGACGCCATTTCCCCAGTCTTTCTTGCCGCGCGGTGCCCTTTGCAGTTCACTGATGCTGGTCGGCCTGTTCCTGTTTGTTTTTGGATTTAATCCCAGGATTTTCGTTTTATAAGATAAGTACCCCATTGGGGAGGTCTTTTTCTTGCTCCAGTCAGATGTCAGAAAAAGTTAATAATTGTATTTCTTGCGGGAAGCAAATACCTCATAGGGATTTTCACTCTTACTGAATTGGTACCAAATTTAGAAATAGGGCAAGATTTTTATTCCAGACTTTTCCTGGTTCCCAGGAAGGAAAATTTGTGGAGACCAATCCTGGACCTTTCTGTACTAAACACCTTCCTAGATATACCAAAATTCAAGATGCTCACTCTGCAGCAGCTGCTGCCTATGTTGAGCAAGAAAGCTTGGATGGTGACTTTGGACTTAAAAGAAGCTTACCTGCATATTCCTATAAGGCAAGAGTGCAGAAGGTATCTGCGTTTCAAAGCGGGCTCGCAGCATTACCAGTTCTCTGTGCTGCCCTTTGGCTTATCTTCTGCGCCCAGGGTCTTTACAAAGTGCCTGGCACCAGTAATGGCATTTTGCAGACAGAAGGGGATTCAAATATACCCTTATCTGGACGACTGTCTTATTCAAGTGGACGACAAAGACACTCTACTTCGGCATCTAGCTTTTGTGCAGCATCTTCTTCAGTACCTCGGTTTCACAGTGAATCTAAAGAAATCAAATCTGGTACCCACACAACAGATTACTTTCCTGGGTGCTCTTCTGAGTACTACAACCCAGATGGCTTCCTTGACACCAGACAAAAATTGCAACTGGCTTCTTCTTTCCGACACCTGGCTTCAATGAAACAGCTGACTGCAAGAAAAATTCTGCAGGCTTTGAGTTACATGGCTTCCTGCATTCTACTAATACCATATGCAAGACTGCATATGAGGAGACAGCAGTGGTACCTCAAGAGTGTATGGTCTCAGCATTACCACAGTTTGGAAACCGTGATCACGATTTTGCCTTGTCTCCAGCAAGAGTTTCTTTGGTGGGCCGAAGCCTGTCTACAGAACAAGGGGAAACCTTTTAGTCCTCCACCAACCAAGTTCTGACAACGGATGCTTCAGATTATGCCTGGGGAGCCCACATGCACGGGAGATGTCTTCAGGGTGTTTGGACAAAGGAGCAAACACACCTGCAGATATGACTTGCAGTATGTGGCTTTTGTGATGAGTAAGGCATTTAATGGTAGGCAATATTCTCATGTTAGCCAAAGAATATTGTAGTTTGCTAGGACCTCCAAAAATCATTCTGCATGACCTACTGATCACTGGCGTAGCTAGAGTGTGTTTCACCTGGGGCTGTCTGAGTTTGCTGACCCCCCCACAGAATCATGATCGAATGTGCCCCCCCCCCCCCCAATGCACAGCCCTCCCCCCTGCAGCCAGTACAATGTTCCATTACTTGGCTATTTTGCTCAGTTTTCCGTAAACAGTGTAATGTGCATACTGCTTTACTTCTACATTGATTATTTGGATTTCATTTAAAACTTTTATTCTGCATTTTATAGTAGAAACAATAAAACCCATCTGCTAAACAAAGCAATACAGTATCATAATGAAAATAGACTAAGCAGTAAAACTTCTCTGCCCTTGAAACTCACATTCTTTGAAAGAGCATTGAAACCCACATTCAAAGAAAATGCATCTGGTCAGTGGTGGGTAAAGATTACTATTCGTCTGTTTTCAAATCATAGGCCCCTTGCCACTAAACATTCATGTGTTCTTTGATACAGACTCCTGATTGTATTAAGTTATATTGCTTGCATAAATTAGCACACTTGTTGGAGCGTGTTTTGAATGTATTGTTTTGAACATTTTTCCAGTAAGCAATGAAACAAAATGCATGAACCAATAATGACTAAAGTGCCCAATTCAAAACATTTCCATGATAAAGTCTGCTGAAACGTCTACAATCCACCAGTATCAGTAAATATGCACAGTCTCTGCAGAAGTAAGTCATCTAAATAATTGCACATTAAAGAGATTTGTAACTAATGAAGAGATTGCTGCTACCAAACATCTTTATATTTCATTGTTTCATCTACAAATAGTGCCTGTTGCCCTTAAGGAATAAATTACCTTTGTTTCCTTAAAAAAATAAGGTAGTGATATTGCAGTAGGGAATGGATGTCAAACTGATACCGGGTTCATGGTTGCTAGGTATCTCTGCCAAAGAGGACATTCTCAGGACTTACAGCATCCAACCCCTTTAAAAGTACAGCACAGTATCAGAAATCCACTTGCATACTGTGGGAGTAGAACCCACAGCCGTCTGCATGAAAAGCAAGTATTCTATCTGTTGTGCTACTAACACAAATAGTTTTGGTATAAGCAGCCAAAAACTTCTGTCCCCCTAAAGAGCTATGCACCACAAGAAATGTGGAAAAAGTCAAAATGTGTTGGGGGGACAGAGGCCCAAAACCAGGGACATGTTTAAACATTGCTTGTATAATCTTAAAAAAGTTGTTAGAATAAAATGTGTTGTTTTATCATGTATTTCCTGAAAGTTAGGAAGACTGAAACTTAAATGGCTATCACTATTTGGTGAATTCACTTCTCTCTGATTATCCACAAAACCACAGATTTTAAGAGGAACAGACCAAAAGTGCCTTCTGTAAAATTTTGGACAGTTGAAGAATTTTACAGATTTTTGCCTCCTATTTTTGGTCCATTTTTCATAAAATTGTTGTTTTCAAGCAAATCATTGAAGATTTACATCAGAAAATAATGGCAAACGTTTGAGTTTCAGCCTTCATACCCTTCAAAAAATTCATGTTAATGTAAAACCTGTTGTTCTATCTACTTTCTGAGTTTGTATTTGTAAGAGCAGTATTTAAAAATTGTCCTTATTTTTGGGCCTTTGCCCCCCGTTTATAGCTTTGTCCAGATTTCTTTTTCTAATAGTGGTGGTATGGGTAGAGACTTTAGGCTTTTGCTCCCTGTACCTAGGGTCTGAGTAACTCTAACCACCAGTGATACCTGTCTGGGGCATTTTGCACACATACACACACACACACACACACGATAAATTAATAATCTCCATAGCCACACACACATTCTAAAATATGAGCTGTCATGCCATCAGTTAATCATCTCTGTAGCTTAACAGTCAAGTAATCACCATATCATATAAGCTTAATAGAAGCCTGCAGAATCTCATTACACGCACATCTCTTTCTACTTATCATATAGGCTTTGTAAATAGAAGCCAGACTGCTGAGTAATCTCCGTTAAGTGCAGTAATAGAAGCCAGACTGCCAAGTAATCTCCGTTGAACATACACCTCTCTCTACAGCTGCCGTAAATTCTCTCGCTCACACGTATCATAACGCTTAATAGAAGCCAGACTAATTTCCTTTAAGTGAAGTAATCTGTTGTATGCACCTAAAGCTTAACATTTCTAGTATGCACATAAAGCTTAATAGAAGACTACAAAATCTCTGTAAAGTGTAATCCAAACTAACCCAATACAAACTTCTGACTTGCTGTGTAGTGAACCTGCTCTGCAATTTAAATTAAGTAGTAATGGCTCTGCATTCTGACAGGCTGTGCCTGAAGCTGACATCATCATGCATGTCCTCATGTGATGACATCTGGACTAAATTCGCTCAAAAAAAAAAAACATGGGAAATTCGAGAAATTAAAGGGGCCGCTCTTGAATATGTGGCACCCCAATATTTTGCCCTCATAAGCGGTATTCACCCTGGAATTCGGTACAGTTGAGAGGTATGATGTGATGTGATGTGTGTGTGTGTGTGTGTGTGTGTGTGTGTGTGTGTGTGTGTGTGTGTGTGTGTATATATATATATATATATATATATATATATATATATATCTATATACACACATATATATATATTTTTGATTGCCATAACAAATGTAGTTTATGCTGGGCTTTGTGACACTTGCAATAGTTTTCTACATAGGTAAAACCTCTCTGAAGACTTTCTAGTAGAATAAAACAGCACTGTGCAGCTATCCGCAAAAAAGGACTTGCGAAACACATTAAGCAAGCATAGTTTATACTGCACAAACTTCCAAAAGTTTACATTCATAGTTCTTTAACAACTTGATGCTTTTTATGGGGATATTGATACTTTGCTGTAAGTACATGAACTGAAGTGGCAACTATTGCTTGGAGGTGATTCTTTTCCTGAGTTTAATGAAACACTTAACATTAAATGTGCACTACGTTGGCTCAGGTAACCCCCGAGCAACCTTGCTGTCTTTAATCTTTGTTTTTCAAACTTGTTTCTGCTCTTTTTTGGGTTTGTTTGAATTTTATTTCCTTTTATTATCTTTGATAATGTTCACACATTTGTAGTAGTTTTTCTTTTGAAACTAAGACACTTCAGTTTTTTAGCGGTAGATTCAGTTGTACCTAAAACAGTATATATTGACTTGTACACTGCATTCTTATCATTACAATGTTTTTCTGAAGACGTACTTACTACGAATAAAGAACACACCCACTCAGTACAGGTTCTGCATTTTCAGTCTGGCCTGGTACAAGAAGTTTTTATTGTGTTTGTGTGTATGTATGGTTATCATTATTTTCCTTGTAAGTTCTGCATCCAAAATCCCAGTCTCTCCTTGTTTCTTGAGCTTCCCCAATTTCATCATCATCCCTTATCACTTTGAATTATAGCTTTCTTGTTCTATCTATTGGAGCCTTAACTTTATAGCTCTGAAATACCCTTCAAATCAGGTAATCCCAAACCACCTTGTTCTGTTGGAAGGATCAGCTTCTATGTCTTGACTCTTGCGCCCCCCCCCCCCAGATAAAATCCTTGAACTCTTTAATAATTGCAATCCACAGCATCTCCTCTGGTTGATAAAAATATGCCTGACTGGTATGTAAAACTAAAAGGGCAAAACTTTTAGTTATGTACTCACCATAACTTCAGATGTTTGGGATCCATCTCGCCTACATTCTGACTGATGGGTTCGGAGCCGATCCCTCGGCTCCGACTCGGCACGCTTATGCCAAAGAGCGAAGTCTCTTATTGGCTGAGCTTACTATATCCCAGGATGCACCACTACCAGTCCCCCAGATCTAGTTTGTCCGCATACATGCACACATGCACGCTCTGCTTATATAACATCGTCAGATGAAACAAGATAAAACAGTAGAACTCAAAACCGTTCAATCTCTTCTGATCTCCAAGGCAGGGGGAAGGAGGGTGGGTATTAGGAATGTGCGAGATGGATCCCAAACATCTGAAGTTATGGTGAGTACATAACTAAAAGATGTTATGTGATCCTATCTCGCCTACATTCTGACTGATGGGACAGCGTCCTAGCACCTGAATCCTGGGTGGCTCACTGGAAAACACTCCTGAGTACCGTGGAACCAAATGATGCTCGCCCTTTAGATGCCACATCCAATTTATAGTGGGAAATGAAAGTGTGCGGATTGGACCAAGTAGCCGCAGCACAAATCTCCGAGATAGCAAGCTTGGAATGAAAAGCTATAGAAGTCGCCATAGCTCTGGTAGAGTGAGCTTTGATAGACGTTGTAAGTTGCTTATTCGAAGAATAAGCCTGAGTTATACAATCTCTAATCCATTTGGAGATAGTAGCTTTTGTGATGGTTTTGCCCAATTTATTGTCTGAAAAGGACACAAACAATTGGTCTGACTTACGAATTTGTTGAGTCCTGTCTAAATAGAAGCGCAATTGCCTGTGAACATCCAATTTATGGAGAGTGTATTCTGCTTCATTGGAGAATTTTGGGAAGAAAACTGGTAGCTCTAAGGATTGTTGGAGACAGAAATTAGAACAGACCTTTGGAACAAAGGATGGATTAGGCCTAAGTGATACTCTATCCTTGTGAAATATCAAGTACGGTGGTCTGATAGACAGGGCTTGAAGCTCTGAAACTCTTCTTGCAGAAGTAATTGCAACTAAGAAGGCCGTTTTCCAAGACAGATATTTTAACTCACATGTAGCAGCCGGTTCAAAAGGGGAAGATGTTAATGCACGAAGCACCAAGTCAAGGTCCCATGGAGGCGCAGGATGAAAAACTGGGGGTCTTAACAGACCCGCACCTTTAATGAAAGTTTTGCATAGTCTGCTGCTCATCAATGGAGGATCCATGGACTCATGGAATTTAGAGATAGCCACTAGTTGGACTTTAATAGTAGAGACAGAAGATCCTTGATTAAATAGGGATGTCAAGAATTTTAAAACCTCTGGGATAGGAGCAGTGATAGGGTCTAAGCCCCTGAGTTGAGCCCAGATAGCAAACCTCTTCCACTTACTGAGGTACAATTTCTTAGTGGTGGGTTTGTGGGCCGAAGATAAAATGTGAATAACTTCCGGGTCTAATGTGTGACTTCTGACTAAAGTCGGAAGTGGAGGAGCCAAGCTGTCAACTTCAAGGAGTGAAGGGACTGATGCTGTCGTCCCGACTGATGAATTAACAGATCCGGAATTAGGTCTAAAATCCACGGATCGTCCACCGCATGTTTCTTCAGATAAGGAAACCATACCTGACGAGGCCAGTATGGGGCAATCAGTATCATTGTGGACCCCAATTGAGAAGCTTTTTGAATGACTTTGGAGAGAAGTGGAATCGGAGGAAAGGCATAAAGTAGCCCTGTTGGCCAAGGTTGTGCTAGAGCATCCATAGCTACTTCTCCCTGATGTGGAGTCAAGGAGAAGAACCTTTTGCACTTCGTGTTTAGTGGGGTTGCAAATAGGTCGCAGCACGGCGTCCCCCATCTCCGGAAAACCTGAGCTGCTACTGTTTCGTTTAGGGACCACTCATGAGGAGAGAGAATTGTCCTGCTCAATTTGTCTGCCAATATATTTGATTTCCCGGAATGTGGGTCGCTACCAAGAAACGGTTGGTAGCTACAGCCCATTCCCACACCCTCATGGCCTCTCTGCAAAGGGGTAAGATCTGGTCCCTCCTTGTTTGTTTAGATACCAGACCACCGACATGTTGTCTGTGTGGATGGCGATGATGCCCTGAGGAAGAAACTTGTGTAAGGCCTGTAGGGACAGAAGTACAGCCCTCATCTCCAACACATTGATGTGGAGAAGAGCTTAGTCTGGAAGCCAGGAGCCCTGAACTAACCTGCCCAGACAATGCCCCCCCCACCCTATCTGGGAGGCATCTGTCGTCAGGGTAACCACTGGAGAGGGAATAACAAAGGGGCTTCCTTGATTTAGATTGGATGTCTGAAGCCACCAGCGAAGGTCCCGTTTGCATGTTCCTGTAATCATGATGGGATGATTGAGGGGAAGGTCCTGAAAAGACCATTGAGTTGACAATAGCCACTGAAGAATTCTCATGTGCAATCTTGCCAGAGGAACTAGAAGAACCGTGGCAGACATTGAACCTAAAACTTGTAGGACCATCCTGGCTGGGGCTTTGGATCTTGAAATCAGAGCTTGAACTTGGCCCTGTA
This sequence comes from Protopterus annectens, assembly GCF_019279795.1. Lineage (NCBI taxonomy): Eukaryota > Metazoa > Chordata > Ceratodontiformes > Protopteridae > Protopterus > Protopterus annectens. The sequence goes on from NC_056729.1 coordinate 1,386,463,079, forward strand.
AAGTTTGGATCCTTTCGGTAGGAAGAAAAACGCGCATCAATTTTGAGTCTATCTCTGCTCCTATAAACCTTATGCGTTGAGAGGGCAGCAAGACAGACTTTGACCAATTGAATGTAATCCCCAGGGTAGCACCCAGGGAGATGGTGGCTTTGAGGTTGTCCACTAGTAGATGCCTGGTGGTGGCAGTCAGGAGCCAGTCGTCCAGATAGGGAAACACTTGGAATCCAAGACTCCTCAGGTGAGCAGTCACTACTGCCAAACACTTGGTGAACACCCTGGGGCTGTGGTGAGACCAAAGGGCAGTGCACAAAATTGGAAATGACTGACTCCCAGGCTGAAGCGCAGATACCTCCTGGACGCCTGATGTATCGGTATGTGATAATAGGTGTCCTTGAGGTCTATGGAGCACATCCAAACATCCTTCTCCAACAATGGGAGAATGGATTGTAACGTGACCATTCGGAATTTGGATTTCGTGACGGATTGGTTCAGTCTGCTGAGATCCAATATTGGTCTCAGGTCCCCTGTCTTTTTTGGCACTAAAAAGAACCTGGAGTAATTTCCGGATCCGATCTGGTCTGTGGGGACCGGTTGGATGACTCCTTTTTCTAGCAGCTTTAAAGCTTCTGTGGCTGCAATTTCCCTTTGACTGGGTGGTGGGTCCGGGATTTTTTTGGACGGTGGGGGTGAACATGTGAATGGGATGGTGTAACCTCCGGCAATGATCCGAAGCACCCATCTGTACTGAGTGATTGACTCCCAGGCTTTTAGGTGCTTGGCAAAACGGCACCCGACTGGCTCCGGAGCAGCACAGCCGGGCAATCCCTCATGATGTGTGGGAGGCTGAAGAGCCACGAAAGGACTCGCGGTCTCCAGAATTGCGGGGCCCTCTGCTGCCTCTGGGACGGCGTCTCCCAGAAAAATTTCCCCGTCCTCTGCCTCTGGAAGGGGAATCTTCCTGCTGTTGAGAAAAAAACTTACGTGATTTACGGAACCACATCTTCCCCCCTCCTTTAGCCTTGGGATAAGGCCGAAAGGGAGTGGAATAACGGGCACCTACGGCAGACAAAGTTTTTCCCTCTTGCTCACAGCGGGTAAGGGTGTCTTTAACCTTCGGTCCAAACAAAGAGGACCCATCAAAGGGAGCGTCGGCGAAGGAAGACTTGAAGGCCTCCGCAAACTGACACAAGCGGAGCCAGGCTTGTCTCCGTAGAGCCACGCCTGTGCCTGCCGCTCTACCCGCCCCTTCGGCTGCATAGGAAATGAGCCTCATGGACGAGTTAGAAATTGACGTAAGGATAGCCAACTGAGAGCTAACCGACTGGGCTAGCTGCTCAGGTAGGTTACCCGAGAGGGAATCTGACAGCTCCTTGACCAGATCCCTCTGAAGCCTGGTAAAATGTGCCAAATAATTCAGAGACCTTAAAGTAAAGGCCGCTGAAGTCAGGGTGCGCTTCCCGTACCTGTCCATGCTCCTAGACTCCTTATTAGGAGGATGGACGGACGTTGAAGCCTCTGCCACGTCCTGTTGTGTAGCAGATGCCACCACCATGGCATCTACAGCCACGCCTTTAGTGAGGAATTCCTTCTCGGGTGGGGCAGACAAAAATTTATTAGGACGAGAAGGGACTGGTTCCACGGTATCTGGATGTTCCCACGCCCGACAAACTAAATCCAGGAGCTCGTCGGGCGGAGACACCCAGGAGGCGGAGGGCTGAGCCCCAAAGGCCTTGAGGAGCACTGACTCATCAGCAGAGGGGTTTGGATATCCAGCCGCCTCGTTGTTTGAGGATCTCTAAGATGTCTGCAAATGAGACATCATCCGAGGGCGACTTGGGACCCCTCCGCATCATCAAGATCAGTGTCCGATGTAATAGACTCGGGGAGTCCACGTGCTTCCTCTTGCACGATCTCTTCCTTGGGGTTCCTCTGAAGACAACTCCGAAGAACCCTCAGGAGGAGGAACCCCAATGGGGGTAACCTCAGGCCCAGGGGCTCCGCTGCCTACGGACAGGGGAACTGCCAAAGACCCAGTCTCCACGCCCAGGGAAGGTGCCGGTAAAGCCGGAGAGATGGCCGAAGAAGACTTGGCCAAGGCACTCCTCATAGCTCTGAAAGCCGGACCCCCAGAATCCTGGGAGTGTCCGGTTCCCGGAGCCATGATAGCCGACGGAAGTCCCGCAGCTGAAGCACCGAGAGGGAGGCTTGGAACCGATAGCATAGGTCCCGAAACATCACCCCCGGGTCCAGCCGAAGAAGTCCGTGTACCAAACTCGGACCCGAAGGCCCGGGTTGGAGTAAGGGTTGGAGCCGACCCTAAGATCTCCACCGGCTCCAACAGCACCTGCTCCGACGGAGCCGAAGCGGTCGGAGGAGGAATAGCAATGGGATGGGCCTGGGCTATCGGCTCCGAAGCCAACTGGGTCGGAGCCAAAACAAATTTTTGAAAGACTGGGGACTGGAACAGTCTTTGGAGCACACTGTCTATATCTGAATCCGACATCCTTGACATTATAGCAACAAAAAAATCAGTAATCCCTGACAGAAAGGAACTATCCACTGACTTTCTGTTTAACTGACACTACCTAATAATCGGTTTACAGTTGCCGATTAGGTAAAGAAAACCGTAACAAATAACTAAAGGGTACTTTGAAACCCTCTAAGGTTTAAGGGGGTTGACTGACCGGGAAGGCCCTAGATGAAGGAGGCCTAAAATCAAAATCAACGCCCAATCACACAACAAAGTCTTCTCACAAACACCAAACACACACAAAAGTGAAGAATAGCCGTTAAAACAGCTTTTTATGACAAGAACAGCAAAATTCTGACAGAAAAAAGTTAGTAAAATTACTACTCAGCTCAGCCAGCTCGAGACCACGTCTTCGCAGGTTAGCGGCAAACGAGATCTGGGGGACTGGTAGTGGTGCATCCTGGGATATAGTAAGCTCAGCCAATAAGAGACTTCACTCTTTGGCATAAGCGTGCCGAGTCGGAGCCGAGGGATCGGCTCCGAACCCATCAGTCAGAATGTAGGCGAGATAGGATCACATAACATCATATGTTCACTGTTTGTATCTTGTTATCCATAAATATAAAACAGAGCTTCCAGTTTCTCAGTTTTTGCATTATCTTTTGTTTAGTCTCTTGCCACATATCCTTACCTGCCATAACAGAAGTTTTATGTACATAATTTTATCATGCCCCCATAAATATGGGTATTGCTGAACAAATTTGTGTGTGGGTACAAACAAGAAGACTTGAAACTTGTCTCAATGTTCCACAACATTGAAATAAATAACGTAATCTGCAAATAAAGATAACTTTTGCAGATTACTGTATACCAGTTATATCTTTGAATGTCCGATTCTCTTATTTTCTTTCCAGTGGTTCTAAATATAATGTAAATAACAGAGGGGTAAGAGGGCACCCCTGCCTAGTTCCTCTGTTCAAATGGAACTTATCAGAGAGGAACCTCTGTACACTTTAAAGTTTACCTCTGATACCTCATATATCATCCTTCTTCTTCTTCTTTCAGCTTTTCCCGGTAAGGGCTCGCCACAGCAGATCATCTGTCCACTCATGATTGGCAGTGGAGTTTTACAGTGTCGAGTTGCCAGCCCGGTGCCCAATCTTCCACAGAAGGCACAAACATGCACACACTCACACCTAGGGCCAATTTAGAGTATCCAATCCACCTACTGCATGTCTTTGGGATGTGGGAGGAAACCGGAACACCCGGAGGAAACCCACGCAACTACAGGGAGGACATGCAGACTCCAGCTCCTATAGCCTCCTAATTAACCTTATTGTGTGAGGGAATACAAATGCTTCCATTGCTGTACTCCTGAATTTCCAGTTTACTGTGTTGAATGCTTTATGTGCATCAAGACCCACCAACAACAGTGGTATTTTATTCATAGGTTCATACTAGGCTATCTGCCCTAGGGCATTTATAAGCCTAGCCAGAGTGTGTTTGGCTTTCGCCACCCATTTTAAATGAATTTTGCTATGCCCTTTTTCGAGGTTAGTATACTGTGCCTCTGTCTAACAGTGACACAGAAGTGATACCTGGGGTAAACCTACGATCTCCCATCCACTCATCAAGATTCCTCAAAGAGAGTCAATGAGGGACTCTGCCTAACCTGGACTGGGATTTTATTCCAAAGTGAAGGGAGCCTCTGGGTATTGAATCTGTCCCTCCAGCATGTCCTATTTATTTCAGTGCTGAGGTTCAAGTCTCTCGAGCACGTAGCTCGATGGGATTTGGATTTTCTGAGGTGCAGCATGTCCATTAATTCCGGGTTGAACATGGCTTTATACATCAGGCACAGATCGCCTCTGAGCAGGCGGTATGCCACTGAGTAGAGCTGGAGTTTCTTTAACCGGGCAGCATATGGCATCTGTTTGAGCCCTTTGATCCTCTTGGTGAGGTACTTTTGGGGTCTTGCTGCAGGTGTCTGGTAAGGTACATCCCAAAAGGGGCATTGTACTCAATTATGGGCCTGATGAGGGATGAGTAAAGAGGCACGATGACCTCCCCTGATCTAGATGTGAATCCCTTCATGATTAGGTGGGCTATATAAAATGTTTTTCTAACCACTTTGGCCACGTGGTTGTCAAATGAGAGATTGCTATCAACTTGGGTCCCCAGGTCCCTAATTACTTCTTCTGTACTTAATGGATTACCACCTATGTGGTAATTTGTGGGCACTTTGTTTTTGCCAAAGGGGAAGACTATACACTTTTTGGCGTTTAGTTTGAGGCCATGGCTCTGGCACCAGTTGTCTGTTTCTATGAGGCCCTTTTGGGGGATGCTTGTGTCAGCTGGAGAGTCGATTATGGCGCCCAGTTTGCAGTCATCTGCAAACTTGGTCAGCCACAGTCCTTCCGTGTTGGCCTGTACCTCCGAGAAATATATACCGAACAAGAGAGGTCCCAGGACTGAGCCTTGTGGGACGCCACTTTTAACTGATTTGGAGTCTGACATGGCTCCAGCAATTCTAACCATGTGGGTTCTGTCCTTGAGCCAGTTTGCAACCCACCTAGTGATATAGGGGTTTATATTTAAGCTGGTGAGCTTATCTATAATGCCCGAGTGGGGTATTGTATCGAAGGCTTTTGCGAGGTCCAGGTAGGCTGTGTGGACCACCTTCCCCTCGTCAATGGCCTTGGTGACTGTTTCAAAGAAATCAACCAGGTTTAAGAGGCAGGATCTGCCCTTAACAAAGCGAACTGGGTAGGATCCAGTGTCTGTAGGTCCCCAATATCTTTATTTGTGAGGTCCATGATGATCCTTTCCATAGCTTTGCAGACCAAGCTAGTCAAGCTTATGGGGCAATAGTTTCCAGGATCCGTTGAGGCACCACCTTTGTGGAGAGGGACCACTGTTGCTGTACACCACTCTTTGGGTACATATCCTGTAGTAAGGCTGAGATTGAACAGTAGTTTTATGTTTGGGTTTAGCTCTTCTTGGAGTTCATGTAGGACGCAGCCCGGGACACCGTCTGGTCCCATTGATGCTGTATTTTTTGCTTTGGAGAGGGCAGCTCTTACCTGAGCATCTGAGATGTCAGGGGGGCAGCACTCTGCTGGGATAGATATTTGCCCTTTTGGTGGGGAGGGGGGGGGAGAAGTTTGCACTGAACCTGTCAGCTAGGATGTTGGCAAAGTCTGTGGGTTCGGTGTATTTTTTGTCATTTTGGACTAATTCTGAGCATATCTGGGAATTCCCACCCAGGTTCCTAACATATTAATTTCTGCCTCCATTTAGATCATCATCATCATCGTATTAATGTTGTCATATATTTGCCACCCTTCCACAAAACCACATTGATCCACATTCTTTTCACCATTGTAGACATAAACACTTTATAATCTTGGTTTAGAATTGAAGTGAGCTTATATGAAACTGAATCTGATTGTTCTTTACTATCTTTAGGTATTACGGCTAAAACAGCTTTCTTCCAGGATGTTGGTGCTTCTCCTCCTCTTTTTAAAATACTGACAAACCAAATCTTCCAGATCTGTATCACTTTTTCTTTCTTGGCATTCCTGTGGAAGTTTGGAAGCTATCCATCCATTCCTGTATATTAGTTATCCGTCATTTGTATATCATCTCCTCCTATCCTAACTGTTAGTAATTGAGCATCATCTACCTCTAACATTGGCATATTTAATTCTTCCATTAACATTTCCATTTGTAATTTTTCTTGGTTTTCACATTTCTCTGCTTTCTACAGATTTTCATAAAATTTCCAAAATATTTCTAATGCCTTTACAGGATCTTTGGTTATTTTCCTCGTTATAAACTCCCTAAGCTTGGCAACAACCCTTTCTACTTTCTGTTGCCTGAACCATTGTGCTAAAAGCTTTTGTGTATTGGAGTTATCAGATTGCTTAACAGTCTTTCTAATCTCATGCATATCATCCAGGTAGTCCCTTGTTTTCTCTTTTAACACTCTGCAGTTACTCCTCTTCTCGTTCTGTGAGATTCCACCTAGTCTGCAGTACTGTAGCCTTTTTCAATCTCCCTAAATAATTATTGCAACTTCTTAACCATATCTCTTTTTCTTATATTTCTACCCTATTTGTAAACTTTACTTTCATTTTATCAAACTCCCTAGCTATATTTTCTGAAGAAATTTCTATAGTCCGTAATAACTTCAGAATAATTTCTACTACTCATTCCTTAAATTCCTCTCTGTTTAACAGATAGGTAGGGAAGTGCCAGTGTTTCATTTTTGTTTCATTACCCTGCATTTTATTTTAGTTATTATTGGCATGTGATCTGGAATAGTTATTGGATGTTTATCAAAACTTTCAGTTAATTACTGAATTCACATCTTCTGTACCAAATATTTTCGTAAATGTCTTCAAAAATCTACACTCTTTTGTTGAATCTTTCTTTCTAGGCCCCAGATACTTCTTTATTGTTGCAAATCAAATTCCACACCCCATCTGTAACTACTTTTACCTGCAGAAAGCTGATTGTTGCTCCCAGAATTGTCTTAAGCTCCATTGTAGCAGTTTCAGGAGGAATGTAAAAACACGCCAGTGTAATCCTCCCCCCTTGCCAGTAGATAGTTGATCACTACTGCGTATCTTCTTTTTTCGGCTTTTCCCAGTTAGGGGTCGCCACAGCGGATCACTACTGCATATATGCCATTATTATTTTCTTTTACTTTTTTATCACTATTAGAGTATAAGTACTCCCCTTTTCCTTTGTCCCAGATATTGTGTTGAATAACCATCCTGAAAGCCTTTCGTTATCAAACTCACATGCTCATTTATTTTCAAATCTTTCTCCCATAGCATAGCTATTTGCACTCTGTGTTTTCTTAATATAATACTGTTTCTTTTTTGTATATACCTTAGAGGCCATTCACATTCAACGACAACATGGAAAATGTCATACTGTAATGGTAACACTGTTATTCCCATCTGTTACATAACCACTGTTTTAATGTCTAGTTTCAGCTTTGTGTTCCATGCATACACTAATGTTTGCAGGTTGATCTTTTATACAGTTGTTTTTTGTAATTTTCTAATTGAGCCTACATCCCCTCTTACAAGACTTTTGTTTTAGTGAAAGTCCTTAACCCCCCCCATAATTTAGTAACTTAATACAAACACACAGTTATGTACAACTTCAGATAATGAATTTTAATCTTCCTAGAAGGAACAGTTGACACATGGTACAGTCTGTGCTTCTACTAACACTAAGTGCTTTTTTAGCTCCTTATTCCTCTCTCAGATATAGAAAAAAAACTTGAATGCTGCATCTTTTAGCTATTGAAAAAAGTATTATATTTTTATTACCCCTTATCTCCACAGAAAAGTGACAGACTGATACACAGCTGCCTTTGGCTACAAGCTTCTCAGGTTGCACTGTGAACATTTATTTGCTAAAGGAAAACTTTTCATTACGTTGTGTTTTCATTTATTTGCTTCCACTTAAATGGTTATTACATTAAGCCAAGGGCTTTAATCCAGTCACTTCCTTATGCAAAATCAAGAAAAAGCACATCAATTTCACTTTCATCATGCTCTTTAAACTTTTATAACCCATCCTTCACTTCAGCAACCCAAGATTACAGCCTATTATCTTCAACATGCTTTTGTCCAGCTTTTCTTCTCATTTTACATTTCAGTGTATGCATTTCTTAAAACTAAACAAGAAAGAAAATGGCACATGTTTACTTTAGTATGCCTGTAACACACAAAAGTAATTGAAAATGCTTTACTATACAACATGCAGTATGCATCGCGTTTTATAAAAATAAGAATAAAAATTGTTTTACTTACAGTTACCTTTTCCCCTCTCCTTAAAGGGCCACTATGGGCAAATGATGAAAAAACATATATTTTTATTTATTTATTTATTTTTATTTTACATTTGTTGACCGGGCTAGTCCGACTGGATATATGTCCATTTTCAACAGAGGCCCGGGGTAAAAAGCTCCAACATACAAACATTAGTAAGGACAAGTACAAAAAATTCAAGCGTATATAATAGTATATACATCCAGATACATTAGATATAAACTATACGTCAGAAGACGAGAAGAAAAAAGTATGTTATGATAAAAAAAAGTTTTCATAAAGCAGAAAGGTTGAGGGTGCATAAATACTGAAAGAGAGTTAGTCAGGGTTGGTACAGGGGCAGAGCCAGTGGGTCTTGAGGTGAGTTTTAAGTTGGGATTTAAAGCAGGGAAGAGAGGAGATTGCTGTAAGATTGTGTGGCAGTGTGTTCCAAGTTTTCCCTATTGTGTTTGAGAACAAAGATTTGCCAGCTGTGTTATTGGGTTTAGAGGTGGATATAAGTAGTTTGCTGGAGAAATGAAAGCTTTTGAGATTACAGTAAGGAGTGATAAGGGAAGTGAGTATGGCAGTTTTTGTGGGTTAAGGAGAGCTGGTGAAATAGGATTAGATTTTGTATTTCGAGCCAACCTAGTTGCCTTAAGTTTTGGCAGTGATGAGTTCTAAAGGTAGAGTTAGCGACAAATCTGGCAATATTGTTGTAAGCAACTGACAGTTTGCTGAGGTTTGGACAAAGAAGTGTAGATAGGTGAGGCATACAGCAGGGTGGAAATGAGATGGGAATGAGCAATGGAAGTTCTGGCAAGAGGAGTAAGGAATGGTTTAATTCTATAGAGGGAGCCTAGTTTTCTGTTAACTAATTTTATTGTGTTTACGACTACTATCATCGAAAGTTAACACAATAAAGAAATGCACCAAAACTCCATTTGCTGTGCTGGGTGTCTGGACTCCCAGAATACGCCAAAGTTCTTGTTAAAACATTTCTTTATTTGACAAAACGAACCCCTTCATACCTTGCTAAGCACTTTCATCTACTTCAAATAGACTTCATCAGAACACGTACATTAACAAGGTTTGAAGGGGTTTGTTTTGTCAAATAAAGAAGTGTTTTAACAAGAACTTTGGCATATTCTGTGAGTCCAGACACCCAGCACAGCGAATGGAGTTTTGATGCATTTCTTAATTTTATTGTGTTGTTAATGTGTGTGTCAAAGGTCAGATTGTTGTCTATCTCAACTCCGAGGAGTCTGGTAGTTGGATCGGGTGATATGTTGGTGCCATTATTCGACATGACATTGAAGTTCATTGGAGGGGATTTTCGGGTAGGGGAAAAAAGTAACAATTTGTTTTTTTTTTGGGGGGTTCAAATTTAAGCATCGCTTTAGGAACCATGTCTCTATGGTTTGGAAAATCTGTTGGGTGAGGGAGTGCAATTTAGAGTGGGTTGAGGCAGAACAGATTAAAGTACAGTCATCTGCATATTGTATACAGGTGGCAGAAGAAATATGCGTATGCAGATCATTAATGAAAATTGAGAACAGAAGAGGGCCAAGTATTGAGCTTTGGGGGACACCTAGAGTAATGAGGAGGTTGTTGGACAAGTTATTGTGCCAGCGCACAGTCTGTTGTGCAGATAAGAGTGAAACCACTTAATTGAGTTTGTGTCTAGTGCAAATGATTTAAGTAAGTTTAACAGTATGTCATGATTAACCATATCAAAGGCTTTGGATAGATCGATAAATAAGGCAGAGGTAAGTATATATTGTTTTTTTTTTTTTTTTTGATGCGGTCTGTGAAGGAGAGGAGGGCAGAGGTGGTGCTATGGTAGGGTCTGAAGCCATGTTGACAGCTAGCAGATTGTTAGTTAAGAGGTGATACAGAAGTTGCTTCTGGATACATTTTTTCATGATTTTAGCAAGAGGAGAGAGTAAGCCTATGGGTCGGTAGTTGGAGAGCTCGGTTGAGTTTCCACCTTTATGGAGGGGAATAATATGAGGTATTTTCCAGAGTGAAGGAATGTAGCCTTCAACAATGGTTCTGTTAATCATGATAGTGATGGGATAGGTTAAAGCACTAGCAGCAAATTTTAAATATTGAGCAGGAAGAAGGTCTGATGGAGAAGAGGGCTTAAGTTTATGAAGAAGAGAACAGATCAGTGAGGAGAGTACGGGTTGTAGTTGAAATGTGGGAATAGATGTGTTGGAGGTGATGGTAAGACAGGAGAAGTCAGGGGAGAGTTGATTGAGAGAGACTGGACAGTTTCAGTAAAGAAGTTATTGAAGGCATTTGCAGTTTGTTTGGGGTTATCTTGGGAGGTGCCTGATGGGTTTGGAGTGTCCGAGTGGCCAGGTTTTAGGAGACTATTTATTCCAGCCCAGAACTTTTGTGGGTTATGTAGGTTAGTTTGTTGCAAATGGCAGTAGTAGTTTCTTTTATCACTAAATACTGCTTTTTTTGTTATGTTTCTTATTTGTCTAAAGTTTAGTTGGTCAGCGGGATCTTTAGTACTATGGTATTTAGACCAGAGTTTATTTTTCAGGATTATTTTTTGCCTTGTGTCCTTTGTTAGCCATGGGGTGGGTTTTGAGCAAAGTCTGATGGATCTTGCTGGAGCTTGTGAGTCAAGGATAGATAAGAAATTAGAGTTGAAGTACGTCACAGCTTCATCCAGTGGGAGGTGTTTAAGAGGAGACCAATTGCAAGATCTAAGTTCAGATTGAAAGCTATCAGGGTTAAAGTTTTTGTTTGTTCTAACCATTTTGTATTTAGTTAAGTTGGGGTGATCAGTTTTATATCTTATTAAGTAAGTAAGGGCATGGTCACTTATATCATCAGGTAGAGTACCTACTGTATATGTTTGGTGGTGACTATTTATCAGGATTCAGTCTAAAATACTTTCTTTGTTGCTAGGTTTGTTTGTTCTGGTAGGGGATAGGATGGTTTGTGAAAAACCATGAAGATTTAAGACGGTGGAAGGGGCAGCTGAGGAGCAGGAATTCCAGTCAATATTGACATCCCCAAGGATTATGGTTTCTTGTGGGAATTGAATGGCCAGCCAGTTAAGGATTTCTTCTAGGGTGCTGATATTATTGCCTGGGGGAAGGTAGATGCAAATTATAATGATGGATTTGTAGGTATTAAGCTGGAGTTTGGATATAAGGATTTTGGCGTTACTTTCAAAGGGAGACTTATCCTGTAAGGCATTGATTTGCATCCCTGTTTTGTAGAGGATTGCTATTCCGCCACCCTTTTTTTTACGGTCTAGTTGATGGATGTTGTAGCCAGGGGGAATAATCTCCTTGTCCTGAATTACTGGCTTAAGCCATGTTTCAGACAGGCAAAGGATGTCAAATGAGTGAACGTCCAGTAGAGCGTGAAGATGTGCAATTTTATTTTTAATACTACGGATATTAAGGTGTGCTATAGTGAGAGAGCTTGTGGGTTTGGTTAGTAAATTTGAGTTAGAGTGAATGGTATAGGGAGGATTTCTAGTGGTTGTGTTGTTTGGGCCTGGGTTAGAATGAATGTCACCTGCTAGAAAAGAGAGGATTAATCTTTTTAACCTGTTAGAGGGTTTAGGTAGTATGAGTAGGGTTTTTCTCTCTTTATGATAAGAGTAGGTAATGTGAACCTTTCTGTGAAATTTTGTTGGAAGGTAGCTGACAATAATATGTGAAGTTAAAACAGTGGTGAGATGGATTTATGTAATGGTAAGTTATATGTGTGGAGAAAGTGTTAGATTCTGTGAGGCTATGATGTTCATAGGATGTTAGAAGGTAGGATATTATAAGGAAAGGGAGAGCTGAGAGTATGAGAAGTTGTTTTGAGTGTGCTGATGTTAGTTGAGTTGGCATAGTGATATGGGGGGAGCAGGAAATAGTTTGGGAAGAGAAAGTGGAAGCAATTACAGGAGGAGATGAATGAGAGTTACAGGAGGAGATGAATGAGAGTTACAGGAGGAGATGAATGAGAGTTGTGAGTTAAGTGGCAGGTGGGTGGTGAAAAGTAGTTCAGGAGGGGAGGGTGAAAGGGTGAATGGAGAAAATCATGTGGGGGAGTGGTTAAGGGAGTATAAATGTAAGATGTCTGTGAGCGGGTGGGATTTGGGAGCAGGGTAGGGGAGCGGAGTGAGCCCGCAGGGCGAATGGAGTGGCTAGAGCCAAGTGGAAGAGAGGACTGCAAAAAACTAACAGTAGCTTAAGCCTAAAATAAATGAGGATGGCCTACAGTTATAGTGAAAGACCAGTGAATTGTAGACACTTTCATACAGGAAAGAATTGGGGAGATCTAGAGATAGAGTAACTGGGAGGTCTAGCTGTAGAAGAGAAGGGGAGTAGGGATTGAATGACCATTATTAGCTGGTATAGGAATTAGTAAAGTATTATATTGTGTGACCAATTGCTGTGGTGAAAGACGCCACCTAGTGGCAAGAGGGAAGAGTCTTTGTGCTCTAAAGAAACCCGACTAGAAGTAAGCTAAAGGGGGAAGAATAGCAATCAGGCTGCAGTAGGCTGCTGTTGCTCACACGGGGGTCAAAGTGATAGTTACAGCTAGATTTACTTAGGTTACAAGTTTTAATTTAACACTACATACACTGCGATGTCCCTTGTAGTAGCGTTCAGTGATGCCTATGTAGTGGACAATTCAGGGTGTCATCTTTTCTTAGCATGGAGGTAGTTCTTGGGCTTAAATTTCCGGAGGGAGCTCCCAGGACGGCAGAACTGCGATGTCCCTTGTAGTAGCGTTTAGTGATGCCTATGTAGTAGACAATTCAGGGTGTCATCTGTTCTTAGCAGGGAGGTAGTTCTTGGGGTTAAATTTCAGGAGGGAGCTCCCAGGACGGCATATGAGAGGTGAGTCGAGCAGTCCAGCCACAGGACCAATGCAAGGGGTTGAGGGCACTGAATTGTATTTAAAAATGGCGCCACAGACTGCACCATATATTTTTTAACTAGTCATGAATTTCTGCACTTCTCAAAGCTGCTTGCTACAGCAGAACAATAAGTAAGTATTCATTCCTAATTTTATTTTCTTTTTATCCTTGGGCAGACATCCTGATGAGAGTTTTTTTTCATTTGGAAAGCTAAATGTCTCAAAATGCAATATGACAGCCCTGGTTGTGAGAAAAAAAATAACCCTACCATTTGTTGTCAGGTTAGACTTCCATTCATTTAAAATGGGAAACCTGGAAAAAAATGGCACGTTTGAGTCTGCAGTTCAAATGTCACTTACTGGTCTGCAATGAATTTTCCAAACATTCTTCCCACTAATGTACTACACATTCAGTGAAAAAAGCTTGCAAAAGTGCCAACAAATTACTGAAATAAAAAATACTTTTTACAAAGAGCAGTTTTGTTAGTTGCAGTTCCTGACCAAGTTACCCTTACCATCTCCCCTTTTTCAGTGAGCCAGAATATCACATTTCCAGCTTGGTTAGGGTCAGCTACTTAGTTAACTTTGCATGACAATAGACATCAAACAAATCACAGCTTGTGTGCCACCAAAACTCTCCCTTCATATGTTTCTTTACTCCTGACTTTTGACTAGCACCTTCTCATGAACTGGAGTTAAAAAAAAAAAAGAAAACACCAATAACCAAAAGAAAGGCAGATGAAGAAGAATCAGGCAGTAAATGGTAAAAAAATCCAGCTTTATTCCACTAGGCAAAAACTGTAACGGCACCAAAGAACAGATGCATAAACACTTTAAAATCACACTATGTTTTAGTTTCAATGAACTTCCTCAGATGTAAAAAACATTTCACAATGTAAAGTGCTCATTAGAAACCCTGCCAATTAATATTTATCTAATAGGAACAACATTCAAGTTAAAATTAGTAAGACAACTTCCTTTTGCACAATGAACTTTGACCTGACATGAGTTTGTTCACAATCATAGTAAACTACAACTTAAAACCATCAGTTTCAATTAATCACCAAAAACAACAAATGCAATAATATTGTAAAAATATAAGCAAAAAGTAAGAAAGAAGTAAAATAATGAAATGGTAACAACCATACCTCCCAACTGTCCCGAATTACTCTGTTTTTACCGAGTTTTGGGGTCCAAGTAATGGGGTGCCACAATTCCCGAGTGGCACCCCTTCATTTCTAATTTTTTTTCTTTTCTTTTTTATGTTTTGCGCTTTGTTTTTTTATTTTTCGTGCTTTAGCTGGTGTCATCGTGTGCGCGATGACTTCAGCTTGTCAGGGCTACCAGCCTGTCGGAATTGAGTTTGCGGCGCACATATTTCCGGGTTTCTGGCTGGTTCAAATGCTTTGCGAGTGGGAACGGCTGTTTAGAGGGCTTGCCTGGCTGTTGTCGCTCCTCCTTGCTGTTTTAAGGGGTATGACGGCTCGAACACTCCTCCTGGCTGTTTTGAATGGATTAGAAGGGCAAGGATTTATTTAGAATGCTCGCTCGTTCTGGCTGGTGAAAGGATTTATCGCTCCTGGCTGAACTGAATGGAGATGTAAGCTGAAACGTGTGTGTGTGTGTGTGTGTGTGTGTGTGTGTGTGTGTGTGTGTGTGTGTGTGTGTGCATCTGCTGGGTGAGCAAGAATATATTGCGCTCTGAAATTAAATGCTTGAATGAGTTTGGAGAAATATGGTTGTTAGTAAATTTAGGATATATATCTAAGTGCAGTTTGTATTACAGGTTTGAGTTATGTGCAATAGCAATGAGGAACTTGGAGAGAGTTTGTTTGAGTTGGTTGGTTCAGAAAGATGTTATTCAGAGTTTTTGTTGCTATATTGTTGTTTCAGTGGAGGTACTTCATGTGTTATGTACCATGTGACTAGCTGCACCACATGCTTTTTTTGCACACTTTATTCCACAGCTGGTGTTGACTTAAGGCTTTCCTTGACCAACTCTCTGATTTAAACATCCTCCTTGCTGAAAACCCACTGTGAATCTTTGCTGGGAGGATCTTCCTTTGGAGGAAGCCCAGGATCGGGTGGGTTATGGATCAGTATGCAGTACAAGTGGAAAAGGTTCATGATCCTCGTACAAGTGGAAAAGGTTCATGATCCTCACTGGAAGCTCAAGGACTATATCTGCAGTCTATATATAAAAATGTAGGTATGAATGGGGGGGTATTAATTTCCCCCCTATTTCTAATCTGACATATATATATAAAACTGTGTTTGTGCATGTGTGTATAAATAAGTAACATTAGTGTGGGGTACAGACCCTCCACCACATCACTTTCCAGGGGGTTGATTGAACCCCCCCCCCTGCAAATGAGCTTTAAGGGTATAATAGCAAGTTGGAAATTTGCTATTATTCAAGCTTAATTGTTGGGACTTGTATGATCTAGTCTTGTACTTGCGTTTGAAAGTTGGTATCCCACAATTCCATTAGAGTGGGTGGGGTTATGTAATTATGTATGCAAATTTGATGTTAATCAGAGTACAGATTTGCACCTATTTTTCATGGGCCTTGACCAGATTTTTGATGTTTCCAGGCTGAGAGGTATGGTAACAACAAATGTAAATATTCATATGTGATGGTGTAATAAAACTGTGAGGGCTCCATCTGGTGGAAATAATGAAAATTACACTTTCAGTGAAAACACTTCAAAATATGTTAAAAAGTACACTCTTTTAGCTATAAATACATTTCCTGGCTTAAATGAGAACATCTCTATTAAGCCATTTTTAAAAATGAGAGCTGCCAAATATTGCAGCTCAGAAAGATATGCAGTGACCTCTGGCTACCTGGAAGTGGGGACAGGTGTTTGGTTTTGCAGCTTAAATTTCAGGTACCTCGGTGTCAAATCAAAATTTGGGCATGAGACAATCAAACTAGAGGGGGAGATGAGTAAGTGGGCAGTGCACACACACTTTTTTTTTTTTTCAGGAAAGGAATGGCTGGATGTTCGTTCTAGGAATGCTGGTGTGTGTATGTATGTATGCATATACAGTGTGTGTGTGTATATATATATATATATATATATATATATATATATATATATATATATATGTGTGTGTGTATATATATATATAGATATATATATATATATATATATATATATATATATATATATATATATATATATATATATATATATATATATATTTTTTTTTTTTTTTAATATTTGTTAACCGGGTTGGTCTAGCTGAGCAGAAGAGCTCATTTTCAGTGGCGACCCAAGGAGAAAAGCTCCTGAAACAGATACAGTATACAGTGTATAGAAAGGCAAATAGTACAGAGAATAAATAACAATTGAATAAAGTAATACATAGTATGAGCCATGACACTCTACAAGACATAATACATAGCATGTGACATGAAAAAAAATACAATTCAATTATTTTTGGAACATAACATCAAACTAGTGCAGCAATTTTTTTCTCTTTGTGGTGAGTAAAAAAAAAAACATTTTTTTTTATTTTAAAGGAACAGACCTTCCCAAACATACATGTATAGAACAAATATTTATATGGAAATATACATTTAGAACTCCATTTATGTGTGTATACACACACACACACACACAAAACTCATCAGTTAGTAAGCTAGTGAATACTCTGCTAAATTCAAAGGGACTTCAATGTCAAATGTAATGAAACTTGTCTTTTGTAACACAGTACTGATGTCATTTTCTTTTGACTTTTGTCTTTTAAACATTATGTACTACTGCATGTGTTCTTAACTACCTTGGAATTGTAAAATTGTCTGTATTATTTGAATCTTTTCTCCCTGGGCCTCTGCTGAAAAAAGGCTTTAGCTCTGTCAGACACTCCTGGTCAACAAATGTAAAATAAATAATAAAATAAAAAAAGTTAAGAATTGTTCATGTATTAAATTCTCTCCCTGCATCATTCACCTTTCCTCTCCCATATTCCCTTCTTCGCCCTCTTCACATCCAATTTTTTTCCCCAGTGACTTTGTAGATCTTGTATATATTGCAAATGTCATTTTAGTATTGCACTCACTGTGTATGCTAGAGTAGTATTAACACGTACACATGTGCCTTTTCAACAAATGGTCTATATTTTTATTTTAATTTATACAAGCTATATTCATTCTGTTGTGACCACCTTGGATGAAGTCGAAAACGAGCACTATTTAAAAATAAGTAAATAAATAAAATTAATCTGTTGTGTAGACAGAAAACAGATGATTATATACAGTGTACTGGCCATCACTCGTTTTTCAAAAATGCACTGTTATTAAGGCATGTGACAAAAATGCCTTGGAGTAAGCTTGATTCAATTTGAAACAAATGTCTGTAAAAATATTTGATGCAAATAACATTATAAGAGAACACAGCAACATTTTTTCTTAAGTGCAGGGTTGACACCGCCTTACTTCAGTAGGAGACACAACATACATATGTCTCTGAGTGACTTCAGAAATCATAATGTGTGAGGGCAGTTAAATAACAATGACCCAGGTGTTTACAATAGGAAGGGAGAGGCATATTAAGGAAATGTCAGTGATTTCATCTGAAAGGCAACTGCAGACATTGGGACTCCTATGTAAACGAGTGTGCTTGATTTTTGAAAGACACTATGGAAGAACAGCTTTGACAAAAAGTAATGGTTTAGCACTGGCAGTTGTCTCATAGGTAGCCATGACCCCCCCATGGGTGTCCTAATTGTACTGTCTGATGATGTTAGACAGATCTTGCTTCAAAGGAAATAAATAGTATTATCTGACTGGGTCATGTTTAAGAGAAAACATGTATTTTGCTCAGGTTTTGGTTTAACATACCAATACATAGTCATTCCAACTGAGAAATATGTGAATACATACTTAGACCATCATTCAGCATATGAACCTGTTCTGTATGTTAACAACTGTATCTTTAAAAGTCATATGCACACAATCTTGTACCTTTTCTACCTCTGCTCTCTCTGTCCCACTACTAACTTACCCTACCCTCCCTTTCTCATACTCCCCTGAGGTTACACACATACATTTTCGACATCTATTCCTACTCTTCCCTCGATCACACCTTACCCTTCTCTACTCATACTATCCTACGGCTTCGCCAGTATAATGTGTTACCATATTTCATGACCTCTAGAATATTAATAATCGTTATAATAATCATTAATTATGTACGAAATGCTGCATCTTCCTACTGTCATGCTTTCCGTATAATTTATACTTGAACACTAGGACTTGAATATCTCTGTTGATTTTTTTATTGTTGTGTCTTTCGGCTTTTCCCAGTTAGGGGTCGCCACAGCGGAAATCTGGTCTGCTAATGATTGGTAGTTGATTTTTATGTGCCGAGTTACCAGCCCTGACGCACAACCTTCAACAAAGGTACTCCCATTTATGCATGTCTCCACGCAGAAGACACTCTAGCTGAGAATCGAACTGGACAGCGTCTTACTGTGAGGCGACAACACTACCGCAGCACTCTGTTGATTTTTTTATTTTGACACACTAATGTGTAGTTTTTCACAATTTTGCATGAATGTTGTAAATGTATTATGTCAAGTTCTCATTCTGACAAACAGTGTTTTCATATTTGTGCTTGAATGTGCATGCGGGGTCAAAGGGGGGGGACACCCAGGAGGTGGAAGGGCGAGAGCCAAACGCCTCAAGATACACAGATTCATCCTCCGAAGGGTTAAGGGCTGGCCAATTTCCCCTCTGCTTCAGGATCTCTAGAATGTCTGCAAAGGAGACATCTTCAGAAGGGGAACGGGGGGAACCCTCGGAATCATCTAAATCTGTGTCAGATGTGATGGACTCAGGTGAGTCAATGTGTTTCCTCTTACACTTCCTCTTCCGAGGGGGCTCTTCTGCCAAATCAGGAGAGGCCTCGGAAGAGGATGAAATCCCCACAGGGGTTCCTGAGGAGCTGGCTCTCTGCGGTCCGGGATGAGGGAGTGAGTCGACTTGACCTGAGGCACCGTAGAGGGAGGGGCGGACGGAGCCGACTGTGGAGTAGAGCCAGGCTCTAACACACTCTGCATGACCTCGAACGCACCCCTGTCAGGCAAAGCCAGAGGTCCCCGCTCCGAGAAGCTGAGAACCTCCCTCGGCACCGACAGTGATGGCTCCGAGGCCGATGTCGGAGCCGAACTCACCAGCGCCGAAGCTCCGAGAGGAAGAGCGGGGTCGGACAAGGGTCCGATGCCACTCACCCCTTCGGAGCCGACGATGGAAGTCCGGCGCCGAGATTCTTCTAAGGAAGAAATCGGAGCCGACGATGGAGCCGAAGACAATTGTATCGGCTCCGACGCTACCACAGTCTCGGTTCCGACACGACCCAGCTCAGAGCTCAACGGAGTCGGAGGAGGAATATATTGATGGACAGGGGCAGGCATCGACTGATGAGTCGGGCTCTGAAGCATCTGGGCCAGTGCCTCGGACTTAAGAAGTCGACTCACTACCCTCTGAAGGTCATGATCCGACAGCCTCAATGACCTAGAGGAGTGAGATTTATGGCTCCGTTCAGACAGCAGGGGAGATCCTGGAGCCGAATGAACGGAGCCAAGGGATGGTGACCTGGACCTCTTCCTAGATGTCAGCTCCGAAGGTCTGGTCGGAGCCGACACGGGAATTTCTAATACCTCGGCTCCAGCCGGGCCGAGGAACCACAGAAACTGTGGAATGAGACTCATCGGCTCCAGCCGGAGCCGATGTAGGCGGAGGTTTAGAAGCCTTAGGTCTCGGCTCAGTTGCTGGAGCCGAAGACCTAGAAACCTTGGAGGGCTTCCCTGAAGACACAGTAAGGGAATCCTCAGGCTTGAGTAACCCTCTTAAAATTAATTTATTTTTTCTTTCCTGCAGGACCCTGGGACTGAAGCCATGGCAAACAGCACAGGAGTCCTGCAGGTGCAAAGGTCCCAGGCAGTAGACACAAGAAGTGTGACCGTCTGTCAGAGACATTTTCTGACAGCACGCATCACACTTCTTGAAACCTGAGACCTTTGATTCTTTAGACATTCCGAAAGTGCAATCACACACACAGTCAAAAACACACTGATTACACCCTGTCTAGTTTTAGCTTAAAATAAAACAACTAACTAGGTTTTAAATTAAGAAAAATAACACACACACACACCCACTAGGAAGGAAGAAGGCCTGAAGGCCGAGGGAAGAACTTAAAGTTCTTGTGGGGAAAAACAGGAATTTTAAGAAAAGGGCAAGAATTCCTCTAAACTAAGGGAAATAAGTATAAAAATTAAAAATAAAGGGGTTTAAATACACTAACTTTACAAGAAAGTCACTTACCAAGAACCGGTAGAAAACCAACACCTTGATCGCTGTAGCGGCAAACGAGATCTGAGGTAACTCTCGCCTAGCATTGTGGGATATAAGGGGAGCCTCGAGCCGGTGGAACCAACTCTCGAGCTTTTAGAGTGGCCGAGTCGGAGCCGAGGTCGGCTCCGAACCCATCCAGCAAGAATGAAGGCGAGATAGACAACTTATCAGTGTTTTCATATTTGTGCTTGAATGTTATGACTTGTTGTTTTTTTAGGACTGTCTAGTTTTTCTTCTGTTAACCGTATGTATCTGGAGCTTTTCTTTCCAGGCCTCCATTGAAAAAAAAATAGGTATCTCATGACCTTGTCTGACTTTCCCACTAAACAAATGATAAAGAAATAAATAGCTTTCAAAAACATTAAAACACAGTCTGTGCTTGCTGCTGAGTTGTCATACAGCTAAGGAAAGGAATGTCCATCTTTCATAACATGTCATATGCAGATTGCCTCGAATGGCCTACCACTGTACCTGGCCCCCTGCAAAATGTTGATGGGTGATCTAGGTCTATCATACTAATACATCCACAGTTTCTGCTCTGATGGACCATTTTCTTATTTACCAAAGGGATAGTATCACAGCTACCAGATCTAAAGAAAAACTTTGCTTGGAACATAAACTTGGATATGTTAAAGGGTCAGGTGTGTGTCTTAGAGAATACCCCCTTCTCTGAACAGGCTTCCTATCCATGTGAATTAGAGTTTTTCCTTCATTGTAGTCATAATGTGGACCTGTGGGTTGGGAGATAGTTGAAGGCTATAAGCCTCTTCTGTGACCTCAGAAGAATGATACATTTCTCAAAGCAGATACCACTGCTGTGGAACTGACTACCTATGTACATAAAGCAAAGCACAGCAGTGTCCATATTCAAGGTGAACTTGGATATATAGATGTGTAGAAGATTATTTACCACATACAGTAACTATGTTTGGCTAGCTAGATATATCTACATCTCTATATTTTTTTCACTCTGTTTCTACGTAGGTTTTATGTATGTGTATGTATGTATGTATATGTATATATATATATATATATATATATATATATATATATATATATATATATATATGATATGTAAAATTATATATACACAGACATACAAATATATTACATTCTGCTTTCAAATAACAAAATTAACTTTGACAACCTGTAGTACTTTAATTTTAATGTCACAAAATGATGAGAATTAATAGTAAATGATAATACCTACTCAGACCCATAGCTAGTCGGTAATCTCCCAGTGAAGTACCTCGCGGGCGGTACTGCGTAGCTTTGGGCGTGTCCACAGTGACTGGCAGGTCGTCGTACATCTGATTAACATATGTTACAAAAACACGTTACAAAAACCCATTCCTCAACTCACAAGGATGTGGTGGGTCTCAATTATAACTCCTCTCCTGTACTTTAGGGCCATAAAAATTAAGACTTAAGCATGACATCATACAAAATGTACTAAAAATGAATCACTTTTAACTGTACGTAAATATTCACAGAACAGGTCCCCCACAGAAAAATAAGTTTTCCAGTGTAAAAAGACTTGCCACAAATCCAAATAATATGGATCGTTTACCTATACCCACTTTCAATAATAAAACTATTACGGTGTCAGATACAGGTGGTGGCGCCTGAAGCTACAAAAGGGTCAAGCAATAAGACAACAAGATACATGCAATGTCTAAAAGGCTACACAAAGATGTTCCACATCTGATGTCATTCGCCCCGCTTACCAAGCTGCCTGCAAAGACCATCACCCCATCCCACCCTGTAGAACTGAAAGTAAAAAAACAAAATGAGCACTGATCAGCCTCACAACATAATGTTAAGTTGTCAATCTCGCCTTCATTCTTGCTGGATGGGTTCGGAGCCGATCCTCGGCTCCGACTCGGCACTTGCTAAGCTCGAGAGCTAATTTTACCAGCTCGAGGCAACCCTATATCCCATGATGCAAGGCGGAGACTACCCAGATCTCGTTTGCCGCTTCGCTAACCAGGTGTCTTTTTTACCAGCTCCAGGTAAGTTTCTGAATAATAAGACTTTAGTCTCACCCCTTTAATTTTCATAACTATAGTTGTTTTTTGTTAACCTTAATGCTTACTTTAACCCTATTCCCGTCAGTGTTCCCTTTTTTCGGTTTTATCCCTTTCCTAGGTTAGGCCTTAGGCCTTCCCCTTCCTAAATTTTTCCTGTCAGGGATTGTTTGTGTCTGACTGTGTTGTATCCCTGTTTAGTTTAGATTTTTGGATTGGGTGTTTTTTGTGTGTGTGTGTTGGTGTTTTGTTTTTGACAACTTGTGTTTCCTCGACACAGCTATGTCGAAGGACACAAAGGTCTCAGGCTTCAAGAAGTGTGACTCGTGCTATCAGAAGATGTCTCTGACAGACGGTCACACTTCTTGTGTTTACTGCCTGGGACCTCTGCACCTGCAGGACTCTTGTGCTATCTGTCATGCCTTCAGCCCAAGAGTCCTGCAGGAGCACAGAAATAAATTGATATTGAGGGGCTTATTAAAGCCTGAGAGCTCCCCGACTAAGTCGGCGCCGGGGAAGCCCTCGAAACCTATCAAGCCTTCGGCTGAAAGTTCCAAGCCGTCGGCTACTGGTTTATCTTCTCCAGTGTCGAGATCGGCTCCGGCCGGAGCCGATCCTTCCATTATAGCAGTCACAGAATCAGCTCCATCCGGCGCCGATACTGCCCAATCTGGACATTCAGTGTCTGCTCCGGCTGGAGCCGACGTATCCTCGGCTCCTTTGGCTCCATCGATCTCTAAAAAGAGATCTCGATCCCCCTCATTAGAGTCGATACGTTCGGCTCCGAGATCACCCTTGCTCTCGGAGCGGAGCCATCGGAGCCGTTCTTCTCGGTCATCCAGGCTGTCTGATCACGACCTCGGGAGAGTGGTGAGTAGACTATTAAAGTCTCAGGCATTGGCCCAAATGCTCCATAGCCCGTCTCAACAGACGGTAGCTATTTCACATCCACCAAACATTCCTCCTTCGACTCTCTTACAGAGCTCGGAGCCGGAGCTCCTCGGAACCGTGACCGTTGTAGCTTCGGAGCCAATACCACCCCTTTCGGCTCCGTTGTCCTCTGCTCCGATTTCCTCCTTGAGGCCTTCATTGGAGGGATCCGGGCGTCTGGTCTCTCGTCGGCTCCGAGGCGAGTGGCATCGGACCCTTGTCCGACCCTGTTCTCCCTCTCGGGGCTTCGGCGTTGGTGAGCTCAGCCCCGACATCTGCCTCGGAGCCTTCCCTCTCGGTGAGGCCTGGAGTTCCTATCTCTTCGGAGCGGGAAACTTCTGGTCTCTCTGATGGGGGAGCCTTCGAGGTGATGAGGAGTGTACTAGCCCCTGGGCTTAGTCAACGGACAGTTCCATCAGCTCCTCCCACTACAGTGCCTGCTGACGTCTCTTCCCACTCTCTTGCTCCCGGACCCAGAGATCCAATGCCTCAGATTACTCCATTGGGAATATCTTCCTCTTCTGAGGCTTCTCCTGATCCGTCAGGTGAACCTCCGCGTAAGAGGACATGTAAGAGGAAACATCTAGACTCCCCCGAGTCTATTACATCTGATACTGACCTGGATGAGTCGGAGGGATCCCCAAGGTCCTCCTCTGAGGATGTCTCTTTCTCAGACATCCTTGAACTCCTTAAGCAGAGGGTGAACTGGCCCTCCCTTAATCCTTCCGAGGACGAGTCAGTATACCTGGAGGCGTTCGGATCTCGACCCTCCACCTCCTGGGTGTCTCCGCCTTCGACCCTCTTATGGATGTAGTGGCTCGGAAGGCGTGGATGGCTCCGGATTCGGTGGAACCTATTCCTAGGAGGCCTTCTAAATTCATTACAGCCCCACCAGATAGACAATATTTGACAAAGGGTGTCCCAGTTGATGCCATGGTGGTGGCTGCTGCCACCAAGAAGGAACTAGCTGATCCTTCAGTACCTGTCCATCCTCCTAACAAGGATTCTAGGACTATGGACAGGTACGGCAAGCGGATTTTTTCTTCAGCGACTTTTGCCATGAGATCGCTGAACTACTTGTGCCACTTCACCCGCCTTCAAAGAGATGTTCTTAAAGAGTTGGGAGAAGTTTTACAGGATCCGTCAGCTGCTGGGTCTCAGGATAAGATTAGCTCACAGCTAGGAATCCTTAACTCCATTAACTCCTCTATGCGGCTCATTTCCTATGCAGCCGATGGAGCGAGTAGAGCCACAGGCACAGGAGTGGCTTTAAGGCGTCAGTCCTGGATGCGGCTTTGTAATTTTGCAGACCCCTTCAAGGCGTCCTTCACAAACTCCCCTTTTGATGGTTCGACCTTGTTCGGACCTCAAGTGAAAGACACTTTGACTAGATGCGAACAAGATGGCAAGACTCTTTCTGCCGTAGGAGTCCATTTCTCCACCCCTTCAAGACCTTACCTCAAAGGACAGAAGGGAGGGAAAATGTGGTTCCGCAAATCTCAAGGAGTCACGCCTGACGCACAAAGTCAGTTTACCCCCAGAGGCAGAGGGGGTAACAATAATAGATGCCACCCTAGGGGCAGAGGGGGTCTGCAGAATCAGGGTAGCAGAGAGCCTTTTTCTGACAAACCCTTCCAGCATCCCTGAGATGTTGCCCGATTGTCCACCTTCGGAGGCAGTCGGGGGAAGATTGTCGCTGTACCCAATAGCCTGGCTTTCCCTTTCTCAAGACAAATGGGTACAGTCGATTATATCCGAGGGTTACAAAATTCCCTTTATTCAAACCCCAATTCAGCAAAAGGGAACCCTTCCACACGTTCCACCCGGTCTAAGGGAACTAGCAGTACTAGAAATATCAAAACTGCTAGCAAAAGAGCCATCCAGCCAGTCCCAGCAGACCAAATAGGATCCGAATCTACTCAAGGTTCTTTTTAGTTCCAAAAAAGACAGGGGACTGGAGACCAATATTAGATCTGAGCAAACTAAACAAGTTTGTAAAGAAATCAAGATTCCGGATGGTCACGCTTCAGTCCATTCTACCCTTCCTGGGCAAGGACAATTGGATGTGCTCGATAGATCTTCAGGATGCGTACTATCACATAAAAATTCACAGACGCTCCAGAAGATTTCTCCGCTTTCGGCTGGGGACCAGTCACTTCCAATTCAGGGCCCTGCCCTTTGGACTCACTACAGCCCCCAGAGTGTTCACCAAATGTATGGCAGCGGTTACAGCTCACCTGAGACGTCAAGGATTCCAGGTGTTTCCATATCTAGACGACTGGCTCCTCACTTCCACCGCCAGGCATCAACTTCTCCAAGCCAGAGATTACACCATTCACATTTGCAGAGGGCTAGGGATTTCTATAAATTTCGAAAAATCTGCCTTGTCGCCTTGTCAATCTATTACTTTTATAGGTGCAAAATTGGACACCGTACAACTTTCAGCAAAGTTAACAGACCAAAGGATCTTGGACATTCAAAGTCACGTCCAGGTGATTCTTCTCAGCAAAACAATTCAGGCCAGATTTGCTCTGAAAGTATTGGGTCTTATGGCGGCCGCCATAACACTTCTTCCCTTTGCCCGCTTTTACATGCGTCTTCTACAATGGATGCTATTCGCCCAATGGTCTTTTCAACAACTTCCCATGCGTCACAAGATCACATAACTCCAACTTGCAAAAGGCATCTGACCTGGTGGATATCGTCCCCTCAAGTCCATCAGGGCAGACCCTTTGTTCCTCCTGCCCCAGTTGCCACGGTTACATCGGACGCCTCCCTGATCGGGTGGGGGGGGCATTATCAGTGCAGAATGGTCCATGGCACTTGGCAACCTTTCGAATACCGTCTGCACATAAATGTCCTGGAGATGAGAGCGGTGCTTTTAACGTTGCAAGCCCTCAACGACTCTCTTCCCCTGGGAACTATTGCAGTCCAAACGGACAATATGTCCGTAGTGTGGTAGATCAACAAACAGGGCGGAACCAAGTCCTATCCACTGTGTCGAGAGGCTCTCAGACTTTGGCAATGGGCAATCTCTTCTCAGCGGTTTCTGATAGCAACGCATATCCCCGGGAAATCCAACATCATAGCGGACAGATTGAGCAGAGCTATTCCCATGCCTCACGAGTGGTCTCTCAAACAATCAGTGACGGAAGAGATTTTTCAGAAGTGGGGCCTTCCTTGCTGCGACCTTTTCGCTACACCTCAAAACAGCGAATGCCCAGACTTCTTCTCTCTCTTCCCCCTTCCAGGCCATCCCCCCAGAGACGCTCTAACCCAAGATTGGCCCCAGGGACTTCTTTATGCCTTTCCCCCCTTTCCGCTGATACCTCAACTAATTCAGAAAGCAACCGCCTTGAGAGCCAAGTTGATTCTCATTGCCCCTTATTGGCCTCGACAGATATGGTTTCCGTTCCTACATCGTTATCTCTTGGTACAGCCATGGCATCTGGACCCGGTTCCAGATCTTCTGACCCACCAGTCGGGTCAACTGCACCAATCCATACCTTCTCTCAACCTCACTGCTTGGTTGCTCCACTTCCATCCTTAGCCAGGCTTCCTATGATTTCTAATCCCGTCCGGGATATCATAGTAGCTTCCTTAAAATCTTCTACCAGAAAGATTTACACTAGTAAATGGCGACGTTTCTCCTTCTGGGCAAAAGCTAGGAACATAGACCCCTATACTGCTCCGATTCATTCAGTCTTGGACTTCCTAGCTGAGATTTTTC
The DNA here is from genome assembly GCF_019279795.1 of Protopterus annectens. Lineage (NCBI taxonomy): Eukaryota > Metazoa > Chordata > Ceratodontiformes > Protopteridae > Protopterus > Protopterus annectens. The sequence goes on from NC_056729.1 coordinate 1,386,490,320, forward strand.
ATTCAGGATCCTCTTCCTCCACAGTAAAAGTTCAGCTGGCAGCCATTTCAAATTTTCATATAGGCCTTTTGGACCACAACATTATGTCACATAAACTTTGCAAGGCATTCCTTCGAGGTATCTTTTTACTTAAACCTCCGATTAGAGACCCCCCACCACAGTGGGATCTAAATTTAATTTTAACATCCTTGATTCTTCCCCCTTTCGAACCTGCGGCTGCCTGTTCTTTGAAATTTCTTTCTTGGAAGACACTTTTTCTAGTCGCCATTACTTCTGCCAGGAGAGTATCTGAGCTTCATGCTCTCTGCATTCGTCCTCCCTACTTAATCTTCCACAAAGATAGGGTATCTCTAAGGACTAATCCATCTTTCTTACCAAAAGTGGCATCGCAGACGAACTTAAATCAATCCATTGATCTTCCAGTGTTTTTCCCGAATTATTCTGATAGAGTGGAACAAAAGTTACATTGTCTTGATGTTCACCGCCAGCTCAGATATTATCTGGACAAAACTAAACTTTTTAGGAAATCTGATCAACTGTTTCTATCCTATGCAGAGAACAGGAAAGGCCTTCCAGTTTCCAAGGTGACTTTATCTAGATGGCTGTCTTCTGTGATTACTTACATTTATCAGCTCAGAGGCAAAGAGTTGATTTCTAAGCCAAAAGCCCATTCTACCAGAGCTCTAGCTACATCGACAGCTTTTCAAGCTAGACTTCCAATAGACACTATTTGTGCAGCAGCCACATGGGCCTCTCCTCATACCTTTGTTTCACATTACAAATTAGACTTGGCCTCCAGAGACGGAGCAAATTTTGGTTCCACCGTTCTCAAGAGTCTGTTCCATTCAGCCACCCAGGATAGAGGTGCTAGGGACGCGGTCCCATCCAGCAAGAATGAAGGCGAGATTGACAACATAACATTAAGAAGTTATGTACCTACCATAACGTTCCATGTTAGTTGTCTTCTCTCGCCTTCTTTCTTGCGTCCTGCCCTCCATCCCCCTAGCCTGGTCAGACCGAGAAGATTATGCCTCTTCAATTAAGAGGTTTTATTCCTTTTCTAGCTATTCAGCTTCTAGTGTCACTAGATTAGGTTGATCCTTTCTAGAGGATTATGATGTTATTTAGTATTGTTACTTTTTCTTCCTCCTCTACAGTTGGAAGAATATATTACTATTTCCTTAGCTACCAAACAAGATCTGGGTAGTCTCCGCCTTGCATCATGGGATATAGGGTTGCCTCGAGCTGGTAAAATTAGCTCTCGAGCTTAGCAAGTGCCGAGTCGGAGCCGAGGATTGGCTCCGAACCCATCCAGCAAGAAAGAAGGCGAGAGAAGACAACTAACATGGAACGTTATGGTAGGTACATAACTTCTTATTTAGTACCAACTGCTTCAAAACCGCAGCTAACAAACACAAATGAATATTTCCAGTAGGACTTTGCAAAATAATGCCCATTTCTTTGCACGGATTTTAAACACAGTCCACGACATTCGCAGCTCCAAACTCTGCAAATAACCACTGCAAATAAACTTCATCGCAACTAAACTAATCATTCAGTTAAAGTTAACGCAAATTCCTCTCATTACAAAGTCGGACAATTTACGATGATTTTAACTTTTCAAGCCTACCAGTAAGAGTTACGGAAGAAAGCCAAAAAAAAAAAAAGACACGAATAGAGCATGTAGCTATTGTTTTGAACACTGGAAGTCACTGCCCTGTTTGTAAACTGCAAATTAAGCATAACAGTTAACAACATTAGCACTGAATATGATCAAATAAATATCCTTGTCTGGTTAATTCAGTGCTGCATGGGGGAAAAGTCATGGAAGGAAAGCTCTAGCTGCAGAAGAAAGCCATGGATTTGCTGGGCTATGTTAACAGGTGGTAGTGTAGCCAGAGGTCCAGCAAACAATGGCCAGATCACACATACATGCACCCACATCGGTAATTGAATCGTTAAATTGTACAGCGTTCGAAATAAATGTGACAGCAGACAGCTGTCAGGGTTACTAGGGCGGGCTTTGCTACTGTGTTTTTCAACAATTACATGACATTGTGAGTCTAGGAGGCGTGTCCGGGGCGGGCTTTGCTACTGCACATCCTGCGAGGTACTTCACTGGGAGATTACCAGCTAGTCTACTAGCAGATAACCTTACCTCAAATTTCACAAGCCCCTAACCCAACCTAGATCCAACTTACTTTTGTGTACTCAGCCATAAACTCTCCCAAGAACAAGTCCACAAGACACTATCCCAGGTCAAGAATACAACTTTCCAGAGCCTGATAGGATATCCTGATAACTTTCCAGAGCCTGATAAGACACTACTCTCCAAACTTAAGCAAACCTACAATAAAATTGCTAGATTTGCCACTAATCTCCCCTCCAAGTCTCACCACTGCCTCACCCTTAAGGCACTTCAGTGGCCCGAATTCTCTAACCAACTTTTCTTTTTTCAGCTTAACATTGCATACTCATTTCTGAATAGTCTCACTTCTTGCCCCTTATCTCTAAACTTCTATCTTATTACTGCCCCCATCTTCACCTTCATACAACCGACAAACTTCTCCTTGATATTTACAATTGCAATAAGAGCATCGGTAAGTCCCTTTATAATTCTCAGTGGCCCATGCCTGGAATGCTCTTCCACAGAACATAAGACAAATCTCCCAAAAACAACTGTTTAAATGTGAACTTAAACAATACTTACTAAAGACATGATTATGTCCATGTCAAACCCCCACATTAAAACTTTATTACTAATTCATCACTCACTAACTTACAACTTATTACCCCGTTCCCCCTCTCTCTGTCTTTAATGTCTCTTTCAGTTTTTTTAGGTTTTTGAAACATAACTGTATGACCATACCCTGTATACTTTCCAAAATACTTTGAATGCTTTCTCATCTATTGTACTGTTATTGTAATTACATTTACTTTCTCTTCCCTACTCTTGTATACAGTGATGTGATATGCAGCTTGTATACCTCATGTTATGTATTTTCCACAATGTATATGTTTTGTAATAATGTTTAACTTCTACGTGTTTGTAAAATATCTGGAGCTTTTCTCCTCGGGTCTCCACTGAAAATGGGCCTCTGACTCAGTTGGACTAACCCAGTTAACAAATGTCAAATAAAATAAATATCTTGTTGCCTACTGGACAACCAGAAACCGGATTTGTCAAACCCTCTACAGAAGCTATTCAATATTAGCCTCACAACAAGCAATCTGCCAGAGAAACAGAGGACATAAGCAGTTATAACCTTGCAAAATGGGTGGACCATCAGTTGAACATTTTAAATGTGGACCAAAAAATCTGAAGCACCTCATCTGGAAGGCTGTACATAAAGATTATTTTGGAATTAGTAAACCAGGGCATAGACAAATCAACACATCCTTAAATCAAGCCAATTCTGTTTGGTCAAGGGCAAATCCTGCCATCTTCAAATGCTTGAGTTCTTCCAGAAGGTTACTGACGGATGAGAGAAAATCATTACACTAAACATAATGTAAATCTCACTAAGGTGTGAAATAAAAAACAACAATGCGGTATTGTTAAACTCTCTTAGCCAATGAACTACAGGCAACATATTTACCATATCGTTGCTATCTATAGGTCCCCCTCCAAGAACCAAGGAATGCTCACCGCACACCTGGACTTGCTGGAGTCACTTACCATACAGCCTAACACCTTAGTCATAGGAGATTTCTGCTGTCCTTCATACAACTGGGTGACATACATGAGCATGGACATGCTTTGTCCAGAGGTACTGGACTTTGTCACTACAAAAGCTTTGGAACAGATAGTCTGCAACCCCACCTCCATGATAAGGTCAGACCATAAATTTGTTTCTTTCGAAGTAACTACTGAACCAGTCACCACTACTGGAGTAAAAAATAAATTAATAAAAAACTTTTTCCAAGCAAAAAGCAGTCTACTAAGCAATGTTATAAAAAGGTTTATACCCCCCTGCATTTACACACAACGACTCCTATGCAGAGGTGTATATAAACAAATGTCCTATATTAACACTTGGGTAACTGTATAGAGTCATCAGTGCCTGACCGGATTAAAACCTTTTCCTCCTAAAAAAAACATGCACACATATACATATAGACAGAATAGATATAGACAGGCAGACGTACATATTTTATATATATATATATATATATATATATATATAAATATAAATATATATATATATATATATATATATATATATATATATATATATAAAAATAATATAAACACATCTCACAAAGTCCTCTGTCCACAGTAAACTTCTTTAAATTGCATCCCTGTTGACAGTGTTCACAAATCTGTATACATTACATATATGTAAATGTTTGTGTACTACTTGTGTACTACCCTGCTTCTCCCACCATCTTGTTCATTTCTTCATTTGAACAATTTGGACAGTGTTGTAATAAAAAAAAAAAAAAAAAAAAAAGTTGGCCAGCAACGAAACACACTGAAACCGTCATTGTTCTGACATAAAATTTTATACTGGTTGAGGTTCCATCGCTTTCAGAAGTATAGCCAGCTAATAACAGCACACCATTTCCTACGCATACACAATGCACGGGGACTATTCTCAGTCCGACTGCTATGGTATGCACAAAAAAACAACACTATGCTCCATTTACAAATAAACACACAGGCACAAACAAACTTTGTATTGCAAGTTCATACATATATGTATATGTAGATATAGATTTTATATAACTATATTAAGTAATGTACACATAACATACACACATGCAATATGTATTAACTTATCTACTGACTAGGTTAGTGTCAGAAGACTACTGACCTCTTAGCAATGGGAGAACCAAGGAGGCATTTGTACTACTATGGGGAAATTTGGCCTGGGCACTGGGGAACTTTGATTCCTCTTTTCAATAGATGCTATGGGACCTTTAAATCCCCCTAAGATACAACTAACCCAAGCCGAAAGGACCTTGGTTTAATGTTTCATCCAAATTATGGTACACTTAGGAGTGCATTAAGCTCTAATGCTACACTGCATTGTCAGCAATTCAAAAATTCAGCTCATCACCTGAAATGTGAATAGAATCCACAGCCTTCTGACCATATAGCACTAAATGTGTGCAGGCTGTTTTTTTAGCCACTGATGGTATACGTGTGCATATGCATTTGTTAAACAGACATCCACACACAGCACTAAAGAAAACTTTTAAATGGCTAAAGATCTCATATAAGTTTATATATGTGCACATGCCATACATATGAATATCTATAGAAAACTATATATATATATATATATATATATATATATATATATATATATATAAATGGATGTAGGGCGTTTGCTCGACTGAGCAAACCGAAATCCAAACGGCCGGGCATACTTATGCGAAAGTGCTTTTCACCGAAGAAGCACTTTCGCGTAAGTAGGACTGTTGCCGAGGCTGTATTATGGTGCGGGTAAGGGAAATTTCCTTTTTCTCCACTGTAGTGCAGCCTCAGAGGGAGAATATTAAAGCAGGGGGGTGTGGGGGCACAGCCCCCCACATGAGGGGGTGCAGGGGGGGGCGAAGCCCCCCTGCTAAAATGTAAATGTAGTGGGGTTTTTTGTCACACGCTTTAACGAAAGTGCTTTTTCAATAAAAGCGCTTTCATTAAAGTGTGTTTGGGTTTTATGGATTCGGAAGTTTGCTCAGTCGAGCAAACGTCCTAGATTCATATATATATATATATATATATATATATATATATATATATATATATATGAAGCTATCGAATGGACTAAATAGCGATTAGTCGATCTGATACTGTCGAAATGGCAAAATAGTGAAGTCACAGAACATCAAATTTTTTCCCAGGGAAAAAATTTGGTGGGCCGTCTTCGGGGCTTTGCCATTTCCTCCACTATGGTGCGATCTCAGAGTTGGTATATTTAAGTAGGGGGTGTGTGGGTGGCACAGCCCCCCACTTAAATTTGTGTTTTTTTTTTTTTTTTTTTTTTACAGAGCAACAATTTTTTTCCCAGGTTTTGATATTATCGGTATGATGAAATAGCATTCGCTGTTTACACTGTACGATAATATGATATAGATGCTATATATATATATATATATATATATATATATATATATATATATATATATATATATATATATATATATATATATATATATATAAAACAGTCACAAAAAAGAACTTGATAAACCAGTAAAAGAACACAGCCCTGTCATTCAGGACCCAGAACCAGTAGCAAAAAATTCTTCCAAGCTTGATGCAAGTGCTAACGCTAGCCAAATGTTTTTGAAAAATCAACAGTCTTTATTAAAACGAATACAGTGAACCAAGCGCTTTCACCCGTGTAATACCTGGCTTTTTCAAGGACATATAATATATATATATATATATATATATAATATATATATATATATATATATATAATATATATACATATATATATATATATATATATATATATATATATATATATATATATATATATATATATATATATATATATATATATATATATATATATATATATATATATATATATATATATATAATATATATATATATATATATATGGAGAGCAAGAGAGATGCATATCGGAATCGGAATCACATTTATTGGTCAAGCATCCATGCATACATACAAGGCATTTGACTCCAGTTTCACTGACTCTCCAAGTATGAATTACATAAACAACATGCATACAACTGTTAAGAACAAGACAAACGACATACACGCAACTATTAAGAACAAGACAAAAAAGTAAATATACATATACATTTACATACAAGGTGCAAAGTGCTACGCCGTGCAAGAAATACTGAAATAAGCTGTGAAAGAAACCGGTATTAACAACATGTAAACAGTACTATAGAAGCCCTGGAGGCTTGGGAAAAAGAATACCCCAACCTAATAAGCTGAGTTAACAGTTTATGAACTTGATGGCCTGTGGAAAAAAAATGTTCTTATATCTGCTTGTTTTGGTGTGTATTAATCTCTAACGTCTGGCTGATGGTAATAGTTCATAAAGGTGGTGTCCTGGATGTGAAGGGTCAGTGATGTTTTTCCCTGCCCTTTTCATGACTTTGGAATAGTACAGGTCCTATAAGGAAGGCATACTAGCATCAGTGATATTATCGGCAGACCTGGCTGCTGTATTTGTATACTAACACACACGCACAAGTGTCTGTATGCAGAAATACTGGGGCTACTGTCTGTTCTAAACACATTACTGTGAGATTCACTCAAGCACTCAACAGAGCAAGTTTTGTTTCAACATGCATTTCATTATCTGAAAGTCTAATGTCTGGCATTAAAGTCTAACTGTAATGCTTTGTGATTTACCGCAAAAAGTTGTACAGGATAAAGCTGGAAAGTTGTTTGAATAGTGGGTTGTGTGTTGGCATGCATTTTTTGGGGGATATGACGTCTTGATACTCTGTTTATTGTCCTTGTTTGGTGACTTCAGTCATCGGTGATTTGGCAGAGGACCCTGGGTTTTGTGAAGAGCAGACCAAAAATGTGAGGCAGGAATTGACATTCTGTGAAACTCTGGACAGCTGAGAGGTTATGGAGTACATTATATGCAGGTCTTGTAGCCTGACAACTGTTCTTCATAGACTGTGATTTATCTGGAAAACACTCTGAATATTGTTGGTGTACTGAGTAGAATACTGAACGAAATAAAACTTTCTTAAGCTGCCTAAACATTTTCAGGGTTTGTCTAGTTTATTTCTTGCTGAGTAGTGAGCAAAGTAAACTAGATTATTTTGAGCTTGCTAGAAGCCATCTGGTGTGATGTTCTTAACCTGGTCATTGCCAAACCAGACTTTAAGGCAATTCATGCATTACTTCAATAAACTACTGATGGTGATTTCTATCTGTGTTCTTAAATATTGTATGACAATTCAACTTTACTTGATGCATCTTAAGTATTTTGCTTTAACTGAACAGCCAAAATTTCTTGAATAAAGGATATATTTAAAAACTTAAAAAAAGGTTGTATAGGGCAAACAAATGTTCTGCAAAACTGTAGACAGTTGAAAGGGTTAATTGGCAGCACAACTGCACATGGTTGCAGCATTGCAGTCTATGTCCACTGTTTGTTTATTTACAAGAGCATGAATATGAAGGAGATCATACACAACCTACATAAAAAGTATTGTCTGCCTAAAAGGTAGTAGAATTGCAAAAACAAGTTTTGCTTCAACCTGCATTTTTTTAACTTTAACATTGGCCATTACTCACTGTAATGCATGTTGTTTTTTCACACATGATCGTAAATCAAAACTTTTTTTTTTACATATAAGTCCCGAAAGACCAGTAATCCAAACTGGAAACTGATGAAGCAGATAACTGCTGAATAATATACACCAAATTACCATGCTAGACAGGATTTATTGAGTACTTCGATGTTAACCTCAAAACGGACTAATTGCATTCACTCAATAAATCTACTGTCATACAGTTATTTTATGCATGTTCTTCCATTGTTGCTGTCTTCTTCCATAGCAACTTAAACTGCAGCAAGACAAAGATATGCAGAGGTAAACAAAGTTAAGTACCTAGAAGGAAAAAAAATGTCCAGAAGCACGATGTATAGCTATCAGCTGCTCTCTGCTTCTGATATTATAACAGACAGCTATTATAAAAATCGTCGGCACAATCCACATGCTGACATTCATGCTGCACTACATTGTAAGAAGTCAAGGCCGAACATTAAAATGTCTGAAGGGCACCACTTACTATTAGTAGATAAAATATTCTTCACGCTTAATAAACTACACTGCTACAAGATCCCTGTGAATTCTTTACAGAATCATGTTATAAACTTCACAAAAAGCAGCTCCATATTCAAATAGAAGTTCCTGCTCTTGGGTGAGGGCGTGTTTAAGAAGATAATAGGGCAGTCAGAGGGGCGGAAATAAGATAAAGAAGGCTTGCATAATTAAAAAAAAAAAAGGCGTTTTCAGGGCTATCAGAGCAAGGGAGGGTGTAGTTTACTCAGAAGTAATACCAAAGTGATGGGCGACTTGTCATAATCCTGTGTCAGCGCGAGATGGATTTTATTAAAAAGATGGCAAGATGTACCGTATAGGATTATGCCAGAAGTCCACAGAAAAAGTTAAAGTAAATGCTTCAATGTACCTGAATGCTTTATATGACCAGTGGGACCGACAGGTAGGGAAGAAAAATGCATTGAGGAACAGAAATAAATTATGTTTTCCCGTAGTTGTCTTTTAATGTTCTTCAAAGTATTAATAACATGAAGTAGGCCATACACATTGGAGTCCCCTGCAAATTTAACAAAGTAAAAAAAGTCCAATATTTCCAGGTTTTCTTGTTCTGCCATATTTCACAAATGTCACCTGATGCTTTGTAATCTCACATTTATTCATTAATTTCTGAGTTGCAGGTTTTCTTACCACTAATCACCATCTCCAAACATCAGTCTCTGGTTCATTGCCAACATACTCCTGGTTCTTCTAATCAACCCATGGGCTTTTCTTTGTCTCTCAAGTATTTTAATTTGGAACATTGGAAAGGAGGTCACTGGCATAGTCTCTCTAAGCTTTATTATCAGAAGAATAAAAAGCGAGTCCTCTTCTATTTGATAGATTGCTTTTTTGTTCAGCAGACTTTTTTATTTCCTCCTTAGCATGTTTTGCATCAAAAAATGACTTTGACTCTCCAGGAAAAAAATGTTGTGAAAATGGATGGCTACTGCAGCTTGAATTTCACTCATGCCTCTCGATATTCCTTAATTGCTAGAATAAATGTACTCATCTTCTGCCTTGTATATAGTGAATACTAATTTTCCACAAACACTTCCAGTGTGTCTCCAGCTTTTAGTACTTTGTGTTTCTGCCACAGTTTTGTCAGAATTCGCTCTTTCTACTGGTAGGATTGCATCTTTACTGTTCGAGGTCTTGGCTGCTTTTTCATGGCCGGGTGTGAAAGGTACAGTTGTGTACTCTTACCATAAATGTAGATGTTCGAATGTGTTCACTGTTGCAATCATGACTGCAGGGTTCTTCCTGCCAGCAGCAGCCCCCAATCAGCCAGAGTCCCAAAGTCTGGATTGGGCGTCAGCTGAGGTCACTTTTATCGTGACGTCAATGCGCCAGAAGGTATAAAGACCTCAGCTGATGCCATTTCTCCAGTTTTTCTTGCCCCAGATGTCAGGTGCCCAGAAAGAAAAGGCTTAAAAAGAAACTATGCCCAAAACCTCATCAGCCAAAATACCTCATAACAGATAATACTCAAAGAAAAAACAAAAGAGGGGTAGGAGGGAGGGTAACCCAGACTGCAACAGTGAACATCTACATTTATAGTAAGAGTACACAACTGTACTATGTCCTTCGTGGTTCACTGTTGCAGTCATGACTGCAGGATTGAGTCCCAAAACTAAGAAAGGGTGGCTGGAGGAGAAACAGAGGGAGCGGTCACAAAACCTTGCAAAACCGGCCCTGGATTTAGAATAGAGAGGGAGGTTATAATGCTTAGAAAAAGTATGTACAGAACTCCAAGTAGCAGCCTCCAAAATATCCTTGGTAGGAACCCCACAAAGAAAAGCTGCTGAAGTAGCAGTAGCCCAAGTAGAATGAGTCCTAACATTAACAGGAACCGGATTGCCATGATAAGAGTAACAGAACTTGATGTAATGGGCAATCCACTTGGAAATAGTTTGCTTAGTGATTGCTTTCCCTTGAACAGTAGGAGCATAAGCGACAAACAACTGATCAGATTTCCGGAATATCTTGGTCCTGTCCAGGTATAAACGAAGCTGCCTGTGCATGTCTAAAGAGTGCAAAAGACTTTCTTCCTCACTTTGAGGATTAAGATAAAAGGTAGGCAAATGAATAGACTGATTAAAGGCCACTGCCGAAACCACCTCGGGCATAAAGGTGGGATTAGTCCGTAGAGATACCCTGTCCTGATGAAAAATAAGGAAGGGTTCCACAGCCATGAGTGCTTGCAATTCCGAAATTCTTCTAGCAGAGGTAATAGCGAAAAGAAAAGCAGTTTTCCAAGACAAAAATTTCAAATCCGTGGAAGCTGCAGGTTCAAAAGGAGACAAGGTTAATTTCTCCAAAACATAGTTAAGATCCCAAGTGGGAACAGGAGCCCTCATAGGGGGCTGAATATTCTTAGCCCCTCTAAGAAATTGTTTAAGTAATGGATGAGAAAAAATCGGAGGATCCGTATCGTAATGTGCAGAAATAGCAGAAGCGTGAAGCTTAACAGACGAAAAAGATAGGCCCGTATGTAACAACTCTGTCAGATAATGTAAAATCAGAGGAATGTCCTGAACAGCAGAATCACCACCCTGGACTTGATTCCAGGAGCAAAATCTTTTCCATTTACCCGCATAAGATTTGCTAGTGTTGGGCCGTCTTCAAGGATTACATCCATTACCTGTTTGGAAAGGGTAGAGGTGTTTGCAGACCCTGGATCCGCCAGGCAGCTAGATTCAGAGTTTTGACATGACTGTGCAGTATCCGGCAGTCCCGTTGAGACAGTAGATGAGGGATTTGAGGCAGAATCCAGGGAGGTTCCTGAACCAGGTTCATCAGAGTGGAATGCCAGAATTGCCGAGGCCAATTGGGAGCCAGTAAAATCTTTCGCGGTCTGTCCTGTTTTATCTTCAGAAGTACCCGAGGTAGAAGAGAAAAGGAGGAAAAGCATATACTGAGAGGCGTTTCCAACTGAATGAGAGGGCATCCACTTTCCATGCTAGTTTGTGGTAGGTCCTTGTGCACAATGTTGGAAGTTGATGATTCTGAGGGGATGCAGAGAGATCTATGTCCGGACATCCCCACGCCTTTATAATCATCCTGAATATCCGAACATCCAACATCCATTCGTGTGGATCCGAAATGTGTCTGCTCAATGCGTCTGCCAGAGTGTTGTCTTTTCCTGGCAGGAGTTGCGCTTGTAAGTCGACACCGCAGGTCAGAGCAGTGTACCATAGAGTCATGGCTAATCTGCACAAGGGGTAAGAGTGAGAGTCCCCCTGCCTGTTTATGTACCACATCACTGTAGTGTTGTCTGTCTGTATCAACAATTGTCCTGGTAGAAGAAGGTCCCTGAAGGCTATCAGGGCATTCTGTACATCTTCACTCTTCCCAGTGAACATCATTGATACACATTAAAAAAAAAATGGTTACCATTTACTAAAGGGTCTGTGGCCATAGTTTGGTTGTGTGTTCTGCAGTTTGCGTTTGAAAGTTGGTATCCCACAATTCCATTGGAGGTGGCAGAGTTACATAATTATGTAAGCAAATTTTATGTTAATCAGCATACAGATTTGTACCTATATTTCATGGGCCTTTGTCCAGATTTCTGCTGTTTCCAGGTTGAGAGGTATGAGGTATGTATATACATACACATATATATACACACACACATAGATCTATAGATGCATGTATCCGTGTTCTGCGTGTGTGTACACACATACACCCCCACACACGTGTGGATATACAAATATACTCACACACACACATTAACATATATACACAAAAAAAAAAAAAAAATATATATATATATATATATATACACACACACATACATACACACACACACACATTATATATATATATATATATATATATATATATATATATATATGCACGTATATTCATAAACATACATAGACACGCACACACACACATATATATATATGCGCGCACACACACACACACACACACACACACACACACACACACACACACACACGTATACCAGAAAAAAGCTCAAAACTGAGCCCTGTTCCAGCAGTCTTCAAATCAGACAAGTTCTAACTGCACACTCCTGTCACTAGGGTGCAGGGGAACCTTCTCCAAAAAAGCCTGCATAAGTGCTCAAGTTATACAAACAAAAGCTAGATTCAGCAGGCCTGAATCTGGTTTATGCTACAGCAACAAGATGCACCAATTTCAGAAAGAAACAGTTCAAATAAGCAGGCACAATAAGCCTGTGACCAGACATTCCCAGCTCATTAAGGCAGAATCCAGCCTCTCTCCCCACAAGAGTACAGACCACAAACCTTTTTAATGTAGAATAACTGGCCTGAAGCCCAAGTGCTAAAACCAAAGGACTTAGAATAACAGTTACAATTTAGTCAGGCTACTACCAAGCAGTAATAAATGCAGCAGAATAAATAAAAATGAGTACTTTTAAGAAGAGGCAAAAGCAAATTAAAGGAGGAAGAAACACAAATACAGTAAAAGCAGATGAATAAAGTGCATTTTTTTTTGTTAGTAAAGTGCATGGACAGAGGAAGAAAGAACCTAAGTGGGTTGGCCTTCTCAAATCTTCTCTCTTATTAAGTAGAGTGAACACTAGACTCAGAATATGATCTCACTGTACTCGGTTAAGTGAGCAAATGAGATGGACCCAGGAGTGTTCAAATACAGGTGTACACAGGAGGGGCGGGCAATTCCAGAGCCACCAACAGTAACACCAAGACAAGAACAAGGAGGGTGGGTGGGAAACTAACTGCAGAGAGACACACACAGCACACTATTCAGTGAGACACACAGCACACTATTTAGTGAAACAATTAAGTAACAGAAAAAATGAAACACAGTACTTTTAAAACTGCAAGTTTGTACTTAACAGAAGACTAAAATACAGTACTGCAAGTTTGCACTTAACTTCAGCTTCTAATGCAGGTAGAAGCAACAAACACTTTTCTGCAACCACCTTTAAATCCCTACTGCAGCACTGAGACTAGTCTCCACTATCACACCTCCACCTGGACTCCACTAAATTCCTTGAGATTCTAAACACCCTAGCTCTGGTTGGAAAGCTTCAAACTAAATCCAACCACACTCCATAGCTGTCCAAGGATACTGAACAATTACACAATGACAAGAATAAATTATGGTCATGCTACCTGAGTAACAAAAAAAAAAAAAACAAACAATCGTCTTTTGAAACTTACATCATCTAACAAACAAATCCAAAGCCCAGATCCAAAAATAGATTATTAAAAAAACTACTATACTCAAACACAACAATCATACCAAAATAATCCCCAAAACTTCTCAAGTAATATCAAAAATGTTCTTCACCCTGGTCAAACTAACTCCATCCCCACCACCTCCACAGCAAAGACAGCTTAGCCGCACAATTCAACTGTTTCTTCACTAACTCCATCCCATCTCTGTTTACCCCACCTTCTATTCCACCACCATCCTCAACAACTACCAATCCCTTTTCCTTTCAGCCCATCCAAACTTCTACCATAAGAAAACTACTACATAAACTAAATCCCACATCCCTCGCAACTGACCAACTACCAAACACATATCTCAAGATAGCAGCTGACACCATAGCCTATCTCTCTACTGATAACAGATCAGAGAAGAGTACAAAGTCTGGAAAACAACCTACATCATTCCTCTACACAAGAGATGTCTCAACAGAATTTTCTCACTACAGACAAATTGCCATTCTCTCCCCAAGGTCTAAAATCCTCAAAAAATGCATCCACTTACAACTTATGAACTACCTTACCTGTAATAATCTGCTAAATAAATCCCAGCATGGCTTTAGGTCCAAGCACAGTACTAAAACAGCCCTATTAAGCTTCACTAACACTATTAACCATCTAAAAAATGATGGGCAACAAGTTGCCTCCATCTTCTTAGATATGTCCAAGGGATTTGACACAGTATCACATCCACAGCTTCTTAATGAGCTAGCATCATTAAACACATCTCACTCTGCTCTCTCCTGGTTTCACAACCATCTCACAGATGGCAAAATGATCTAGCCTCTCACTTACCTGTCTCTGTTGGTATTCCACAAGAAACAATCTTGGGTCCCCTCCTCTTTACAATCTTCACCAATAAATTACCCAAAACAACTAACCTAGCTACCACAATCCAATATGAAGATGATGCAACCCTGATCTCTGCTGCCCCCTCCCTGTCACAACTTCTCAAAATAACCCAAAAATCTCTCTCAGACATAGAATCCTACCTCTCCAAACAGCAATTAATACTAAACCCCAACAAAACTAAACGGATTATTTTTGCCAACATAAAAACATCAACCAAACACCCTTCATTATCTACTCAGCCAATAACACCAAAATACAACCCATTCCTCAAACCAAACTACTAGGTGTCACCATTGACAATAACTTGAGGGTTGACAAGCATGTTGCACTACTAATTAAAAAGACCCATATCAAACTTGGCTCACTCTTACAGCCAAGAAATTCCTAACCAACTCTACCAGGCAAGTCATTGCTAGAACCCATCTTCTCTCCACCTTATTATATGCTTCTCGCATCTTTACAAACTTCAAAAAAAAAAACTTACCTAGCTAGGCTGGAAGCATGCTATAACAAAACTGCCAAATTCACCACTAGTTCTTCATACAGATCCCACCACTGTACAGCACTTCAACAACTAAACTGGCTAAAACTACCCAACCTCCTCTCTCTCCACCAAATCACAACCTCACATACCATCCTTACTAAACCCAAAAACTGACCAGCTCTTCAGAGTCTTATCCAACCATACTCTAACCTTAGAGCCCTAAGATCTACTGACAAATCCCTATTAAAGGTCGCTAAATCCAATAACAGCTACAGTGATTCACTATATTCCTACCAAATCTCCAAAACCATCTTCCATCAACATCTCAACTCTGTATGGAAAGTAAGACTGCACTTCTGGCAGTACACCAGATTGCTTTGACAGCCATCCTACATTGACGAAGTGGTGGAGCTTTTGCAAAATTTGATCAGTCTTTGTATGATCTCTCAGCTCATCAAGTATTGTGGTAGAAAAATTATGCACTATGACATCAACGCCAAAATTCTGTGTCAAGCTGTTCCTTGGTATTTCTGGGTGATATGGATTAAATATCAGCCAGATAAAAGTAGTTTACCTTTTGTATAGACCATTTTGAAATTGTACTTTTGTAATCTGAGCATCATTCTTTGTAGTCTTGCTGGAGCTGAATGCATGGGATTCTTTAAAATAGTGACTAGAGGTTGATGATCAGTTTCTATTTGGATTGCTCATTCATAAATACAATTATGGAACTTCGAACATGCAAACACAATTGCCAAAAGTTCCTTCTCAATTTGAGCATACTGCATCTCAGTTTGGGTAATAGTTCTTGAAGCATAGGCACCAGGTCTGCCTTTCTGAAGAATAAAAGCACCAAGACCGAACTCTGAAGCATCACAGGAAAGAACTGCTGGTTTGTGGACATCATAGTATCTTAACGTACGCTGGTTGGCAATATGATGTTTGAGGTTTATCAAATGATCTCTGGTTTTGTTCTAACCAAGACCATGCAACATTTTTGCATGTCAGCTCTCTTAAAGGCACTGAAAACTCACTAAGGTCAGGGATAAATTTGCCCAAATAGTTACCCATACCAAGAAAATGCTGCAAGGCTTGGACATTGTCTGGAGCTGGCATTTCAAGAATGGCTGCATGCTTGGAAGGGTCTGGTCGTAAGCCTGTACTGGTAAATAAATGACCTATATAAGTAACTACTGGTAGTCTGAATTTACATGTTAGAGGATTGAGCTTTAAGTTCACTTCACTCTCTCTGTTCAGAACTTTCCTAAGGTGTCTGTCATGCTCTGCTTCACCATTACCTCCAACCAGTAAATCATGTACCATTATTACACATGGGTAGCCTGAAAATATTTGCTCCACTCCACGCTGAAAGACTTCACTGGCAGAATTTATTCCAAAAGGCATCCTGAGGAATCTGTACCTAACAAATGGAGTACAGAATGCAGTCAGTAGTGAAGATTTGTGATCAAGCATCACTTCCTTGTGGGAGGTTGGTATAATGGTTAAGGTGTTTACCTTACAGACACAAGGTACAGGGTTTGATTCTCACATGGGGTAACTGGCTAGGCATAAAATAATGGCTCATAAAGACAGTTAACCTAGTACTAATCTATGAACTTGCCATAATGAACACTTTACATCCAAGAGAGAAAAAATAGTGGCATTTGGCATGAGGGTGGCTATCTCCTCGACTGTACACATAGGATGATGAGGTCTCCTTAACGCCTTGTCTAAGTCTCTTGGGTCAATGCATATATTGATTTCATTTGAACTTTTCTTATGAGCAACTGCCATGAAAGACACCCACTCAGTTGGTTCTGTGACTGGACAAATCACACCTTGCTGCACCATTTTGTCTAACTGGACTTTGACTTTCTCCTGCACAGCTACTGGAACTCTCCTTGCTGGTCTGACCACTGGACTGACCTTTGGGGTCTACTTTTATGGAGTACACAACTGGACGTTTGCCTAACTTTTCGTTGAAAACATCAGCATACTCTGAGAAAATAGCATCAGTAAAGATGGAACTGGGACATGTGCTTACATGATGTACTTCTTTGAAAATGAAACTGCTTTCTTTTACTAAACTGTCTCAGAGACCTAATAATGACTGCACAGGTCTTTTAACTACATAAAATTGCAAGCTTTAACTGTTCCCAGCCTAATAGCATGAAAGCACTTCTGAGCCTTCGGTTTGAATCGCTTCACCTCCATAAGCAACAAGCTTCGCACAACTGACCAAATTAAGTTGCTCACCAGCTCTCACTTTAGCAAATGTTTCTGCTGACATTACATTACACTTTGAACCAGTGTGTACCTTGAGCTCTGTGGGTTAACCATTGATCAGGACAGTACAAAATACTTCATTCTTTGCCAATAAATCTACTGCATTAACCTTTTCACTGACCACTGATACACTATCTACATAGAAAGTAGGGTTGCAGCTCTCTACATGATCAACTTGCTTTTTTGAGTGACCTTTCTTAACTGAACGAGGCTTGCTTGATTTACAAAACTTTTGATAATGGTTCCATTTTTTTACACTTGTGGCATTGCTGACCAAATGCTAAGCACTTCTCTCTTTTATACTATAAGAGTAAGTGTTATCACGGTCCAAATGCTCCTGTTACTAATGAAATAAATAAATGATCCAAAAGAGAAGCACAGGAGCAAAGAAAGGCTGACAACAAAAATCAGCATAAATCCAGCAGTCACTGAAGCTTATTCAAGCAGCAAAAATAAATGCTAGTTCAAACAATGACTGAATCCACGCCAAAGACAAGTAAAATCCAAGCTGTTTTATTGGTAAGCGCTTTCACCCTGTAAGGGCTTTGTCAAAAATTAAGAAAGAAACACTGAATAAAATCAAGTCACATTTTATAAGGAAATAGGGCTGACATCACTTCCTGTTCCTGATTAAAACTTTTCAGTATACAAGTATGCAAAAATAATACAGGTCTATAAAAAATGTATACAGAAAACTACATATATATATAAACTATAAATTATATATATATATATATATATATATATATATATATATATATATATAAATATACATCTGTATATAAAGGCAAATATAAAATACTTATTAACATTCTAAAATATGTATGTTTATTTCACAGTGAGTCTCCTATTAAGAACAGGTTCCGTTGAAATGTATAGATATCTATTATTTTTGCATACTGAAAAGTTTTAATCAGGAACAGGAAGTGATGTCAGCCCTATTTCCTTACAAAATGTAACTTGATTTTATTCAGTGTTTGTTTCTTACGGTTTGACAAAGCCCTTACAGGATGAAAGCGCTTATCAATAAAACAGCTTGGATTTTACTTGTCTTTGGCACGGATTCAGTCATTGTTTGAACTTGCATTTATTTTTGTTGCTTGAATAAGCCTCAGTGACTGCTGGATTTATGCTGATTTTTGTTGTCAGCCTTGGTTTGCTCCTGTGCTTCTCTTTTGGATCACTTCTCTCCGTTAGACTCATGCTTGGCTCCACAATTACAACAGCTAACAATAAAACTTGACTTGGGTTCTGCTGACTCACCCTTATACTGCACTGAGCATGCCAGGTTTACTAAGCTAGTCTTGGAACCTGCTAGAAAGTTACGGGGTTTTCTTAGTAGACTTACATGGGTTGCAGCTGCCATGTGCTTAGACCTGTTTCTGCTTACCACATTGTTGCATGCTGTCTACATTTGCTCTAAGGGCTACTGAAACAATCCTCTTAACACTTGCAAGCATACTTGTGTTCCTTTCTGTGATTTGACAAATCTCTGTGGCTTTGCTCAATGTTAAATCACTGTCACAAAGCAAAATCTTTCTCACTGCAGCACTATTAACACCACAAACAAGCCTGTCCTTTATTAGCTCATCTTTCCAGTGACTAAATCTGCACGTTTTAGCCTTATTTCTCAAGTCAGTGATATAAGCTGCAAAAGTTTCACCTGGGTTTTGCTCTCTTGTATAAAATAAGTGGCTCTATAATGTAACATTTGTCTGGGGATTGCACATTTCTCTAAATTTACGTTTTAAGAACTCAGGGTCCTCTCTCGATTTAGCCAGTACCACAACATGGCTGTTTACCCTCTCCTGTATATACTTCTGGTGCATACACAAATGAACGCTCTCCTTCAATGGCTTCTGACCCAACTAAGTTAAACAAAATGAATGCCCTCGTACGTGCATCTTGGTCAGAAAAAGCTGTTTGTATGAAAAGATCATATTCCTGCTCAAATACTCTCCAATTCTCAGGTATATCATGATCAAACACAAGTGGACTTGGCCTGCAAAATGCCTCTGCCATATCAAAACAGTAGTGAAGGTGCTTAGAATTATGTACGAACATACACACACATAAATATATGCCAATACTTTTATGCCAGCACTTGTAATTATGCCCAACAGCACAACAAACTCTCTGATATAACTGCAATTTGCCAAATAAGTCCCCATAGCACAAGAACACTTTAAAATCACTGTACTTTATGAAACCATTCCTCATCAGTGTAAGAAATACTTTGAAATGACTGTACTTTACAAATAACTGTACACAGCGGAAAAAGCTCAGAGTAAGAAACACTTCCAGATGAATGCACTTTGCAAATAAACTGTACACAGCATAGAAACTATTCAAAATGGCTGTACTTTACGAAATAACTCTGTACAGGGTAAGAAACGCTTTGAAATGGTAGCACTCTGCAAATACATGCACACAGCATAAGAAACTTTCAAAATGGTTGTACTTTGACTGCATTTTGCAATATAACTGTACTTTGAAATAACTGCAACGCAATAAAGCACACACTCTGCAAACATTTTGTACACTCAAATTCGAACAACTCTAGTTATGCTTTGAATGGCTTTCAGTCAATGCGAAAGTCACCTTGCTTTTTAAGCTTAATTTGCCCTTTTATTGTACACGTTTTGCCGTTTTAATCTTTTATCATGCCCATTATACTTTTCTTGTGCTTGTTTTACTCCAAACATGCTCATTATGTAAACCAAAGTAGTTTTGAGCCCCTTATGAATATCTCTGCTAAATTTATTAAATATCGTGGTTTCAAATATTTCATTTAATTAATAATATGTTTTGTGCCTTTTCTTTGCTTAATAATACATTTTGTGCTACTCCTTTGATTAATAATGTGTTTTGTGCCTTATAAATGCATTTCATTTTCTTTGCCAAATAAATCTTTTGTGCAGTTTTTTTGTTACCTTTAGCTCATTTCTGGCTCTTTTTGTTTGTCTGAGCTCCATTTCACTCAACCAGCTTAATCTGCCTTCACCTTCAACTCTGTACCTCATAGCTCGAATAAGTTTATTTATTTTATTTAACATTTATTTAACATTTGTTAACCTGGAAAATCCGACTTGGAGCAAGCCAATTTTCAGCGGAGGCTCAGGGAGAAACGCTCCAGATGCATGTCTTTGTAATGTGGAAGGAAATGGAGGAAATCCACATGAACACAGGGAGGACACGCAGACTCCACACAGAAGGTACCCCAACTGAGAATTGAACTGGAAAACCTCTTGCTGTGAGGCGATAACGCTACCACTGTGCCGTGCAGTTTCTCTCTTAATCCCGGTTCTGAAACCATGTCCTCGTCTGGTCACGATAAAACAGGTGGGTTCAGCTCAAGCAGCTTTATTACACACAAACAGATCAGGAATGAGGCTTTGTAACTTCAACTTAAATACACTTATAGACAGACTGACTACCACACTCATACATGTTAACACTCTGGCTGTTCTCTCGAAATGGCACTGCTGCCTGCATGTGCTCACTATTTATATGCATGTGCCTACACATGGAAATGCTTCTTAAAGGTAAATACACACACACTCTTCTACAACCACTATGTGACATGCAGTCAGACTTGCATGTTTTGGTTTAAAAATGCACAGTACATAGGGAAAGTTGGATTGTAGTTTAACCGTCTTGTAATGTGGAAGCATTGATCCATGCTATTACACGCAGTTCCTCCATGCAATCACAGCAAAAATGGATTAGCTAGGCAGCCAGGAGTCATGGTTATAGTGTGAACATAGGTGAAAGTTGCAGGCTTGAATTTCAAGCCCTCAAAACTAAATTCATTAGTCTTCCAATGTATAAAGCATTGTGTGTGACACACCAAAAAGTGAATATGCAGAACATGTAATGTTATTCAATATAAAAGACTGACAGCGTGCGCTACTCACTGTACTTCACTGTTATTTTATACATATCTAGTCTCTGCTTTGTACCTTTAGCAAGTGACAAAGACATAGTGAGGAATACGGCATTGTGCATCAAGCAGATACACAGGCTGGAGCAGCAGCTGAAGGAAAGCGGTATGTTTTATACATTTTCATTATTTTATCTAGAATAGATCAGAACATTGTTAGTGGACTAGCTTGGTTTGCAGCTCCATGCATGTTACTATTAATGCAAAACTATCCAGAATGTACCTGCAAGGTAACTGCAAACAGTCAAAATTCCTGTATGTACTTATCACTAGGCATTTCATAAAAAAAAGTTTACATACAAGTTGGGAGCAGGATATGTTTGACGACATTAATGTTGTGAATTGTACATCACAACCCATATGACAGTCAGTTATGGGCAACTGTCACAGGGCTTTTGACTGTGGTGTTTCATATACAAGTTAATTGTGCTTTTACTGCTGTTTGTGGCGCAGGTGGTGCTCAGTGACTTCTCTGTTTTGCACTGCCTGCCTATTCACATAATGAATGGGTGCCTGCTGTCTCAGCATTTGGATAGCTGTTAACGGACTACTATCGGTCATGTACTTCAATTCAACATGGCTAGTCCTTCTGCCTACACTAGTAATGCTGTTTACAACACACTTGTATCCTGTGTTTAGGAACTGTTGCACACAGACACTCCTTTTCTTCACTTACATCTGCCTGTTGCATAATCACCAATCAGCATTTCACTGTTTGCATTTGGCAATTACATACACAGGGACTGCTAAAAAAATGTAAGCATTTATAGATCAGTAGATGGACAGTGCTGTTTTTATGACATAACTTAAGGTTTTATAAGTCACATGGTGTCACTGTGTTTATGATTGTACATTTGTTTTAGAGTGCTGTGCTGCATTTCAAATATCTGATGATGTGTCGGCCAATAACCTCATTGCTCATCTCATTTGCATACAGCTTTTATATTTCACACTAATTTTTCATCTTACTATATCTTCATTACACAAACAGGTTATTTGGTGGTGGTGAACATGATTCATTGCTTGCACAGACACACGAGTTACAGTTGTAAGTGATTCACATATTTACACACTGAAAAAATGTGCGAGACACATATACAAGACAGGAAACAT
Organism: Protopterus annectens; assembly: GCF_019279795.1. Classification (NCBI taxonomy): domain Eukaryota; kingdom Metazoa; phylum Chordata; order Ceratodontiformes; family Protopteridae; genus Protopterus; species Protopterus annectens. The sequence continues at coordinate 1,386,512,998 of NC_056729.1, forward strand.
GGAAGTAATAATATCCCGTCAGTTTGCTTACCAGTGTGGTGAGACATACCTCAACTATTACCCACTACAGGCCACAGTAGTGGTATTATGTTGCCAATTTCACAGTGGTCTAACAGTGTAGCATTTGTTTTGCAATGTAAAACAAGTCAGTGTTGCATGACACAGTGTCACAACATGTTTGTTTTCATATAAATTGATATCTAAGAAAGTTGGCTATATAAATGGTTATCATGCATAATGATGGCTGGTTAAAAATTGGTCAGGAAATGGCAGAATTTTCACAGATAAGCTGTGTTATGTAATACATGTCATGCACTGGAGAAACCTGCTAACACACTCTGATAGACATAGTGGCCCTGAGATGGGCTTCTATTCAACATAAATACAGACAACATGACATTAGAAATGCAGTGTGTGCATGAATATCCACCCGTTAACCTCACTTGTTTTTTATTAATAATTTTTATGCACAACTCATAGTCCAGATCATCTGAGAATGAGGTTTAATGGTATCTGTAAAGTACAGTGATATACCTTTCTTCTCCTATGCAGGGACAGTGTTGAAGGCATAGTAGTTAATGTCTGCTGCATTCTTTATGTGCACATCCGTTTGTGTGTCATGACCGCCATGTTTTGCACAGGAATGTGCAGCCTGATAGACAAGTCGTCCCTGCTGCACCCCAGAGGAGACATCAACCTCCACCAGACTTTTTTTCAGGACCAGACTTGGGAGGTGATGACAGATGTCTTTCAGACACAGAGAGGAGGGTCTTGATGGGATTTTTTTTTCCAAAAACTGGACAAATGTTAAACAAATAGCAGATGTTTATTTTTTGTTAATTCCATTGTGTGCAAATTCTTAACCCCATATGTAAAATTAACAAATGAGGGCTGAATGCCCCCTGCCACTCATATGAAATAAAAGCAAGAAGTATTACGTGAAAAGAATCTGCCAGTGTGGTTGACTTGGGACATGCATTCCAAAGTACGAGCACTTCATTCTAGAACTTGTGCAGCTAATGAAATAATCTCATATGAAACAAATTTGGTGCATACTTCTAACCTCTTAGCACAGGAAATCTAGACAAAGCCAAAAATTAAAGGTGCAAAATTAGGAAGAGATGTTAAACATTTCTCTTATAAACTTAAAAATTGCTAAAATAACAGTTTCGCATTAGCATGCAGTATCTGAAGGACAGCCATAACTCAAATGTTTGTCATTATTTAGTGACTTCAATCCTCAATGATTTGCCAGAAAACCTCAAATGTTATGAGAAACAGACCAAAAATTTAAGGCAAAATCTGGACAATCTGTACAATTCCGGATAGTTGAAAGGCATGCTTATGTGGGAGAACAAAATGTTAAAGTATGGCGATTTTGCTACCATGAAGAATCACTAGAAGAAACTTAAAACACAGGCGATAACGGAGAACACTAAATTGAGCATAACTCGTGTCTATAAATACAAACTTGAGTTATGCTCAGTCCAGCGTTATCTTCTTCTTTCGGCTGCTCCCGTTAGGGGTCGCCACAGCAGATCAACTGTTTCCATTTCTTCCTGTCCTCTGCATCTTGCTCTGTCACACCAACCACCTGCATGTCCTCTCTCACCACATCCATAAAACCTTATCTTAGGCCTTCCTCTTTTCCTGTTACCTGGCAGCTTCATCCTTAGCATCTTTTTCCCAATATACTCTGCATCCGTCCTCAGCACATGTCCAAACCAACGTAATCTTGCCTCTCCGGCTTTGTCTCCAAACCTTCCAACCTGGGCTGACCCTCTAATATACTTATTCCTAATCCTGTCCATCCTCGTCACACCCAGTGCAAAACATCTTCAACTCTGCCACGTCAAGCTCCGACTCCTACCTTTTTGTCAATGCCACTGTCTCCAACCCATATAATGTAGCTGGTCTCATTACCTTCTTGTAGACCTTCCCTTTCACTCTTACTGGTACTCGTTTGTCACAAATCACTCCTGACACTCTTCTCCATCCACTCCATCCTGCCTGTACTCTCTTCTTCACCTCTCTTCCACACTCACCATTACTCTGAACTGTTGATCCCAAGTACTTAAACTCATTCACCTTCGCCACCTCTACTCCCTGCATCCTCACCATTCCTCTATCCTCCCTCTCATTCACACACATATATTCTGTCTTAGTCCTGCTGACCTTCATTCCTCTTCTCTCTAGAGCATATCTCCACCTTTCCAGGGTCGTCTCCACCTGTTCCCTACTCTCACTACAGATCACAATGTCATCTGCAAACTTCATAGTCCACGGGGACTCCTGTCTGATCTAGTCTGTCAACCTGTCCATCACCATTGCAAATAAGAAAGGGCTCAGAGCTGATCCTTGATGTAATCCCACCTCCACCTTAAAGGCATCTGTCACTCCCACCGCAGACCTCACCACTGTCACACTACCCTCGTACATATCCTGTACCACTCTTACATACTTCTCTGACACTCCCGACTTTCTCATACAATACCACAACTCCTCTCTAGGCACCCTGTCATATGCTTTCTAAATATAATATTTGCATTTTGGGATAAATATAGATACTGCATCCTTGTGTAAGCTGACTGCTGCTTGCCTGAAATACATGAGATACTGCCCTGGGTGTTACTGATGCTTGTAAAATCGGAAAGGGTGAAATCTTAAAAGGTTATTCTCTCTGTGTTAGGAACAAATCCCCCCCCCCCTGCCCCAATTATCCACAGTTCAGCAGGTACGGGAGTCCTATTCCAGATACGGAACATACAGCGCAGTCCACCGTTTTATTCAGGACCTATTCGTGCTTAAGCATGTCTACAGACATATTACTACAACTGAGCTACAAGACTGTATTTGTCGACTTTACTACTTCCTGTCAGTGAAGTAATCATACTAAATTCACCAATGGCATAGTGCTGACAGAATCAGACACAAATGCAGAAATAATCAGGGCTGTTTAAAATATATGTACTACCAACACCGATACATTTTCTGACGTTAACTGAATGAAAAATTGTGCATTTCAGCTTATGATTTAAAATGTCAGGACAGCCATGGCATGTGTACATCTATGCTTCTGACGTAACACCACAGCCACACTATCTCAGTCCAGTGTTCTCCATTCTCGCCAAAACAAGCAGAATGAACATTCTAATAAACAAACTACACAACAAATGTAACACTCAGTACTGCAATTGTGCATTTTAATATCTTATTTTAAAATGCCTCTTAGTATTCCACAGCAATAAAAAGTTGGTATTCATCAAAACACATCTACACCACAAACATTTAAGGAGACAACTAAATTTCAAACTGCCTACATCAGATTGACTGTGTTCTAATCCTTGGGACTTGCCCAGTTAATAACGGAGATAAACATAACTCTCAACGAATCAGGGTCAGATGTCAACAAAATCAGGGACAAATCTAGGAATAGTTTCTGGAGCTTTTCTCCCTGGGCCACAGCTGAAAATGGGCTCCTACTCAGTCAGACTTTCCCAGTAATCAAATGTTAATACATAAATAAAATGTCAGGGCCACTTAAAATATACCAATAAAAACCAATACACGGAAAACATCCAAAACAAAATCAGTAAACAAATATAGACACTTACTGCAGGAACCAGAAATGAAAGTACCGAACGCAATATTGTGTATAACAAAGGAAATTTTTATAGAATGTTTAGTGCTTTCGTCCCTATCACAAGGATTTCAACAGAACAACTCCCAACACAATTAGGCATCATTAGGCATCATTTTATAATACCAATCATTAAAAAACACCCAATCAAAAGTCAGAAATAATCAAATGCAATGTCAAAAACGTGTAATACGTTTTAAAGCTAAAACAACAGTTAAAAGTATCTCAATTTAAAAAAAATACATTTTTGTTGTGGATATACATATGAATCACGATCAAGCTCAGCGTTCCAACCCAGAAAACAGTGTTCCTGCTGAATGTAAATCAAGGTTAAACTTAAAATGAGGTCGCAGGAACACTACACAGCGGCTTGCTACTTCCGATACCAAAAATCTTCCAAAAATCAGCAGTTCAAAGAACAATAACTCCAAATAACTAAGGAACGTTCTTTATTTCACATTCAGTGAGCGCTTTCACCCATAAGGGCTTCCTCAGACTGTACAGAGTATAACGTAAGGCACAGCCTTAAATAATCAAGACTAATTAAGCAATCCACATCCAATTTAAAATTTAAACAGAAAGGTTGCTATTCAAGAAAAATATTAGACTACTATTCATTGCTAAAACCTTATAGAAATATTTCTATGATATAAAACTTATATTCTAGATAAAATACTAATGTTACCATATGTACATTTGTGCTAAAAATATCTTACCATGACATAAATTGGATTCATCTTATAAAAATTTACTTTGTTAAAATTTCAGCAGGCATTGCCATCAATGGCATTAACAATAAACAGCCACTTGATGGCAGCATTGCTGTTGCTATAACAGACATATAAAACCTTCCAATGTATAATATTCATGGAAGATAGTGTGAGATAATTTCAGATCATTCCTATCCAAGAAAATCTTCATTTTATTGTACCAACCTAAACGAAATTCATAGTAATAACATGGCTTATAAAAACATGACATTTAAAAAGCAAACTATTATACCATGTCTATGCAAGTTTTTAGTGTGCGATGTATATTAAACATACTGCTACTGTTGAAACATGAAGCTTTAAACCACCAAAAGCTGCAATATTCATATTCTAGTAGAATACTAGTGTAATGTTAAGCATGAAAACATCATTTAGATGTGTACTCTTGGTAAGGTAGTTTCATATTATGTCTAAAACAATTTATAAAATCTATGCTTATGGTATCTCTAAAAAACTTTCCTTAATCCCTCTTCTTAAGAAAAGGATAGATGTTAATTTTGTCGTTTAAACCAGGGGGATGATCTGCTTTGCAACGAATGATCCATCTAGTTTCGTATTCAAGGGTGGTAGTTTCTATATCCCCTCCTCTCAAAGTGCGTATAACATTTTGTATAACACAAAACTTGAATGTATGATGCCTTCCTTTCTTGGTGACATGTCTGGCCAGGGCATTCCTATCATCACCTTTCCTTATTGCATAATTGTGTTCCCTTATTCTCTCTCTTAGCTCTCTGTTAGTTTTCCCTATGTAAAAAGCCGTACAGGCTTCACATTGAGCTAAGTATACAACATTTTCAGTCCTACAAGAGGTACCAGTGTGGAATGTGAAAATGTATCCTGTGGTGGGTAACTTAAATTGTGTATCAGTGTTGATATATTCACATTGATTACAATTATGACAGGGACTAGTGTATATATATCTTTCCTAGATGTAAATATAATTAAGTTAAATAATGGTATTATCAATACTTCAATACACAGGAAAGAGTGCTTTAGGAATTCCATTTTGCACAGGAGTAGTATGCATCCTAAGCACGTTTTTGACAACATTATTAAAGGACAAGTTATGAGAGCATCCAGGTTAAATCCCACTGAATCAGGCTTCTTAGAAGAAATAGCAGGACTCAAGGACAGATTACTAGAGAGGTCCTATGAAGCAATTGACATCGATAAAACAATTGATAATGTCTATAAACTAAGAGAGACAAGAGCACGTCCATATTTTTCAAATGTCTTCGACACTACAGATGGACAAGATAACACACAAGATGTTAAGAATCCAACTGTCAACATATCCATGCATTATACAAAAGATATTGCAGAAGTTAAGGACATATTAACTAGGCATTGGCATCTATTAAAAATAGATGAGGACATTGGTAGCTTGGTGGGTGATCTACCTAGATTCAGCTACAAAAACAAGAATAACTTGAAGAGGACATTATGTCACAAGACTATGAATAATTATACAACACATCTCACAAACACTAGTCCCTGTCATAATTGTAATCAATGTGAATATATCAACACTGATACACAATTTAAGTTACCCACCACAGGATACATTTTCACATTCCACACTGGTACCTCTTGTAGGACTGAAAATGTTGTATATGTACATGTGAAGCCTGTACGGCTTTTTACATAGGGAAAACTAACAGAGAGCTAAGAGAGAGAATAAGGGAACACAATTATGCAATAAGGAAAGGTGATGATAGGAATGCCCTGGCCAGACATGTCACCAAGAAAGGAAGGCATCATACATTCAAGTTTTGTGTTATACAAAATGTTATACGCACTTTGAGAGGAGGGGATATAGAAACTACCACCCTTGAATACGAAACTAGATGGATCATTCGTTGCAAAGCAGATCATCCCCCTGGTTTAAACGACAAAATTAACATCTATCCTTTTCTTAAGAAGAGGGGATTAAGGAAAGTTTTTTAGAGATACCATAAGCATAGATTTTATAAATTGTTTTAGACATAATATGAAACTACCTTACCAAGAGTACACATCTAAATGATGTTTTCATGCTTAACATTACACTAGTATTCTACTAGAATATGAATATTGCAGCTTTTGGTGGTTTAAAGCTTCATGTTTCAACAGTAGCAGTATGTTTAATATACATCGCACACACTAAAAACTTGCATAGACATGGTATAATAGTTTGCTTTTTAAATGTCATGTTTTTATAAGCCATGTTATTACTATGAATTTCGTTTAGGTTGGTACAATAAAATGAAGATTTTCTTGGATAGGAATGATCTGAAATTATCTCACACTATCTTCCATGAATATTATACATTGGAAGGTTTTATATGTCTGTTATAGCAACAGCAATGCTGCCATCAAGTGGCTGTTTATTGTTAATGCCATTGATGGCAATGCCTGCTGAAATTTTAACAAAGTAAATTTTTATAAGATGAATCCAATTTATGTCATGGTAAGATATTTTTAGCACAAATGTACATATGGTAACATTAGTATTTTATCTAGAATATAAGTTTTATATCATAGAAATATTTCTATAAGGTTTTAGCAATGAATAGTAGTCTAATATTTTTCTTGAATAGCAACCTTTCTGTTTAAATTTTAAATTGGATGTGGATTGCTTAATTAGTCTTGATTATTTAAGGCTGTGCCTTACGTTATACTCTGTACAGTCTGAGGAAGCCCTTATGGGTGAAAGCGCTCACTGAATGTGAAATAAAGAACGTTCCTTAGTTATTTGGAGTTATTGTTCTTTGAACTGCTGATTTTTGGAAGATTTTTGGTATCGGAAGTAGCAAGCCGCTGTGTAGTGTTCCTGCGACCTCATTTTAAGTTTAACCGTGGATATACATATGTTCATATATATGTTTATGCAGAATGCAGACACCTCTCAGTTTTGCCTACGTAAAAACTTGGACATCTCATACATTTCGCAATGTACACAATCCCTTTAAATATAATAATTTTTACCTCCTTTGTACCAGAGTTGAGTTGTACAACCATAGCACATTCAAAACTTCCCTCACATTTAGGCACAAAACTAGAGACTTCATTTGAAAGTCCTACATCCAATAAAGGCTTACATCTTACACCCGAACTTCCTGACAAATATATCATCTCACCAAATCAGTGGAATAACCCCTAGAAAAGAAAAATATATATCTTTAATCTTGTCCGGTGCCTTAACCATATCTTCATACACTGAGGTCATCCTCACAGCCCTTACACGTTGCCCCTTCACAAAACTCTTTTTTCTGAAACATGGGGATTGTGCTGGCATAGTGTAAACATGAATTACTGAATGTCGGTCTTATATATATTTGTGTCTTGAAACCATCATTGGTGTGTGATATCAAGGTGTCCAAATAATTAATATAAGAGCTGCTAAGCTGTGAAGTAAAATGTAAAAAAATCAGTGGTCATATTTATACAAGTTAAAAAATTATCTACCATATCATCAGGATCATCCCAAAGAATAAACAGGAAAGGTAGAAAAGAGGATTAGTAATGGAGAAATTAAAGAAATAGAAATTGAGGTTATAGATTACCTGCAAACTGAAGGATTTACTGCAGAAAATCTAATTTTGATAACATCACGGCAGGATAGAACAATTCGTCCCCAAATTAAGGAGAAACTAGTGGAGCAGGAAACATCTAATCAGTTGTCAAATGAAGATACTTTGGAGCCTTCCATTGGAAACCAGTACAAAACTTCAGTTGGAGTTGCACAACAAAGAAAGGAATAGCAAACAGTGGCAACTCTGACACAGTCAATGTTGTGGAGTGATAGACCAGAGAATTTCCATACAAAAGAGAAATGGATGACAGGATGAAACTGAAGAGAATGTGGCACAGGAAGATGCTCTGTAGAATGCTCATAGGAAATACAAACCAAAGAATGTGCCCTCAGTTTAGAAGAAAATGATTTAAGAGAAGAGTTGCTTGATTTAACAGAAATGAACAGACATATTAAGATCAATGAGACAGACTACTGAATGTCAATAAAACCCAAAAAGTTAGAATTTTGATAAAACAAATAAGCACAGTAATTAGGACTCAAAGATTCATGCAATATAATAAAAGTAAATAGGATACATTACTGTGCAGCTAAATTAATAACAGGAATCTAAGGGTTATGCTAATTAACACTAGGAGCTTAAACCAAAAACTGCACACCCTGGAAGCACTATCACTGGAGGATGTAGATGCCTGTGCACTCACAAAAACCTGGTTCAAGGCCTCGGAGATTACCCCAGCTTTGCAAGGCTACAACACCTTCCATACCTTCAGACCACAAAACAAACACGTGAGAACCAAATGTAGCGGTGTTTCCATCTATAATAGAGAGCACATCCTAGCTATTTAGACTGGACAACTCCATGGAGTTACTCCATGTTCAGATTATGACTTGAATGGAGGTCTTGCCCACAGTAGCTAGTTATAGATCCCCCTCCATGGATCATGATGCACACAATGCCTACTTGATCAAACTGGAGTCAATCCAAATATTGCCAAACACTCTGGTCATGGGGGATTTCAATTATCCCACCATCAACCGGGAAACCTACTCTAGACCCAACTCACTAGCACAAAAGTTCCTTGACTTTGTTAACTCAAATGCCCTGGAACAAACTGTTCAAACCTCAACAAGAGGAAAGAATGTACTAGATCTGGTCCTCACTAACATGTCAAACAGATGCACTGCCACAATATCTGACCACAAAACAGTCACCTTTCAATTGGCACTACACCAGAACACACAAAGAGTGAAGTCAGACTAAAAAATGTCACCAAAGCAAACTATACCCTTCTAGGGGAAGGTATAAATGCATTCCAAGCCCCACCACCAGCTGGAAGTGGTAACTACACCAAAGTCCTGTACAATTACTTATATAAGTGCATAGACTCAGCTGTTCCCAGAGAAAATCAAAGTTAGAGCCACAAACAAAAAAAGCCACCCTGGTGGACATCCAGCATCAACAAACTTTATAACAAATGCAAAATGTTGCTGTCTAAGAAAATAAAGTGAGACCCCAACAATGGAAAAGCACCCTCTCAGCCTCAACAGGCAAAATGTCAAATCCTCTAAGGGTAACTGTGAGAAAAACTTAGCAATCATAGCCAAGGATAATCATACGACCTTTTACAACTACGTACGTAGCTTAAAAGGCAGGACCAAAGCATGTGCCAAACTAGTGAATAATGGTATCACACACACTGATCCCGCAGAGATAGCAAACCTGCTAGGAGACTGATTTGGTGAAAATTTCACTCCCTTATCCCCTCCAAACTTAACACAAACCTTGTCCCCAGATGCCCCCCACCCCACCCTACATATCTGAACAGCAGGTCATTAAAGCCTTGTCTAAGGCAAAAAACACAGCCTCTATGGGAGCAGACAGCATCCTAGGCTGTCTTCTAAACAGTGGCATAGCTAGAGTTTGTGCCGCCTGGAGCTGTCTTTGAGTTTGTCACCCCCCCCCCCAAAGATCATAGTCAAATCCCCATAGCTGTTCTAGTGTCCAATTACTTGGCTATTTCTCCTCATTTACCACAAACAAAAGGTTTTACTTCAAATTTTATAGCATGAACACTTATAGACCTTTGCTAAAGAAAGCAATACAGTCTCACAGTGAAAACACTTAGCATTAAAACTTCTCTGCCACTGAAACAGCGTTGAAACCCACATTCGAAGAAAATGCATTTGGCCAGTGGCAGATAAAGTTTACCTTTGGGCTGTTTTCAAATCATGGGTCCTTGCATACATATTTAGGATCATGCATACACGCATGTGTTCTTTGATTCACCTTCCCGTGTGTATTAAATTATATTCCTTGTATATACAGCCTACTTGTTATAGAGCGTTTTAAATTTGTTTTGAACATTTTTCCAGCAATAAAACAAAATGTATGAACCAATAATGACAAAACTGCCCAATTCAGAACATTTCCATCATAAAAGTCGACTCAAACTTCTGTCATCACAATCCAGACATACCTCTTAACCTCTTAGAGCAAGAGATCTGGATACAGCCATAAATAAAAGTGGGATATAGGCCCAAAAATAGGGGCAATTCTTAAATATTGCTCTTACAAACTTAGAAAGTTGATAGATTAACAGGTTTAGTTGATAGATTAACAGATTTTGCATTAGCATTAATTTTCTGAAGAGTATGAAGTCTGTAACTCAAATGTCTTGTCATTATTTTCTAACTTCAATCCATAATGATTTGCCAGAAAAACCACAATTTTATGAATAACAGAACAAGAATATGTGGTAAAAATCTGGATATTCTTCAAAAATCTGAAGAGATGAGAGGTATGCCACCAATATCAGTAAATATCCACAATTTCTGCAGAAGTAAAAATCATATATTCCAAAGAAGGGGTAACACTGAATGAGGACTATGTCTGTCTAACACATTTTATTTACTTGCTGAAGTTTCAGATCTCTGGTTGTAGGGTAAGCTACAGAGTTTGACCTACCTGAGAAAAAGAGGTCAAATATCACAGGATCTCTAATGGTACAGTAAAAATGAGACAAATATTACCCTCAGGAGTCTGTAAAACAGATTACAGGAACAAGGCTTTCCACCCTGTCTTGGTAACCAAGGTTCTTAAGGCCAGAGCTCTTCTTTGCTAGGAACCTATGGGTTTTTCCAAGTTTGCTGATATGTCTAGTGAGGTATGTACCATGGGGAGCATTGTACTTTATAACAGGTCTGACCAGTGCTGAATAAAGGGGGAAATATAACCTTTCTGGATCTAAATGGGATACTGTTGACTATTAGTTGTGATAAATAGATGAATTTCTAGACTACAGTTACTACATGTTGATCAAAGGAGAGGGAACTATCAACCTAGGTGCCTATGTCTTTGACTACTGTTTCGCTTGATAGTGGAATATTTTCAGTACTGTAAGTAGTAAGTAACTGATGTTTTCTGAACACTTCATTTTGTTTGTGTTCTGTTTAAGCCCATTAGTCATACAATTAGTATTGACAAGGATAAGCTCTTTCCAAAGTATAGAAATGTTAGACGGGGCAGTCATTAGTAAATTTGGTCAAGCAGAGGTCCAAGCACAGACCTCTAAGGGACTCCACTGGTAACCTTTGCACTATCTAAAGAGGCTCCCACCACATGGACAATATGTGTTCTGTGTTTTTTGTCAGTTTATTGTCCATCCTATTAACATAAGGATTGATGTTTAAGGCAGACAGCTTCTGAAGCTATCAAGTGACTTGGCCAGATCAAGATAAGTGAATGAACAGCATGACCTCTGTTGACCACTAGAGTGATCTTCTCGAAGTTCACAAGACTCAACAGGCATGATCTGCACTTGGAGCCAAACTGATGTGGATGAGGCCTAATAAGACTTTTGATGCCATAATTAATGAGATCAATTATGTCATGCTCTATGGCTTTACTGATCAGATTCATGAGGTAGACAGGTCTGTAGTTTCCAGGGTCTGCAGTAGGGCCGCCCATCTGGAGGGGCATCACCACAGTGGTGTGCAACTGTTTGGGCACATAGCTTGCGGTTAAACAATTTAAGAGGAGTTTGGTGAGAGTATGTTTGATGCTGCTTATTGTTAATTGGACACTTATTGAATTTCTTAACAGTAGTAATTTTTTGAAATTTACATAGAATACGAGTAATGAGGGAATAGCTTACTTGGATACTTATATACATGTATACGACGACAAATTAAGATCTAGAATACATAGGAAAAAGACGTTTTCCAACGACTATTTGGCATATGACAGTTTTCATCCTACTAAATTAAAACAGAATATATTTAAAGGACAATGCATCCGTGCTGCTCGCATGACTTCAGATTATATGACAATGCAGGAAGAGATTATTTTTATTACAAAATTGTTTAAGGATAGAGGCTACCCCCCCCCCCCTCAATGTTGCACAACGTAGGGATGTATGTGGTAAATGAATGGGGTTTGAAATACAAACCCCTACTTGGAACAGGAGTGGTTAACAACAAAGAATCAAATTCTAGTTTTAAGAACAATGATAGAACGATACATCAAAGATCTTTTATCCTAACATATTGTCCAATGTCTGACATAATTGTGGAAATTATCAATAAGTTTTGGTTTTTATTAGATTCTGAACCCAACTTGGAGAGAATAGTAGGCATAAGACCAGGGGTGGTATATAAAATGGGAGATAGTATCAAGAAACTACTTGAACACAATTCTCACGATCAGCAGACAAACAGTAATCAAAAAAAGAGGAACTACAATTTTGATGGCACCAGGAAGTGTGGCACATGCAACCAGTGCAAACATATTTTAGAAACACACAAATTAAGTATTTTCAACAATTACAAAACAGTAATCAAGTTGAAAAAGGGAAATTGCAACACTAGAATGGTGATTTATATCGCTAAATGTGGAGCATGCCCTAGTTATTATGTTGGAAAAACAGAAAGGAATTTTAAAAAGAGAATTTATGATCATATTTACAGTACATCTAGAAAAGATGGTACTAATGCACTATCTAGACATGTGGAAAAAAATGGGGGCTGAACATGAGTTTAAATTTGGCATTTTGGACATCATTTATAACAATCCCACAGGAGGGGATCCAAAGAAACTATTAAGTTTCAAGGAAGTTTGGTGACAACTTTATCTCAATGTCGCAAACTTGCCAGGTTTAAATTAATTTCCGTCCTCATCACAGCACTACTTCAGCCCTCCTAGCCTTTACTAACACCATAAACCATAATCGCAACAATAATTATATATCCTCAGCCCTCTTTCTGGATCTTTCCAAGGCATTCGATATGGTTGATCACCAACTTTTAATCCACACCCTGCAAACATTCTGTCTAGATACTGGAGCCCTCCAATGGTTTCAATCCTACCTGAATGGTCGACAGCAGGCTGTCCTCTGGCAGAACAAACTCTCTAACCTTCTACCTAACAGCCTCGGAGTACCACAAGGCTCTATACTAGGGCCCTTGCTGTTCTCCATCTTCATTAACGACCTTTATACTGTCATCCCAAAAGTCAGCTGTATCCAATATGCTGATGACTCTACTCTGATTTGCTCAGCCACATCTCCAGTAGAGTTATGGTCAGCTACCCAGACCACCTTTAATACAATAGAAAACTGGCTTTCTGAACATCGTCTGATCCTAAATCCCAAAAAAAATTAAATGCTGTTATTTTCACCAACACGTAGGTCTACCGCTTTCACCTTTACTATAAAATCAAATGATGGCACAATAATCTCCCCTGACCCATCTACAAAACTATTAGGTGTCATCATAGACAATAATCTCAAATTTGACCTACATGTTAACCAAACTATCAAAACCATCAATAAAAAACTAGGGTCACTTTACAGAATAAAAGCCTTCCTAACCCCTCCAGCTAAAATTGCCATAGCTCGCTCTCACTTTCTTTCAACCCTTCTGTATGCATCCCCTCTACTCTTGAATTTGAACAAGACTGTCCTTAACAAACTCTCAATTTGCTACAACCACATTGCCAGGTTTGCCACTGGGCTGCCTTTTAGGACACATCATTGCATCAATCTAAATCAGCTTGGTTGGCTTGAACTACCTAGCCTAATCCAGTATAACCAACTGATTATGGCCTATAAAATCCTCTATAATCCGGACAATACTCCTGCACTTAAAAATATTATCACCCCCTATAACAATCCTAGACCGCTTCGATCCTCTAACAAACTACTAATTCAAACTAGCAAAATTAATAACACAGCCGGTGATTCTCTCTTTGCAAACTCTGTAAGTAGATCCTGGAACTCTCTTCCAGCTGATATTACCTTACTTTCCACCTTAGGTCAATTTAAAACTAGACTCAAACAACATTTGTCACTTAACTGGCTATGTCAATGTATCAAGCCTGGCTAACTCGAATGTGTAAAAATCTGTTAACCAGTTTACTGTGTAATTTAATTTAATCCTGACTTGTGCTCAGGACTAACTGTAACCTGTGGAACTTGTTTAACTTGCTTACTTATGTAATCACTGTAAATAGTCTGTTTGTAATATGTAATGCTGGTATTATGTAATGCTGTATCTGCTTACCCTTGGAGCTTTTCTCCACGGGCCTCCGCTGAAAATGGACATGCATCCAGTCGGACTATCCCGGTCAACAAATGTAAAATAAAAATAAAAAATAAAAAATTAATTTCATGCAAACCCATTCTTGAAATAGATCTCAGATAAATACAAATGAGTTTAACATACATAAAACCAATCAACTGTAATTATATTTAGTGTACAAATATTCACCATCTATAAATATATATTTCTATATATTTTATATATATACTTAGTGTTTCCTTTATTTATTAAAAGATTGTAGCACAAATGAATATATTTAAACAAACACATGTACACACAAGTAGCTGCCATATTTATATTTATTGTTGTACATATATATATATTTATTTCAAACACAGTCCCAATATATTAGTAAAGAAGTCCCTTATGTATTTTTAACACAGATCTTTAACACGTTTTTTAACATAGTTTTAATTAGTTTTATTAATGATAAAATGCTACGTTTGCACACAGACAATTTTATGATATGATTGCCTTACACAGACACATTTTTATGGCTTTTGTCTTTGGCATATTATTATAATTATTTTATACAATCAATTTCTACACATAAATATTTTTATTATTATTTTATTCTGTATGTTATTTATTAGGAAATTTATCATGAGTAATATCCATTTAATAGAATACAAAGAATTCATGTTACGTAATGTAGTATTTCTTTAAGGAAGGAGCAACAATCAATGCATTTTTTGGCGCCAATTTTTGCATTTAAACAATGTTTCTATTAGTGAAAGGATGTTCTGATGAAGCTCATTGTTATGAATGAAAGCACTTAACATCCAGTTTGTATTTTAATATCTTGGTTTTATCAAATCGCAATAAATATGTTCCGCTATTAAAGTGTTTACGTGAAATTGTACACTTACTGGTCGAGTCGTGGTTTTAGTTTGGTTTTCGTTTGGATTTGGTTGTGCCAATATCTAGAATGCTATTTGGATAAGGGTGAAGATGCTCCATTATGCAAAAGTTCAGAGTAATATTGACTATTATTCATTAGTTTTTCAAAAAAGCCAAAAAAAAACAAAAAGTTATCCTTCATGTAAGATGCTAATCTTTCTTCATGGGTAGCTTTGCTGGACCTTATATGGCCTTCCATTTTTTTGGCGAAATGTTTTATTCTGTCCTCAAACTGATGAGCTCTGGTACTGCAGTATAGTTTAAGGATTTTTTCTTTTTTTGTATAAAATTTTCATTATATTTGGCTCCAGTTGGGATTATCAGATCTATGTATTTTTCTAATTGGGAATAAAAATCCTCAGAGTAGATGGCTGAAGGTACAGGATCTGTGGTGGTGATTGTTGTTGGTATATTTAGAGATTTCATCATAACTGCATAAAGTTTACCCTTCTATAGCCCTTGAATAGAGAATCTTAACTACAGGCAGAATGGTGGCTTGGAGAGTAAATGTCACATTTTGGTGGTTCAACTGGACAGGCGATTGAAAGGCTAAGGAGGGTGAAACAAGTAGAGGCCATACTTATGAGGACCAGATCAAGAATATTTCAGCCTTTCGTAGCTTACCTATTTGATCAGTGTACTTTCTGTCTATCCAATCCAAAAATCTCTTGGCATACCTCACATTAGAGGTCTAGGTGCTCCAGTTTATGTAGGGGTAATTGAATTCAGTCAGGATTATGGAGCTGTTGATTAAAGAATTTCTTCTGAAAATGCATGTAATTCTAAATGATCATATGGAAAATTGAATGGGGTCTGGTGACCAGCTATGAACTGAAAGCTTTCCTTGCCCAGGGTGAGCGGAACTAAGAGCTCCCTATTTGGGTCTCTAGAATGAGATATGGTCCCTGGAAATATTCAGACTCAGTTTTCACCAAGCCAGTAGGAATGGTAGGCACCAAGCCTAGGTATGGAGGGAGTGTTTTCATTAGATCTAAACCACGTCTCTGTAATAACAGATACATGGACATTTCAGATGCAGGAGTGCCTTGAGATCAAGTAGTTTGTTATTAAAGAATGAGCATTGAGAAGTCACCTTAATGTTGTCCAGTCTAAGATATGATGAATTTGTTAAGTTGAGATGTCCATTAGATGAACTCTGCCTCAAAATGATACTAAGGAGGGCATCAAGGGTTACCCCCTGAACAAGAGATGAAAGCCTTCCTTTGTAAATCCAGTTAGGCTGCCAGTCATTTCTTCCAAGACTGATACAAATTTCCATGGAATGACACCAGTTATTGAAGCCAATTATCTACTCTTTATATGTAGATATCATCCCCAGTGAAGGAAGAATTCAGCCCAAGTCACTGATTTTCTTAGCAATGAATACACTCGAAACATAAAGAAACTTTTTTTTGTGGGGGGGGGGGGCAAACTTATACAAACTCCGTGGTTGCACATACACAAACAAGAGTAAAAATACCCTAAAACAACTGAATCAGTGCTGACTAATCCATGTGAGCAGTAGAAGCAGTGACTTCATTCCCTACCCAGCCAATCAAAACTGTCAACAAAATAGTAAAAATACACACTCAGCTAGCCACCGCTAATCGACATCACCATTGCAGACGCATTTGTCCTTCACATAAATCCCACTTTGAAAAAAAAAAAAAAAAAAAAAAAAAACACACACACACAATCTTCTCTGGTACTGGAACAGCTGTTTTAAATTTTGGGTGCAAGTGCAGAATGACTTTATAAGTTTACATACGTGGTAGCGTGCATAAGTGCGATACACACATGGTTCTCCTTGAAGGAGAAGACACCGCCACTCCGGTGTTACAGTTTTTTTAAATCAATTAGTTGTTTTGAAGTCTGCCGCCCCTAAAAAGTGGCGCCTGGTGTGGACCGTACCTCTGCCCCCCCCCCCCCCAAGCTACGCCACTGCTTCTAAACAAACTAAAACATGAACTAACATCACCATTAAGTACCGTATTCAATCACAGCCTACCTACTGGCTTTGTTCCTGTGGAATGGAGGACAGCAACAGTTATTCCCCCCTCCACAAAGGTGGCTTAGCAACAGACCCAAGGAATTATAGACCTGTTAGTCTGACCAGCCTCATCTGTAAAAGCCATGGAAATTATCATCATGGACCTCAAAGAAAGTCATAGGCAACCTCCAAACCTTCAATCCGACCCAATCTGGCTTTGTCAAGGGCAGATCCTGCCTGTTAAAGCTGGTGGATTTTTTCAAATGTGACCAGGACCATTGACAAGAGCAAATCTGTGCACACAGCATACCTGAACTTGGCAAAGACCTTTGACACAATCCCACACTCAAGACATTAGTGATAAACTTAGCAAACTGAATGTAAACCCCTTTGTTGTAAGATGGGTTGCCAGCTGGCTCACAAACTGGTCACACAATATCAAAGAGGGTGAATCCACATCAACCAGCAGGCCTGTCACCAGCGGGGTGCCACAAGGGTCAGTGCTGGGCCCCCTACTGTTTGGTATATACTTCTCAGAAGTTCAGGGCAAAACTAAGGGTCTGTGGCTGACCAGGTTTGCGGACGACTGCAAAGTCTGTGCAATTACTGAATCCCCAAATGATGTCACTATACTTCAGGAGGGTTTTACACAGACCTATGTCTAGTGTCTTAGTCACGGTCTCAAACTGAATGCAAAGAAATGCATCATCATTCCCTTTGGTAAAATCAATGTCACTTCCACTATCGAAATAACAATACCCTATGCACCTATAAAGTGGTAAGAGATTAGGGATCACAAGTGGACTGCGACTTTAACTTTGACCACCATGTGTCTACTATAGTATTAAAAGCTTTCTATGTAGCACACTTGATTAGCAAAGGCATCACCTCTAGAGTAAAGGAGATTATAACCCCGCTATACCTGTCACTAATCAGGCCCATAATGGAGTGTAATGCCCCTTTCAGCATGTACAGTACAAAGCACTTACAGCAACTGGATAGACCTCAGAGGTTTCTATGATCAAGGGACTCCAGCATGTGCCTTACACAGACCGACTAAATTCCCTGCCACTACACTCAGTATCATATAGACTTCTTAGAGGAGACTTATGCCTATCTTACAGAGCAATCTCCAACCCAAACCTAATTTATTTGCTGCACATCCGTAAGTCAAGCAGGACTACAGCTACCCATTCCAGGGACCTAAATATGGCCCGTGAGTTTAACAGGACATGCTGGAGGGACAGATTTGTCTCCCAGTGACTGCTACATCTTTGGAATAGGTTGCCAATTCATGTGAAGCAGAGCACCTCTCTGACACTGTTCAAAAGGAACCTGGACGAGTGGATGGGGCACAGTAAATTCTTACCGGGGATGGCACCAACAACCGTCCTGGACATGGACAGTCATTAATAAATGCAATCCTGGGTACTGACTACAGTATCTAAGGTATTACATTGGGATGAAACAGCTAGGATTGAAATGACCTCCAGGTCGATAGCCTAGTAACCTCCTATGCTCCTAAGATAAGGTCTTACCACAAAAACATAGGGCAGTAAGGGAAAGGAAGGGGAGAAATCAAATGTCATAATGGAAGTATCGAAGAGAGAAAACTATAAAGCAATCAAGACAAGAGCTGTCACTGTTAGAAGAGACAAAAAACTCAGAAAGATAGACGTGATAAAAGCAATGCACAGTATCAGAACAGATCAGGATCTATAATGTACTTTCACAAACAATAAACTACAAATATCCACACAGGCAGAAAAACATAGAGGATATGCAGATAAATATAAGGAAAACTACAAAATAAGCAATTTATTGATGATCCAGAAAAGTCTTACAGAGAACTGGGAAACAAGGCAACAGGAACTGAAACACCACCAAAAAAATAAGAACTAGAAACATTTTAGACAAGTATCTATGTAAATCCTGTGGAACATAAAGATGCTAATTGGATAAGTTCATATGCAGTTATTAGGCTAATGGCTCTAGGGCCTTAACAAGCTTAGCTGTGTAATACCATTGTTCCCTAGTTGACCATGGTTAAATGGTCGTTGTTAGCAGAGTGAAACAGTGATTAGCATCGAATGCCCCTGTCCATGACGGACATAGATGCCACCCCTGGGGTGAATTTGAGGTCTCCCATCCAATTGTCAAGGTGGTACTTAAACAAGGTCATTGAGGAGCTCTGCTTCACGTGATGTGGGAGTTTGTTCCAGAGGAGCAGCAATCTCTGGGAGAGATATCTGTCTGTCCAACATATTCTGTTTATGTCACAGGCTAGTGGAGCGAGAGACTCTTGTACAATTTGATTTGCAGACATGCAGCATTTCCATTACAGCACAATCCGAAATCACTCTGTAGACCATGCACAGGTCACCTCTCAGCAGACTGTCAGATACAGAGTTCAGAGACAGGGCCTTCAGCCTGTGTAGGTCATGTTTTGGAGGCCCTCAATTTTCTTGGTTAGAAGCCTCTGTGGTTTCTCCATTTGTTGCTGGTGTCTGGTGAGGTACATGCAGAAAGGAGCACTGTACTTAATACCTCCCAACCGTACCAAATTACTCGGTTTTTACCGAGTTTTGGGGTCCAAATGAAAGGGTGCCACGATTCCCGAGTGGCACCCCTTCATTTCCGATTTTTTTAAATTTTTTTAATTTCACGCTGTTTGAGCTGACGTCATCACATGCGCAATGATGTCAGCTCAATCAGGCCTACCAGCCAGTCGGAATTGAGCTCAAGGAGCTCACATCGTGCACATTTCCGGCTGGTCAAATGCGAGCGGGAACGGACAGCAGTTTTCTAATGGGGATTATTGGCGGGCCAGAGGCAGCAAGCAATCAGTCTGGGCAACACTCTTGGATTATTTTATTTATGTTCAGAAGCTGGAACGGCAACAAGTAAGGAAGTGTGTGTGTGTGTGTGTGTGTGTGTGTGTGTGTGTGTGTGTGTGTGTGTGTGTGTGTGTGTCTGTGTGTGTGTGCGCGCGTCTGTGTAATAGAAATGTAGTGAATGTGGCTTAAACGGCGATGATGCAACTGTGGGTATAGAGTAAAAATTACCTCTTGCACTGCATACTGTTTTGAATCTGCAAGAAAATGCTTTCAAGTTTGAGACACTTGAGTGATCAACTCTGAGCGCTGTGCTCGTTACTTGTGCTGAGCAGAGCAAAGGTCCTGCATCTGGCATTTGTCTTGACTCATGGGTGGTAGTAGGTAATGGATTTTTTGCAATCAATGACTTCCTGACTGCTAGTGACTGACTTAGATTTATATGATCTTTTAGTGTTTTAGTAAGGGTACATTTAGAAAAGGGTTCATCTGTACATAGAACTCGTATCTCATTTACGAGTGAAGCTGAAAGACCCTAACCTGACTGATTTGGTGTTACTGTGGAGACTGTAGAGTGTTAAACTAGCCTCTCAGGGTAAGCTGGTTTGATTTTCCTATGAACTCATGTTCATGTTTTAAAAAAATATCAGATGGGAGGGTGGAGGTTTCACTTTTGCTGTGCGTTGTCTCTTATCTGTTAATTCATCATGACTTCAGTGAGCCCGCAGGTGGTATCTGTTACAGCTTTGTTATGGCTTTGTCACCAACCATGGTACTGAAACACTCCTTTAAAGAAGTGGAGGTGTTCCTTTCCTCACTGCCAGGGCCGGTATGACTGCAGTGGGATGGCCCTGCTTGTTCATGTACTGTTGTTTTCGGCCATATTCCTACTTGGGACAGGTATTTCATTCTATTCCACTTGTACTATTCTGTTGCTGAGTATTCACAAGTATCATCATTATTTCAGTGCCTATTAGCTAAAGTTTTGAGATCCTTGCTTTCACTGAAAAGGTGCAAGTCTAAAAGTTAAGACCCCTTCTAAAAAAAAAAAAAAAAAAAAAAAAAGAGAGTAGCCCTAATTATTCTGGCATAAAATATTTTAAAGGGATAACATGCAGGTGTTTTACAAAAAGATCTTTGGAACAGTGAGGAATAGCATCTAAACAAATTGTTTTTAATGTAAGAGGAATAGCATCTAAACAAATTGTTTTTAATGTATGTTTCCAATAGAGTGTATGTCTCTGTACTATATTCTCTAAGAGGCTTTTTATGAGTATGCAGATTAATAGTACCTACACAAAGACTATTTTTACAATTCTGCAACCCAAATGGCACATACATTGCATGCTTTTTTAAGAGTTAAAATCATTCCATTTTTTTTTCTGAAAAGTCTGGCAGTTAAGGATGAAGACTCTGAACTGTTAATGAGCTGCTTCTTGTTGAGAGTACAGGTTTAATTCCCTTCATCTCCATTTGCCTACTGTGCAGCTCTGAGCAAATCACTTAACCAGACTGTTCCCAGGTCATCCCCTCGCTTACCTGGTTAACATAGAGAGTCCAAGGTTACAGGAAGAGTATGTTATTTTTGTCTGGCAAAGTACAAACAAATTTGACGGGTGAGAATTATTACTCTTCATTTACCATTATGCTTCTTTGTGACTGGTATCTATTTCTAGCTGCTAAGGTGTTTTGTGTGTGTGTGTAAATGCCCCCATTTAATACACCTGGTGGCTAGAAGTATTCAGGCTCAAGCCCTGTACCTTCAGTACAGGGTAAAAAAAGCCTAAAATCCCTAGCCACCACCACTTGTGAGCTTTGTCCAGATTTTTGTGCTAAGAAGTTGAGAGTTATGGTGACTGAGAAGTGAGAACTGAATTTGTATTACCTCATTACTGGCTTTGTCCAGATTTTTTGTGCTAAGAGGTTGAGAGATATGGTGAGAAGTGAGAACTGAATTCACTTAATGATAGCCATTAAGTTTAATTTCCTATTTTTCAGGAAACTGCTGATTTGGCATATTGCTCTGACTGTAGTGCATTGGGTCCTGGCTTCAAGACTTGCCAGTGAAATGCATGGTGGTAACACATTTTATTCTAGCGACTTTCCACAATTATACAAGCAATGCTTAAAATGTGTCCCTGGTTTTTGACCTTTTGCCCCCCCCCCCAAAAAAAAAAACAAAAAAAAACTGAAATTGAAAATAAGTGCAAGAAGCTGTACAAGATGCCTATGGCTTTGCACTACTGTCATTCTATTTACAGTGTGGGTGTGGAAGTAGACTTTTATGATGGAAATGTTCTGAAATGGGCAGTTTTGTCATTATTGGTTCATGCATTTTGTTTCATTGCCTACAATACAGCGTACTGGAAAAATGTTCAAACAATAAATTTAAAATGTGCTCTCTCTAACAAGTGTGCTTTATTATACAAGGAATATAACTTAATAAATTCAGGAAGGTGTATCAAAGAAATGAACACATGTATGTTTCTTGTTTTGTGTGCAACGGGGCCAATGATTTGAAAACAGCCCAAAGGTAATCTTTATCCACCACCGACCAGATGCATTTTCTTTGGATGTGGTGTCAGTTGCAATGCTGTTTCAATGAATGTGAGTTTCAAGGGCAGAGAAGTTTCAATGCCAAGTCTGTTTTCATTGTGAAACATTATTGCTTTGTTTAGCAGATGTCTAAGTGTTTATGCATTGTTGTGCTGCAAGATGTAAAAATAAAATCCAAATAATCATTGTAGAAGTAAAACAGTATGCACACATTAGTGTTTATGGCAAATGGGGTGAAATAGCCAGGTAATGGGGCATTGGAATGGCTGCAGGGGGACTCTGGTGCCATATTTTGGTTGTCTGTTCTTCAGTTTGCGTTTGAAAGTTGGTAACCCACAATTCCATTGGAGTGGGTGGGGTTATGCAATTATGTATGCAAATTAGATGTTAATCAGCGTACAGATTTGTACCTATTTTTTATGGGCCTTGTCCAGATTTTTGATGTTTCCAGGTTGAGAGGTATGGGTCCAATGAGGGTCGAGTATAGAAGAGTTATAACAGCCTAAGTCTTGGATGCGATGCCCTTATTTATGCAATGTGCAACATAGAAGGCATTCCTTACCACTGTGGAGACATGGTGATCGAAGTTTAAATTGCTGTCAACCTGTGATCCCAAGTCTCTCACCACTATGTTTGAGCTTAGGTGAGTGCTATCTATAATGTAATTTGCAGGGGCCACATCTTTGCCAAAGGGGATAATGATGTACTTTTTTGCATTTAGTTTTAGACTATGACTCTGGCACTAATCATTAGCCTCCGCTATCCCCTTTTGTAACATGTTAACATCACTGGGGGACCTAGTTTGTGGTCATCTGCAAACTTGGTAAGCTGCAGGCCATCTGCTTTCGCACAGAAGTTAGAGAAGTAGATTCCAAATAGTAGAGGGCCCAGCACAGATCCCTGCGGTACACCACTGGTAACTGGTCTACTGGTGGAGGTGGAATCCCCAACTTTGACAGTATGCATTTTGTTGGTGAGCCAGTTTGCTACCAATCTAGTGACATATGGGCTAATCCCCATATAAAAAGTGGGCCTTTTTAAGCCTAGCTATGTTTTCTAAAGGTGAGAATTAAACCTTGTCTCTGCAAGGTGGCCACCTTAGCCATGATGCCAACCCCAGAGAAGTAAAACAAAAAATAAGAAGTTCAAATATACAGGATATGAAATGGGATAAAGTAATGACTGGAGAGATTGAAACAAAGTTTAAGAAAAGTTCCTAACTAGAAAACTCCAGGTTCAGATGCAATACCCAACTTCTAGCTAAAAGTATTAACATCTTTACAAGAAGATTTAACCACAAGTAAGAATTATTTGTATGAGCACCTCAAACGGAAAACAACCTAGTTAACAAGAAAAACTATGCTCCAACTTAACAGCAAACTTTGAAGCTATCCTAAAAATTATAAACCAATAACTTGACTTCCAAAGACCTATAAACTATACACTGGAACTGATGCTGACGAGTTTATAGTCATTTAGAAGAAAACTCAGTCATGGCAATAGAACAAAAGGGTAATGAAAGAAAGTGACATGGAACAAAGGACAAAAGGGTAATGAAAGAAAGTGATATGGAACAAAGGATCATTTGTCGTTAAAGTCAACCAAATGTAAAGACTTATCTTCTTTTTATGGACAATTTAAAACTGTACAATTCATCAGATAAGAAACTAAAAGCACATCAGCAGGTGGTCAAAACTTTTTCATATGATATAAGAATGTAATTTGGTCTTGATAAATGTGCAAAAGCAACCTTCAAAGCAGGAAAGCTGCAGCACCAGGAAAACATCAGTTTCGGACAAGAATGTGATACAAAAGAACTTGAGCAAGAGGGAGTGTATAAATATTTGGGAAATGATGAAGGATCAGCAATAAAACATGAACAAATGTGAATAAAACTTATTAAGGAATATTTTAAAAGACATCTAAGAACAAAGTCCAAGCTATAAACCAATTTGCTCTTCCTGTCCTAACATATAGTTTTGGAGTGACTGACTGGCTCCAAAAGGTGTTGGATAGGTTGGACAAAAAATCAATGCGGATGCTTCATGCTCATCAAATGATTTATAAAAATCAATGCATACCAAGACCATATACTCCCCCATTATGAAGGAGGTATGGGCTTCCTTGAAACTGATTACATTTATAGATCTGCAGTTGTAGGATCTCACAAGACCCAAATGTAGTGAAAGTTTTAAAACATGAGGTGAATAAGTCTAAGATGACCTCCCTGCTTAGTTTAGCAGAAGAAAATCACCATCAAGCAAGAATGGAAATTAAACCAGAAGTAGAAAAAAATTCAGGCAGCAACTGAATGTGCCAAAAAACAAAAGAAAGAACATAAGGTGATGGATCATGTGAGAAGGCAAGAAATGTGGAAAATGCATAAGTATAACTGCAATACAGAAAACTCTTGGAACAACTCATGCTGATCTAGATTGAGAGCAGGAATAGTTAAGGACAGGTGAATTTAAACTAAAAGACAAAAGGTTAATATCGGCGGCTTAAGACAGTGTACTACGTACATGTTGGTTTACAAAGTCCACTGAACATATAGGAGAAAGACAAATGTAGGTTTTGTAAAACAGAATTAGAAACAGTTGCACATCTTCTTGCTGGTTGTGATATATCAGTGGCAGTAAGACTGTATACTAAATGGTATAATAATGTGGTAAGACTGTTGCATTGGGGATTGTGCTAACATTAAAATACTGAAATAGCTAAAAAATGCTGGAAACATGAGCCACAAAGCACTATAGAAAATGATGAAGTTTACATTACATGGTGTGAGGTACTGCCAGCTATGCCAGGGCAATGGATGTGTAACATATACCAGCATAGCTAGCTGGAGTTTTGTAAAGAATTATATGTCATTTGTATATTAAACTGATTTGTACAGGTGCTTGTGTTTAACATTTATTTGTAAAGCTGCTTGTGTTGAAAATGTACCAACAATGGGTCCTGCTGGACAGAAAAGAAATACATCTGTATGTCAGACAATATTGTAACATCTGAAATGAATATTTTGTAACAAAGGATACTGGAAGAGAATAGGTTAATCTCAGTCCAGCTAACTTTGAAAAATAGTCTGAAATTAAAATTACCTTATTCAGGCCATAAAGATTGTATCTTACAGTTCTGACTGCAACCAGAGACAAAATGTATGTGAAAACTAGGAGTCCTTCTGTATTGTCCTTAGGGGTGAACCAATTGCTACCCTGGAAGGGTAGAAGTTTTTGAAATGTTTTTATAGCTTCTAGATGCTATAACACAT
The DNA here is from genome assembly GCF_019279795.1 of Protopterus annectens. NCBI lineage: Eukaryota > Metazoa > Chordata > Ceratodontiformes > Protopteridae > Protopterus > Protopterus annectens. The sequence continues at coordinate 1,386,539,073 of NC_056729.1, forward strand.
CTTAGCAAAGCTGTGTGTGTGTGTGTTATTGATTCTGGTTCAGTTTCTAGTAAAGGGGCTAGTGTGGAAACCAGATGTCAGACAGAAGTCACAGGGCAGTCTGTCTGTGAAACCTGACAAAGCAGGACCACTCACCCACTTCATCTAGTAAGTGAATTAGGGGACAGTAATTCTTTAGATCACTCAGAAAAATATAGTAAGATTAGTTAAGTATTGTTTTTCGGTATTTGTGTGAACCTTTCCATCTGTGTTATTTTGCAATATTTCTTGTGATTGAAACTCTGCTGTTTATTGTAAATAGATACTTAGTACTTTCATGTTCTTTTATTATTAAATATATTTAAACGTTTCATTGTCTGTTTTTTTATAGAATATTTTAACCTTTGAGAGTATTTATATTCACTTGGTAACACCATGGCCGCTCCTGAAAGTCTTGCTGCATTGGTCAAACACCACCATTTGTATTAGTATTAATTTTTCTCAGTATAATTGGGTACCCTTGTAAGAGCCTTAGATTACCTGGCTGGTGGCAGTGGAGCTATCTGTAGCCTGGGCAGAGGTGGCAGAGCTAGTACCAGACTTTCCCAGGTGTGTGTCTGTGTGTGTGTGTGTGTGTGTGTGTGTGTAAATCAAATCTCAAAGAGTGTGTAGGTCAGCTACTTGGAACAAGGACAGAGCACTGGTTTCTGCAGAAAAAAAAGTGGAGTCTTACTTGGGGCCTGGAGAGAAAAAACTAGGCCCCAGGACTGTGTTCTCCCTGTGTGTTCTTAAGGGAAATTGTGCTTGGCGCAGCGAACTGCATCTGGAAATAATGTTGTATATCTATTTTTGTTCCAAGTGAATGTCCCTTACCAGTGTCGGTAGTGAGGATTGAGGCTCCTTAATTACTGGTCCAGAGCAGGAACATCACACATGGGATCACCCATTACCAACAGTTCAAATAAATAGATGCGAGAAAACCAGTAGTCCATGAAAAGAAGACAAAAGAAGCACTGATCATTGAAACTGCTACACTCACTGACTATATAGTGTCTTATGTACATAGAGATACAAAGTCATAAAATACAAGGGCAATGGGGAAGAAGGATACCCAGACAGTTCCAATAGTAGTAGAAGCAACGGGTCTTATAAAGAACAGTCATACTTAGATATGTTACAATACTTACAGATGTTACACACTGACGCCCATATAACTGAATGTCTTTTTCCCCCAAAATGAAAATAGCAAAAACTGAAGTTCCCAAATGGTGATGTTTCCCAGGGTAAGTAAACACTTGCCCCAACTTACAAGAAACACAAACCAAAGTAATAAAACCCACCTAGGTGGGAGGCTGCACCCCCCCCACACACACACACACACACACACCACCAACTACATGCACCAACTCCGGGATTGCACTACAGTAGAGAAAAGGGTTCACTGGCCAAGTGTTTACTTATCCTGGGAAAACTTTTCCATTTGGGAACTTCAGTTTTCATGATTTTCATCTCAGGTAAATGATGTTCGGTTATATGGGCTATGATGCTTCAATGTAGACCCATTACCGATACATGTAACTGTGTACAAATTTCGGGTGTTTCAAAGAGCACTTCTGGCTAACATCAAAGATTGAAACAATACTTATTTCATGAACTTTAATCATACTTTGATTTAGGAATGGGGTCCATTCCTGTCATGGTATTAGAAACCCAAAAGATTTGTTGAAAATAAAAATGACAGAATAAAAATATCATCTAAAAACCATAAATATAACAATGTACCTGAAAAATTCACACTTAAAAATGTAACGCTTATCCCATGAAACCAAAACTAAGCTGGCGGGTCTATATCTATGTTCAAATGTTGAAAATGTCGAACACTCTAGAGAGCGAAAGTGCCGGAACTCGAAGTTCTTTTATTGAGATTGCAGTACAGTGAAGATCAGAATATTTGCCCTTTCCTCACTATAGTGCGATCTTGGGAGTTGGAATATATATTTAGTGGGGGGCACAGCCCCCACAATGAGGAGTTTGAGTTTCGGCATTTTCGCTCTTTAGAGCGTTTGACATTTCCAGCATTCAATTAAATTATATACAACTGGCATAGATGGGTGCAGATGTTGCACCCGTGACCACTCCTTTAATTTGCTTAAATAATTCACTCTCAAAAGATATAATTATTATCCAACACCAAGGAAATTAAATCCATAATTAGGTTTAACTTGTCAGTTGATAAAAAGTCATAATCCGGTAAACTATCAAGAAACAATTGTAACCCTTCATCTAAAGAATACATTGAAAACCCAGCATCTATATAAACAGTTAAAAAACTTAAGTTCCTACTCCACAAGCTGTCCTTAAGACAGCCTAAAAATTCCCATGAATCTTCAAGTAAGTGGGCACATAAAAATAACTTTCTTGGGTGGTGAAAGCCAAGGAACTTTTTTGGCTAGGCTTACATAGGCCCCATGGTTGACAGCCTAGTACCTACCTATGAAATGGGTTTTAACCACCTGTCAATTAAAATTGCAACTGGATAAGTTTTGGAACCACGAGCAGATACTATTGGGCAAAAAGGGGGGTTATTCTTATGTACTTCTGGTATGTCAAAACACTAAGTATAATTGGTTTAGATAATTTTAGAAAATTATATAGGTCCATGTCCAATAAGTCATCCAATAACAGATGTACGTGGTAATAAGCAATATTTAACAGATTTCTAGAAACAATGAAATAGGTATCAGCATCAATTAAAATATTTGTTATAGCAACAGAATACTCAAAGGCATTAAATAGTACAGTACCACCACCCTTGTCAGGTTTCATTATTCTTAGGTTATCATCATTAAGTAGTTGTTGCATGGCTGTTGTTGGGGATCTGTATGCATTAGAAAGACAACGTAGAAGACAAGGGTTCCATCACAATCTTTCAATACAGGAAAGGAAAGTTATGCAGGAACTACTTAATGATGATAACCTATTAACCTGAGTCACTGACAGAATAAAAGAATATAGCAATATGCAAGAAGATTTAGGATCTTTGCCTGGAAGTGATTATATAGGTATTTTTATACCCTAAGTAGACTCCAAATAATTTTTCCTCAGGTGGATAGCAAATGTTGGAGGTGTGATGGGCAAGAAACGTGGCTGAGAACATATTTTTGGGGAGTGTTATGAGCTGACAGACTTTAGAGAGTCCCTGTGGACCACTCTGTTGGATATGCTGGGTGAGCAGATTGGACTGACTGGGGAATTGATTTTTTGAGCTACGATACAGAATCGGAGTTGCCTAGACATAGTAAAGCCTTGCAAACTCTAATTATGGTGTCTGCCAAAAAAAAAAAGCAATTACTAGAAAATGGAAATCAAAAGTCTAGACCAATTTTACTAGAAGTAGTGAATACAGTAACAGAGATAAAACAACTGGAACTGGGATCTTCTGAAAAGAGAAGGAGCAAACTACATTGGAAAAATGTGAATTTTGGGAACAATATATGCAGAGAAGGAATGACGTTTAAGAGGCAGGGTTTGAGTGAGCCATATAATGCTTAACTGACAATGACTGGATGTCTGCAACTACAGTTGTTCAATGGTGTCCGAAATGTATAATGTTTGCAACTAAAGTGCTGTCAATATTTGTTTAGGTTCATAGGTTCATACTAGGCTATCTGCCCGAGGGCATTTACAAGCCTAGCCCATAGTTTTGTGGCTCACGCCACCCCTTTAGTATGGGGAACTATACCCATTATTTTGCTGTGCCTCTGTCGAGCAGTGACACTGAGGTAATCCCTGGGGTATATCTGCGATCTCCCATCCATTGGTCAAGATTTCATTTATATAAATGCAAGATTGTCTATGTCATACGCGATAATTTCATAAAGATGTTTTATTGAGGAAAAAAAAGAATAAAACAACATAGCAATAACCAACGAAGTTGCCGTGTTATATTGAAGATTTACCCACGGTTGGTGTGGTTTAACCACGAGTGGGAAGCCCAAGTGATTAAATAAAGTCAACCATGGGGAAATCTTCAATATACCACACCACAGAGTCGGTTACTGCTACTATATTATTTAAGAAAAACTTTACTTACTTTTCTTAAACAACGTCTTTGTGTTCAGACACTTTAGGGGAAGGAGAGAGACAGAATGGAGGAAATACAAGGAAAATCAGGTACATTTCTTTAGTTTTGAATAACGTACCTGATTTTCCAGTATTTTCTCCATCCCGTCTCTGTCGTATGTCTAGACTGTCCAGATTTCTAATTTTATTTATTTTTGTTTAAAAGTTACAGTATATACCAATGGAAGAAAGTCCAAACAACCAGACCTTTTTCCATTGGCATATGCTCGAATTTACAAGAGGCACGTTGGTTGGGCTGTCCAATCAGCCTGCTATTTTTTGAATGCTAATGGCCAGTCATTGTATAATTTGAATTAATATACATTTTTTGAAATAAAAAAATCTAGAACTCTAGTTTTCTGTCATTTTTACTAAATTTAAATTCACTACCTTTTCTTAATACTCATCAGCTTTAGACAGGAATAAGAGATTCAGAGATAACTTCTGAGTAAAAGAAAACAGGTATGTCCCTGAAAATCTCAGACAGTTGAGAGGTACGGATGTAAACGCTATAATAAAAATAGCGTCTTTTAACTCTGTGTACAAACCAAATACCAACGACGCTTGTTGCTTAACAACATTCTATGTAGAATAAAGTTGGAAATCATTTTAAAAACTTTTTTCACTATTTTGGGATGTGTGTGCATCACCTTATTTATGCCAAATCTTATTCCAAAAGAAAGAGCGCTAGTTATGTACTCTGCGTTAGACAATCGCCCAGTACTTGTCAATAGTATTTCAGGCGATTGTTTATTTTAGAGCACACTATGGTATTTCGCATACCTGTGGGCGGTGCCAGCTTGACTGATATCTCAAGGGGGCTGACAACTGTTTGACATTGACACCTTATTTTACTTTTAATTCTGTACTTTATGAATTATCAAAAAGTTTAAGAAAGTTACAGTGTACAACTGAAACTCTAACGGATATTACTGACAATGTCAGTGAAAGACAGTCGCTCACATCCTGCAAGAGGGGATGCCCTCCCTTTGCTTTACATAGTTTTAAGTGCCTTGTCGTCATACCTCTCAACGCCTTAGCGCAAGAAATCTGGACAAAGCCTGATATCATGGGGGACAAAGAGCCAAAAGTAGGGACATGTTTTACATATTACTTTTATAACCTTAGAAAACTGCTAAAATAGCAGGATGTGTGTTTGGCGTGCATTTTCTGAAGTATACTAAGTCTGAAATTCAACTGCATGTCATTATTTAGTGACTTTAATCCTCAGATCAACCCAGTGATTTGCCAGAAAAAACACACAATTTTTGAGGAATACACCAAAAAAAATCAGGCAAAAATCTGGACATTCTGCGGAAATACAGAGAGCTGAGCATTGTGCTTGTAGACCGTTTGGGGGATGCGGGGCATAACCCCCTATTGGATGTTACGCTGTTTCGCTTCTTGCGGACGTTGTCATCTTCAAAACTTGATTTACAGTAACATTTATTTCTGATGCATCATCGCGAAACTTAACTTGAATCTAACAACAAAATGCCATACTCCATGCATATGTGCTAACTGTACTATACTGTCATAGCAACAAGTGGAAGCACAAATACGTTGCTCAGATAGGACACTAAACATCCACTAGACGTACTCTTCCTTACTTTCATTCTTACACAAAGCACAATAAAATAAGGCTGCATACAATCAAAGACGTATTAATAAAAAGCATTTGCTCTATAAACCGATTTGCTCTACACACACGATCAAAACGCTGCAAATACCAAATACTCCAAGAAACACTATGTCTGCAAATAAAGATTATTTTACTTGCACTGCCCCTCAGCAGTTGAAACAAAATATCAAGGCGACACTTATTGCATATGACAGGTCTTTAACCGTCTGTTCTAATTCTTGGGTTTGCACCAGTTTTTATGAAGATCCAAAAGAAAACCCGTACTGAGGCTTTTATGTCTTACTTCTGCCTAAAATAAATACGTAAGAAATTACTTACAAATACAAATAAACATAAGCCATACTACTTGACAACAGCTGTACAACGGCACGTCAATTAGCGTTCATAATTTTAAACCAAATATTTACATTTAAACCCCAACATTGCTTCCCGTCTCTACCTGGTCTCGCGTTGGGTAACTGTAGCTTGACACGTAGTCTCAAACAACAGACAATTCATTAATATTTTCGCTAAATAAATTACTACAGTTTTCAGACATGCACCAACACTCGGTTCCAACGAGATCACTTTCACTAATCAGCTGTCGGTTCAACCAAAACAAACTACCCCTAGCAGCTGGACAACAATAACCTGTACTCTAATTGGCTGGCCACGGCTGATACAGCCCTTGTTTCTACGTAACAAGTAAGGAAGCCATGCATTCGATAATACTAAACGAGTCTTTCGTCTTTTGATTTGTGTTATTTCCGTGTTTTGTTTTTTTATGCAGATTGTGGAGTACGGTCTATTTGGTGTTCATTGTTCTCCTTTTATTAAAATAATTTGTAAAGTAAATAATTTTGTTCTTTCGTGAGATGTTCATATGTCTCAAATGTACCTCACCGTAAGCCTTAAAGTAAAAATTCATGTTTCACAGTATGCCTCAGTGTAGGGGAATCTTGACAAATCCTAAAGTAATGAGAGAGGAAGCCCCCCCAGATATGGACAGATTTTACTTATTGCTCTTATACATACCTCATGTGTACCTCATTATGAGGAACGTTCCTCATTTTGGATCTTAAAAAGTCCATGTCCCTTAAAGTTCCACATTGAAAGGGTCTGTCACCTATTCAGTGTTAAGAATATTTTTAATTGATGTCCATGGTAGATAGTACTGAATCATATTAATTCATCAGGAGAACGTTTTATATGTATAAAGTAACACATTTTAACCATCATGTGACCTTCATAGTTGAAGTTGTTAGTAAGCTGTTAGAAGGTGTTCCACATTTTGGCCATTTGTTCCACATTATGGGAGGCACTGTTCCACAATCTGGAGTTGAAAAGTTGAGCGTTATGGACCAAAAATACAAGGCATGAATCTGGACAGTTGAGAGGTATAACTCTGTCCTGAAGCATGTATCTTATGCACCTATGATTGTCACACCATACCTTTCATGTACCTCATTATGAAGAACATTCCTCTTTTTGAGTCTTAAAAAGTCCATGTTCTTCAATGTTCCACACTGAAATGATCTATCACATTGGGTGTGTATTGTCAACAGTTTTTTTGTTGATAGAGGAGGGAGCTAGTACAGCAGTTTGAAAAGTGCTGGCTTTTTATGTTAAAGATCATGGTACAGTGAAGAGTGAGAATATGACCTTCCTCCACTGTAGAGCAATCTTGGAGTTGGACTATATCATTAGGTGGTCTGGGGGGGGGGGGCTTGCTCCCCTGTAAAAATATCTGTTTTGTTTTTGATCCTTTGTGGATCAGTGTTTTTTCCATGGATGAGTGGTATTTGCTGATTTCTGGATTGACAATTTCTGATGTTGAATTTTCATCTATATTCGAGCAGCCCCTGGTTATTGGATAGTCACCAACTAGAAAATCACTTTCATTTACCATCATAGTATTTTCTAGTAGTAGGTCTTCTTGACTCCTGCTGCACATCTACATGAAATAAACGCCTAAAATATAATAAAACTGAGCCATCCAGGCAATCAGTTGAAGCTGACCGATATTAGGGTGTAAGAAACACCCTCTGTGTGAGTAGATCGGGTCTGTCAGGAAGTTTGTGGTAATTGGGAGGAGAGAACCAATGTTGCCTGGGCCAAAATGGAGTCACCATAATTATTTTTGGGTATCCTTTATTAGCATCACCCTGGATATTGGTGGAAAGGGTAGAACGCATAATGGAACATTTCCTTCAAAAGGAATGAAAATGCAACTTTTTCCAGGCTTGCAAGGAGCCCTGGAACAAAACTTGTTTAGTTGTTGGACTTTCCAAGATGGCTGCACAGCTCTCCCAGTGTGAAAAAAAGAAACACAAGGACCAGAAACTCTGTCAATTCTAGTAAATTTGGTTACTGGCTAGTAAGTACATTGCCTGGATGCCAACAAAGAAGAAATCAAGAGAGCCTGAAAGGAACTCTAGAAAAGCATACTGACTGGGAAGAATCCTACAGCTGTTCAGCAAAAAGCAGTTCAAGCTGCATCTTTGGTGCAAGACATGGCTTCCAATAATCAGAGGAAAAATAAGTCAAATGTGCTTAGAGCTGATTAGAATAAACACAATACTAAAGGATTACATCAACTCAGATAACAAAAGGCTTGGAAATGAAGTAGCTTTAAACAGATATGCAAATGAGCTGATAAAACTGCAAAAATCACAAGTTGAAATGAAGAAAAGGTTGGATGAGTGTTCAAGAAGAGATGTGTCAAAATATTGTAGAACTAGAGGACAGAGCATTTAGGGAAATGTTTATATTTTCTGCTGTACCAGAAAAACTAGAAAGAACAGACTGTATTATTGTTATATGGGCACAAAATAAGCAACACGAATGGTATTCTATTGAAAGGACACACAATGTATAGGCTCCAAATCTGGCTTTGAGAAAGCAGCTAAGACCTGTATTAATAAAGATGCATATCTTCCAGCAGAAAGAGTTGATCGTGACAAAACTGTGGCAAAAAGGCAAAGTATTAAAAACCAGAGGCAGTAGAGTGTTTGTGGAAAATTATTATTTACTGAACACCAGGCAGAAGAGAAACACATTTAATCCAGTAATCAAGGAATGTCGAGAGGCAGATGTGCTGCCATATCCAGTTGACTTCAGAATATTTTTTTTCCTGGAGGATCAAAGACATTTTTGGTGCAGAATAGACTAAGGAGGAAATATAAAAGCTTGTCCCTCAAAGAGTGAGCCATCAAGCAAAAGGGGACTTTGCTTCTCATTCTTTTGATAATAAAACTATAGAGAGACTTTTCCAGTGAAACCTTTTCCACTGTTATGCTTGAGAGACACAGAAAAGCACAGGAGTTAACTTAAAGAATCTGGAGTACCTTGGAAACTGAACCAGCATCTGGAATTGGGAAATGAAGATGAACAGGAATCATCATCACCATCATTGTGACGACGTGAGGTATTGCCAGCTATGCCAGTAGAAGTAGGGCAGTGGATATGTAACACATACCAGCACAGCCAGCTGGAATTTTGTAAAGAATTATATGTCATATATGTCATATCAAGCTGATTTGTACAGATGCTTGTGTTGGAAATGTATTTGTAAAGCTTCTTGTTTTAAAAATGTATCAACAGTGTACCCTGCTGGGCAGCAAATAAATGCGCATGCATTATTGTAACTGTTTAATGTATATATTGTAACAGAGGATACTGGAAGAGAAGAGGTTAATCTCAATCCACCTGATTTTGAGAAATAGTAAGAAAATTAAATTACTGGGCCTAGGCCATAAAGATGTTATCTCACAATTCTGAATGCATCCAGAGATAAAATGTCTGTATGAAGTAGTGTTTATTAGCTCCTGCAGGAAGAGTGAAGGTGTTTTATGGTTTTATGATTTCCATGAGCTGCAGCAGATCTTAGCAAGGGTGTGTGTGTGTGTATATATGTATTATTGACACCTATTTGATAAATCCAGACAGCTTCTAGCAATGTTGGGGTTGCATGAGAACCAGAAGTCAGATTACCAGATGTATGTGATGTCATTCTGTACAGAAATAATGTTTTAATATTAGAGTAGACTGAAGTCTCAGAGGCAGTCTGTTTCTTGGATCCTGACATAGATGGATACCACACCTACATCATCTTGCCTTGCTTTAGTAAGTGAACCAGGGAATAGTAGCACTTTAGATTAGTGATGAAAATATAGCGAGATTAATTAAGTACTGTTTTTCTGTATCTGTGTGAATCTATTCATCTTTGTTATTTTACTGTTTCCTGTGGTTGAAACTCTGGTGTTTATTGTAAATAGATAGTATTTACATGTTCTTTTATTATTTATTATTAAATATATTTAAACTTTTCATTGTGGCTGGTCCTTTTAAATAATATTTAAGCTTTGAGTGTATTTGTATATATTTATTTGGTGATAACTCTGGCCACTCCTGAAAGTCTTGCTGTTGGTCAAACTACCATTTGTAGTAATATTAACTTCACTCAGTATAATTGGATACCCTTTTAATAGCCGTATAGTAACCGACTGGTAGCAGTGAATCTACCTTATAGTCTGGGCAAAGTTGAGCAGGTAATCTGTGCCAGCCTTTCACAGCTGTGTATGTGTGTGTGTGTGTTTAAAAATTAAATCTCAAAGAGTGTGTGTGTCAGTTTCTTGCAACAGGGACATAAAGCACTGGTTTCACAGAGAGGGTGCTGGAGGACTTGGCTTGGACACTCAGATGAGGACTTAACCCTACAGCTGTGCCAGTGGGGAGCTTACTGGGGACCTGAGGAGAGACGGAGATAGAAACCCAGACACAGGGCTCAGTGTGCTCTGTGTGTGCTCTTAAGAGAAATTGTTCTTGATGCAGAGAGGTCTGCATCTGGAAATACTGAGTGTATCATTTGTATTCCAAGTGAACGTTCCTCTCCAGTGTCAGTGGTGAGGATTCAGGCTCCTTGATTACTGGCCCAGAGTGGGGACATCACAATCATCAGCCCCTTTTTTCCCCATTTTCTACATGAGGTCACTGTGTCATGTCAACCATCGCCACCTCTCTTTATTCAGTGACACTATCCTGCATTTTCCGACACTCATACCTGACTGTTGCAGGTCTTTTCTCACACACTTCATCCACCTCTTTGCTGAATGGCATTGTTTCCCCTTGCCTTCTGCCTGTCTTCCCAAATCTTCTTCACCAGATTGTCTTCTGCTTTTCTGCACATGTATCCGAAACACTGTAATCTATTTTCTTAGACTTTTCTGCAACAGATACTACTTTGGCTTCTGCTCTTAAATCTTCATTTCTTCATCTGTCCCACTGTATGCATGTTTCCACCCATATCCTTTAACTTCATCTCCATCTGCTGTGCCCTAACTTTTCAGGTTTCCATACCATACAGTAGTGCTGGTGGTACCACTATTTTGTACACCTTACTTTTCATCTTCTTTGCCATTCTTCTGTCCTATACTACATCTGACACTCTGGAGCAGTAGGCTGAAGCCCATCTAATTCTAGCCTTGACCTCCTCATTCAGACTTACCTTCTCCTCAACCATCCCTCCCAGATACTTGAAGCTGTTAACCTGTTCCACTATTTTCTCTTCTATCTCATTTCTCAGCTTCTTCTGAACTCTACCATTTGCTGTCATTACAATTGCCTTATCTGTACTCAGTTTCATCCCATGTGCCTTCAGTTTTGCATTCCATTGCCATATCCTTTGCTGAAGTTCTTGTTGAGAGGCTGCCTGTAATGGCACATTGTCTGCATACAGCAAATTTGTTGATCTGTCCCCTCCAACCTGTTTGCTAATGTAGTTCATGACCAGTATGAAAAGCAGTGGGCTCAGAGCTGAACCCAGATGCACAACCACTCCCACTGGGATCCCGTCTATGAGACCGAACACTGTTTGTACTTGAGTCTTTGGGTCCTTGTACATAGCTTGTACTAATTCTACCAATGTTTCTGGGATTTTGAACCACTGCAAGACTGCTCAAATCAGCTTTCTTGGAATCTTATTATATTTCCAAGTCTAGGAATGTCCAGTTGGAATCTTTCCTCATCTCCAGCTTCTTCTCAACTGTCTCACTGCAAACATCTGGTCAGTTCTGCTGTGTCCTGATCTGAATCTGAACTGCTCATCTCCAATCTTACTTTCTACTACTCTGCGTGTTTATCAGTTATCCTCTCCAGAACTTTCATAATGACTATAGTGAGTAAATGTAGGACTATACAATAAAACGTGGAAATAATGGACTTTTGTTTCAGTTTATTAAACTTGTGTGGAGCTAAAAGGCCTCTGCCTCACTTCATCAGTGTTTGGAAGGACACTGAGGGTAGGGGAAGAGGAAGGAAAAAGGTAACTAGATAAACAATTTCTGTTCTTAAGAGTATTTCTATGAAACTTTTCACAATATAAATTGCATGTTTTATAGTAAAATAGTTTTAGTTGTTCTTCTGTGTTATAAAGTTATTAAAGTAAACAGATGCCATTGTCTCTCCACTTCTCTTTCTTTCTTCTTTTTAGTATAAAGAAATGTAGGCATTATATTGCAAAAAATGAAGAAAGGCTAAGCAAAAGCATTTTAAGTTAATAAGCTGTAATCTTGGGTTGTTGAGGTGGGGAATGGAGTGCAAAAGTACACAGATTGTAATATATATAGAACTGATATGTTTTCTCTTACTTTTGCATAGGTGAATGCCTGGATTGGCTTAATCTAATAACACATTTTAAGTGGAAAGAAGTACATATGAGAAGACTGAATATAATGAAAAGTTTTCCTTTAACAATAAATGTTTCAGCTTGGTTTTCAGGCTGCAGCAGAAGGCTATATCTTTTTCTCTTACATTTCCACATGGAGACAAACTGATAATAGGGCAATAAAGTCAGAATACTGGTTTTGCGAAGGGTAAAAGTAATGCTTGCTGAAAGCATGCAAGTTGTTTTCACATCAGGGAGGGGAATAAAGATTGAAAAAAGAACAGACACCAGTTTAGGATAAGTAGAAGCACAGGCAATAACATACATCTTAGCATGGATAGCCTCAATTTCAGGTTAATTAAGGCCTGTGTTAGTAGTTGTCTATTCCAGACAAATGTTCCTATTAGGAGGGTTAAAATTCATTATTTGAAGATGTACATAGTTATGTGTGTTTGTATTAAGTTAACAGGTTATGGGTATATTCTGGGAGTGGGAGTTGGGGTTTTTTTTGCTTGTTTGAGGGTTTTTATTAAAACAAAAGTCTTGTAAAATGTGATACAGATTCCAATTTTTTTTAACAAGAAACATCTTTATTAAATTATCATTGATGATGTAGGCAATCATACATTTATATAAATGGAAACAAACCATATTGACATTTTTTTTCAATGCAAACATTACACATCACTTATAATCTATCCAGCCATTGTCAGTCAAACATTACATAACTCATTCAATTCCTGTCTTCCTGTAAAATTCATTCCTCCTCCAAAACCTTATTCTGCATGTATTGTTCCCACAATTCCATTTTTTTCTATGTAATTTGCTCCTACTCTTTTCTAAAAATCTTACCTCCAGTTGTTTTATCTCTGTTACTATATTCACTACTTCTAGTACAGTTGGTTTGGACTTTGATTTCCATTTTCTAGTAACTGCTTTTTTGGCAGCCACCAGAATTAAACTCAGCAAGGCCTTACTATGTCTAAGCAATTCCGATTCTGAATCACAGCTCAAACAATCATTCCCTTAGTTACACCAGTTTGCTCACCCAGTATTCTGATAATGTAGTCTGCAGGGAATTTTTAACGTATGCCAACTCATTACACTCCCAAAAATATGTTCCCAGTTACTTCTTTCTTCCCCATCGCAACACCAGCATTTGCGATCTACCAGAGGAAAATTTCTTTGGAGTCTGCTTGGGGTATAAAATACCCCTGCAAATACTTACAAACAAAGCTACTAAATCTTCTAGACTTTGTTGCATATTTGGGAGCCATACATATATCCTCCATTGTTTTTTGTGAAGTTCTTATCCAATCACTCTTCCCAATCCTTTCTAACCTTCTCTGTTTAATTCCTATAGTTATCATGCAATATTTTATGTGCCATTCTAATTACCCCCTTTTAACAGCAGCTTCTATTCTAGATTCTACTAAAAACTCTACCGGTGCTGGTCTTTCACTTAGGATCCCCCTATTTCTTTCTGTTTGCCTATACCCTGATATCCTTGATAGCTAAGGCAATCTCCAGTCTGCAGTCCAAATGAATCATTGGCCTCTTCCCATTCTATTACCTTTACATCTCTAATTGTTTCCTCCCAATATCTTTGTTCCTTTGCCAGTTTTCTCTAGTAAATTCCAGCCCCATCTTGCCTGTTCCTTGTACCCCTGGTTGCAGTCATTCCTATTGGCAGAATCACATTTCTCCATCAACATGTTGGCTTAGTTTTTACAATACTTTCTACTACTTTATGAATATTATATTTTGTATGGTTATTGTTATTCTCTTTAAAAATCTGCATCCAAAACCCTAGTATATCCTTGTTTCTTGAGCTTCTCCCCTGTTTCTTCATCATCCTTTCCATTATGAATTCTAGCTTTCTGCTTGTGCTATATAAATGCCTTAACTGTACAGCTCTGAAATACCTCTTGAAATCAGATAATATCAAATCACCTTGTTTTATTGCAAGGAACAATTTATCCCACTTGACTCTTGCTCTTTTCCCCTCCCACATAAAATCCTTCAACTCTTTATTAATTGATATCCACAACTTCTCCTCTGGTTGATAAAAATATGCCCAACCTGTATAGAAAACTAAACGGACTAAAACATTTTCACTGCAATTTCCAAGTTTTTGTATTATCTTTTGTTTAGTTTCTTCCCACATATCTTTAGCTGCCAAAGCAGAATCCTTTTTAGTCTGTACTCCCAAGTACTTAATTTTATCGTGTCCCCATAATTATTGGTAATGCTGAACCAATTTGTGTGTGGGTACACAGCTTACATCTATTGCCTTTGTTTTAGCTTCATTAATTTTGTATCCTGAAAAGACTTGAAACTGTCTAAGAATGTTCCACAACACTGAAATGTCTTTTTCTGGTTTTATCAGGTATAAAATAATATCATTTACAAATAAAGCCAATTTTTATTGACTACCATACAAATTATATCCTTGAATTTCTGAGCCCCTTATTTTCTAATGGACCTAAATATAGCAAAAATAACAAATGAGGAAAGAGGATACCCCTGCCTGGTTCCTCTGCTCAAACAGCTACAATGGAGCTTAAGAATATTCTGGGAAGTATAATCAGCTTTCAGTATAGAATATTATAGGTGATGACTGGAATTGGATTTTCAATAGTGAGGATACATTTGGGGAGCCTAGAAAGGAAATTTTAATTTTCACCTTCAATCTCTCATATTTCCTCCTAATCAACCTTGTAATTTTATCAGGGAATGCAAACACTTCCATTGCCCTACTTATAAAATCCCAGCTTACTCTGTCAAATGTTTTCTCAGTATTAAGACCCACTAACAACAGTGGTATTTTTTACATTCTGCTTCCCTCTGGATCATCATTTTTCTATTAAGGTTGTCAAATGTTTCCTTCCCCTTCACAAAACCACATTGATCCATATCTATCAATTTTGGATCACTTTTGCCATTTCTTTATCCACTATAGACATAAACACTTAATAATCATGGTTTAAATTAAAAATGGGCCTATATAAAACTGGATCTGATGGCTTTTCATCATCTTTAAGTATTACAGCCACCACTGCTTTCTTGCAGGATGTTGGTGCTTTTGCTCCTTTTAAAATACTGGTAAACAAAACCATCCTGATCTTTCTCCCCCTTTTAAAATACTGGTAAACAAAGCCATCCTTATATTTATCACTTTCTTTCCTCCCAGCTTCGAGATTTCCAAAGGAATACCATCTGTTACTTGGGACTTTCCTGTAGACTGATTATACATCACCAATTTATCTCATCTCTTCCAATCTTTATGTTAGCAATTGAGCCTCACCTACCTCTAACCTTGGCATATTTAGTTATTCAATAAACATTTCCATTTGTTCTTTTTTCTTGATTTCCATATTTCTCTGCTTTATACAGATTTTCATAAAATTTCCAAAATATTTCTAACAACTCTGCAGGATCACTGGTTATTTTCCTTGTTATAGGCTTCCTAAGCTTGGCAACAACCCTTTCTACTTTCTATTGCCTGAGTCATTGTGCTAAAAAGTTTTTGTGCTCTGGAGATGTTAAAAAAAAAACAGAAAAAGAAAATTAAAACAATTGCTTAACAGTAATTTTTCTAAACTATTGCATATTATCAATGTAGTCCCTTGTTTTATCTTTAGCACACTGCAATTGCACCTCTGCTTGTTCTGTAGGATTCCCGCTATTCTGCAATACTTCAACCTTTGTCAGTCCCTCTGAATAATTTTTGTTTCTTCTTAACTATATCTATTTTTCTTTATTTTCCACCCTACTTTTAAAGTCCACTTTACTTTTATCCCACGCCCTACTTATATTTTCAGAAGAAAGTTCTACCTTCTCTAACTCCTGAATAACTTCCACTACCCACTCCTTAAATTGTCCTCTTTTTAACAGATATATGTCTAATTTTTATTTCATTAGCCTACATTTTTATTTTAGTTATTATTGGAGCATGAGCTGAAATAGTTACTGGATGTGTATCAAAACTTTCAATTAAATGCATATGCTCCTGTGAAATATAATTTCTGTCTAGCCTAGTCCCATTTTTGTATCTTGGGGAATAATATGTAAATTCTGTCCAAACTCCTACTACTGAATTCACATCTTCTATATACCAAATATTTTCATAAATTTCTTCAAAAATCTACCCTCTTTTGTTACATTTTCCCTTTTAGACCCTCCCAGATAAATCCTCATTATTGAAAATCAAATTTCAGTCCCCACTTATAATTAATATTCCCTGCTGCAAGCTAATTATTTCTCCCAGAATTTTCTTAAACTCTATTGTATCAGTTTTAGATGGAATATAAATGCATGCTGGCATAATCCTCCTTTCTTGCCAGTAGCCTCTTAGTACTACAAATCTACCATTATTATCTTTTCTCCTCTTCTATCACTATTGGAACTACTCTCAGTTAATGTAAGTATTCCCTTTTTACTATGCCCCAGATAGTCCCCTGAATAACCATCCTGAAATCCTTTCTTTATGAAATTCACATGCTCGTTTCTTTCCAAATGTGTCTCCTGTAGCATAACTATTTGCACTTTACATTTTTTATGTAGTTCACTACTCTTTCTTTTTTTGTTTTTAGCTGTGAGACCATTCATATTGAAAGATAATCTGGAAAGTGCTTTCATTATGATAAGAAGTTATCATTCCCCCCCGTTATGTATTACAGCTTTTTTAAGTATCTAATTTCAGCTTTTGTGTTACATGGATACACTAATGTCTGGCAGTTTGATCTTTTATACAGTTGTTTCTTGTCATATCCATTTGAACCTAAGTCACATTTTACAAGACTTTGCTTTAATGAAAAAAAAAAAAAGAAAAAACCCAGAATACTCCCAGGACCTATTAACTTAATACTAATACACAAAACTATGTATATCTTCAAATAATGAAGTTTAACCCTCCTAATAGGAACAATTTTCCCAGATTGACAGCCACACAAACAGGTTTGAATTAACCTATAGTGAAGACTATCCGTGCTAAGAAGCATAATATAGCCTGTGCTTCTAGTTCCACTAAGTGCTGTCTGTTTTTGTCTTATCTTTATTCCTCTCCCAGATGTAGAGACCAACGTGAATGCTTTCAGAAAATATTATCTCTTAGCCATTAAAAGAAAGAAGTATTCTGTTTTTATTTCCCCCTTATCAAATTGTCTCCTTAGGAACATTAGAACCAGATACATATTTGCCTTAGTGTCTACATTTTTAAACAAGAAACTTCTTTAATGACATAGGCAATCTTACATTTATAAAAATGAAAAAGTACAGTTGTGTAAAATCTTACCATAATGGTAGATGTCCTTCTTGCCTTAACTGCTGCAATATTCTAACATATGGGATTCCCTGCCATGGAAACCCAATGTCTGGTCAGTCTACCAAAGAATACTGTTACTTTAAGGTATGCAGAATGTCATCCAAATGCTCCCTGAGTAACATAGGGCATAAAGGTGACATTCAGGCCTACCATAATAAGAATTGACTCCCCCAGTAGAACAAGAGCCCAAGGAACCCAAGAGGTAATTTGTACATCCAGAAAGCCAAAGGACTGTGGGGGTGGAGGGAGGGAGTGAATACTGCAGCAGTGAAGGCAAGGACAACTACTGTTATGGTAAGATTTTACACAACTGTACTATGTGCTTACATTCACTGCTGCAGTATTCTTAACATATGGGAGAGTGTCAAAGCTCAAGAGGAAACTTGTAAGAGGGAAGAAGCAGAAGAAACCCCTAAAATGCCATGAAGAACAGCACAAGCAGAACCAGCCCCAGATCTAGAGATATCATTCAACTTGTAGTGCTTGGTAAAGGTATGCACAGAAGTCCAGGTAGCTGCTTCAAGAATAGAATTAGTACCTAACCCCTGTAAAAAAAGCACCAGAAGAAGCCACAGCTCTAACAGAATGAGTCTTAACTGAAGAAGGAAGGCTCTTGCCATAAAAAGTATAATAAAAGGAAATAGCCTTAGAAATCCAAGAAGAAATTGTTTGCTTGGATACAGCAAGTCCCAAAGATCTAGGATGAAAAGAAACAAATAACTGATCAGATTTTCTAATAGCCTTAGTCTTCTCCAAATAAACCCTGAGTTGACTTTGCATGTCCAAAGTATGCAGCACCCTCTCACTGTCAGTTTGTGATAGAGGAAAAAAGTAGGCAGATTAATAGAAAAGTCCAAATAACAAAGCTGAGCGGTAACCAAGGCACACGTAGAAATCCAGTATAAAATATTCAAGAAATGAGGAGTTGACCACAATATAAAAAATAAAATAAAGTCTTGTTTATTACTAAAATAACTGGTAAGCGCTTTCACCGTAGCTTCATCAGACCGTTAAAATTCAAACTCATGCTTCACACAATTTATAAACTTCATCTGATGACTCAAAGTAATTAACCCATTTAAAGGGACATCACAAAATACTTCTTGTGATATTGTATCCATTACAAAGTATCATTAAAACATTACCTATCACAATAAATTCTATTTGATATATAGCGCTTACTTTTATACGCATCATAAATTAGTACTGTATAGCATGCACTTTAATTATTAAGTAATCTATGTATTCATTTTATAAAAGTCTAGTAATATTAATCCACGCACCATTATTTAAAATACCCATTGTTATAGTGCATGATATAACATGAAAAATTTTTCACACTCGTAAGCTATCATTTAGCGCAAATACTAATAATAAATTACCCATAGCATAATTCGATATTAGCCACTCAAAATGTAAACATTTTTCATAACTTTAAAATGAATCATCTCTCATAAACTTAGACAAATAAGCATAAATAACACATCGAATAAATATTCGACAATAAAATAGCCTTCTATATTATATACATATGAGTACACCTTCCTTAGACTGCAATCATTAGAGCGACTCATATACTAACTCTTCGTATTACACAATCGCAAGATGGTGCTTACTGATGTTAGTACTACAATATATAATAAAGACTAACAAATATTCAGTTCTCAAACTTACGAGTGTGAAAAATTTTTCATGTTATATCATGCACTATAACAATGGGTATTTTAAATAATGGTGCGTAGATTAATATTACTAGACTTTTATAAAACGAATACATAGATTACTTAATAATTAAAGTGCATGCTATACAGTACTAATTTACGATGCGCATAAAAGTAAGCGCTATATATCAAATAGAATTTATTGTGATAGGTAATGTTTTAATGATACTTTGTAATGGATACAATATCACAAGAAGTATTTTGTGATGTCCCTTTAAATGGGTTAATTACTTTGTTTGAGTCATCAGATGAAGTTTATAAATTGTGTGAAGCATGAGTTTGAATTTTAACGGTCTGATGAAGCTACGGTGAAAGCGCTTACCAGTTATTTTAGTAATAAACGAGACTTTATTTTATTTTTTATATTGTGGTCAACTCCTCATTTCTTGAATATTTTATACTGGATTTCTACGTGTGCCTTGGTTACCTCTCAGCTTTGTTATTTGGACTTTTCGTTATAATTTTTACTGCAAGCAGAGAGGTGTTTGTACCGCTGGGAATACTTTTATTCGTGATTGGATTTAGGCAGATTAATAGACTGATTAAATGATACCTCATTAACCACCTGCGGCATAAAAGAAGGGTTAGTGTGCTAGGACACCCTGTCCTCATGAGTGATCAAAAAAGGAGGACAAGCCACAAGGGTCTGCTACTCAGACACCCATCTGGCAGATGCAAGAGCGAACAAAAGAACAGTTTTTCAAGAAGAATGTTGCAAGGAAGCCAAAGCAGCAGGCTCAAAAGGAGCCTAAGTCAACTTTTCTAAAACAAAATTAAGATCCCAGTGAGGAGAAACAGGCTTCCTGGGAGGTCTAATATTAAGGACGCGTTTAAGAAATTATTTCACCTCAACTCTAGAAGCTAAAGGAGGAGAAAAAAGGCAGACAAGCAGAGATAGCTGATAAGTGGGCCTTAACAGAAGAACAGGCCAAACCAGCATTGAGCAACTCACACAAATAAGAGAGAACCAAAGGAACATCCATAGTAAGTGGGCCCAGGTTACAAGAGAGACATCAAATAGAAAACCTCTTCCATTTGGATAAGTATGCTTTCCTAGTAGTAGGTTTCATGGCCTCCTGTAGGACTAGTAGCATGCCCTCAGAAAAAAAGTTGTCTATGAGGAATCAAAATCCTATCACCCACAGTGTCAGTTGAAATATGGACAGGTTGGGATGGATGAGAGATCCTTTGGCTTCTATGATTAGATCCACCATGTGAGGAAACTTGTGATGATTACCCCTGGTTAGATGTAGAAGTAGAGGGAACCTGTGCTGTTGCAGCCAAAAGGGAGTCATCAACAAGATTTTGGGACCATCCTGTTGAATTTTGAACAGGACGTTTGGAATGAGAAGAAGAGGAGGGGAATGCATAAAGAAACATCCCCTTCCAAGAAAATGAGAGGGTGTCCACCTTCCATAACAGAGGACCTGGGACTCTGGTACAAAACAGAAGAAGTTGTCTGTTCAGAGAGAAGGCAAAAAATCCACTTGCAGAGTACCCCACTGGTGGATAATGTCCAAAAACACATCCCTGAGATGCATTTATTTGTGGAACGGAGTTAAAAACCTGCTCAGAGTGTCTGCCACATGTTATGATCGGAAGGGATATAAACTGCCTGAAGAGTCACTTGAGACTTAAGAGCAAGATCCCCAATGTGGCACTTATCTGCAACTGGTAGAAGTCAGCAAACAGGCATAGGAAGTCACAGTAGAATGAAAATGCATTCAACTGGTAGAAAACAAACACAGGTAAACAGACTGAGAGGGAAAAGATACTTTCAGACTGGTGGCGAAGAAGTTGTGATCATGGCAGGCCTGAATGTCAACTTTATGCCCTAGCTATGCAAGGAGCATTTGGGTGATGTTCAGCATACCTTAAAGCAGCAGTAGCCTTTAGTAGACTGTCCAGATGTCTGGCTTCCATGGCAGGGAATCCCATATGTTAAGAATAATGCAGCAGTGAATTTAAGGACAGCAAACCATACAGACACAATTCCAGTTGCAAACGTCACACATTACAAACCACAATGATACAATTGTAGTTGCAAACTTTTTACATCAGTTATAATCTATCCAGTCATTCTCAGTCAAACATTACATAAATCATTCAAGTCCTGCCTTCTTTTAAACCTTGTTCCTCCTCTGCATGTATTGTTCCCACAGTTCCCATTTTCTCCTCTGTGATTTGTTCCTACCATTTTTAAAGATCACAATTCCAGTTGTTTTATCTATGTTACTATATTCACTACTTCTAGTAATGTTTGTTTAGACTCTGATTTCCATTTTTCAATAATTGCTTTATTTGGCAGCCACCATAACTAGACTCAGCAAGGCCTTGCTATGTCTAGGCAATTCTGATTCTCTATCATAGCACAAAAAATTATTTCCTTAGCTACACCAGTTTGCTCACCCAGTTTATCTGACAGAGCAGCCTACAGGGAATCTTTGAAGTCTGCCAGCTCATTACATTCCCAGAAAATATGTTCCCAGTTACCTCTTTCTTCTCCATCACACCTCCAACATTTGCTATCTACCTGAGGAAAAATTCTGTGGTGTCTACTTGGAATAAAAATACCTATATAAACACTTCAAGAAAATATCCAAAATCTTCTACACTTTGTTGCATATTTGGGAGACATACATATATCCCCCCAATGTTTGTTTGTGAATTTCTTATCCAGTCTCTCTTCCCAGTCCTTTCAAACCTCCTCTGATTGATTCTTATAGTAACCATACAACATTTTATATGCTCTACTAATTATTCCTTTTTAACTGCAGTTTCTCTGCCAGATTCTATTAAAACTCTACCAGTTCTGGTCTTTCATTTAGGACCCCCTATTTCCTTCTCTTTGCCTATACACGGATATCAATCCTTGATAGGGAAGCCAGTCTCTAACCTGCAGTCCAAATACATTTTTGGTATCTTTCCATTCTATTACCTTTCCGTCTCTAGTTATTTCTTCTCAACACCTTGGTTCCTTTGCCAGTTTTCTCCAATAAATTCTAGCCCCCCTCTTGCCAATTGTCTGTATCCCTAATTGCAGTCATCACTATCAGCAGAATCTCCTTTCGCCATTCCCATGTTTGCTTAGTTCTTAGAATACGTTCTGCTACTTTACGAATTTAATATTCTATATGATTATTGTTATTCTCTTCAAAGGTCTGCATCCACAATTCCAGTTTCTCCTTGTTTCCTGAGCTTCCCCCGTTTCATCATCATGCCTTTCCATGAAGTTTTCTGCTTGTGCTATACATATATATATATATATATATATATATATATATATATATATATATAGGAGCCTATTCAAATTGGGCAATCCCAGTCTGCCTTGTTCTATTGGAAGAATCAGTTTATCCCACTTGACTCTTGCCATCTTCCTCTCCCAGATAAAATCCATCAGTTCTTTATAAATTGCTATCCATAACTTCTCCTCTGGCTGATTAAAATATGCCCAACCTGTGTAAAAGACTAAAGGGACTAAAAACATTTTAACTGCTTGTAACTTACTATCGATATCCGTATAACAGAGTTTCCATTTTCTCAGCTTTTGTATTATCTTTTGTTTAGTCTCTTCCCACATATCCTTAGCTGGTACACCAAAATAATTTTTAATCCATACCCCTAAATACGTCATCTTATCATGTCCCCATAAATATGGATATAGCTGAACGAATTTGTGTGTGGGTACATAAATTACTGCTATTGCCTTTGTTTTAGCTTCATTAATTTTGTATTCCAAAAAAGCGTCTCACAATGTTCCACAACACTGTAATGTCCCTTTCTGGTTTTGTCAGGTATAAAATAATATCATCTGCAAAAAGAGGCAGATTTTCTTGACTACCATACCAATTATATTCTTGAATTTCTGAGTCCCTTATTTTCTTTGCCAATGGTTCTGAATATAATGCAAATTAAAAAAGGTGAGAGAGGACACCCCTGGCCGATTCCTCTTCTCAAGCAGACATTATCAGAGAGGACCCTACCCACTTCAGTTTTGCCTCCAATTCCTCATAAATCCCCATAATCAACTTTATAATTTTATCAGGGGATGCAAATGCTTCCACTGCTCTGCTCATAAAGTCCCAGCTTACTCTGTCAAATGCTTTCTCTGTATCAAGATTCACCAACAACAATGATATTTTCTTATATTCTACTTCCCCCTGAATCAGTGTTCTGTTAATGTTGTCAAATGTATGCCTGTCCTCCACAAAACTACAGGGATAAATATTTATCAATGTTGGCATCACTTTTACCTTTCTTTTAGCCATTATAGATATAAAGACTTTATAATCATGGTTTAGTATTGAAATGGACCTGCCTGCATGAATCTGATGGATCTTTACCCTCTTTAGGTGTTACAGCTACAACCTCTTTCTTCCAGGATGTTGGTACTTCTCATCCTCTTAAAATACTGTTAAACAAAACCTTCCAGATCCAGGCTGACACAGACATCCTCCAAAAGGGTCTCACTGAGATGGATACCTGGTGTCAAAATCATGGCCTCAAGCTAAATGCCAAAAGGTGCATAGTCATCCCCTTTGGAAAAAACAAAGTACCTACAAACTGCCACATAGGTGGTAGTCCCCTAATTAGGGAAGACGTATTAAGGGATCTGGGGACCCAAGTAGATAGTAATCTCTCTTTGATAATCACATTGCCAAAGTGGTTAGAAAATCCTTCTACATGGCCCACCTAATCACAAAAGGGTTTGCATTCAGATCAAAAGAGGTCATTGTGACCCTCTACTCATCACTCATTAGACCCATCATATAGTACAATGCCCCATTTGGGATGTACCTTACAAGACACCTGCAACAGCTGGAAAGACCACAGAAGTACCTCACCAAGAGGATCACTGGCCTCAAACAGATGCCCTATGCAGCTCAACTGAAGAAACTCCAGCTGTACTCAGTTGCATACCGCCTACCCAGAGATGATCTCTGCCTGACATACAAGGCCATGTCCAACCCAGAATTGATGGGCGTGCTCTGCCTAAAGAAAACCATATCCCCTCGAGCCACATGCTCTAGGGATCTAAACCTCACCACAACAATAAATAGGACGTGCTGAAGGGATAGATTCCTGTCCCAGAGACTTCCCATGCTTTGGAACAAGATTCCAATCTACATTAGGCAGAGTTCTTTGCTAACACTCTTCAAAAGAAACCTTGATGAGTGGATGGGAAACAGAAAGTTTACCCCAGGGATCACTTCAGTGGCTCTGCTGGACAGAGACACAGGGAACTGATCTAAAGGGGTGGCAAAAGCTAACACATTCTGGCTAGGCTTACAAATGCCTTTGGGCAGATAGCCTAGAACCTACCTATGAACCTATGATGCATTTTTCCTTCCTAACTTCCAAACTTCCAAAGGAATACCATCTATTCCTGGGGACTTTCCTGTAGATTGGTTATACAGCATCATGTCTATATCACCTGCTCCTATCCTAATGGTTAATAATTGAGGCTCATCTACCTCTAAACTTGGCATATTTAATTCTACCATAAACATTTTCATTTGTACCTTTTCATGATTACCAAATTTCTCTGCTTTATACTGACTTTCATAGAATTTCTGAAATAATTCTAATACTTCTACAGGATCTCTTGTTATCTTCCCAGTTATAGGCTCTCCAATATTGGTGACAGCCCTTTTTACTTTCTGTTGCCCAAGTCTTTATGCTAAAAGTTTTTGTGCTCTAGAGTTATTATTAAAAAAAATAACAGCAGTCTATCTAAACTCATGCCTATTATTGAGGTAATCCCTTATCTTTTGTTTAGCATTCTGCAGTTGCTCCTCTTCTTGTTCTGAGAGATTCCCCCTATTTTGCAATGCTTTAACATGTGTCAGTCCCTTTAAAAAATCATGTTACTTCTTAACCATATCTCCCTTGCTTTCATTTCCACCCTATTTTAAAATTCCACTTTAATTTTATCCCACTGCATAGCTATATTTTCACAAGAAATTTGTATGTTCTCTAGTAGCTCCTGAATAATTTCCACTACCCATTCCTTAAATTCCTCTCTTTTCAACAGACAGGTGGGAAAGCTATAAAAATAAAAGCAACCAGAGCACACCACCAAAAATACAAACTGGGAGGAGCCCTGTACAACAATCCAAGAAAAGTGCCAGTTAAGTCAAGGTTAAAATAATAATTTAATGAGCACTTTCATTTCAAGTATGAAACTTCTTCAAAATACCACTTTTCTTGGTCTGTCATACAGTGTCCCTCACTGTTTGTATTTTTGATGGTGTGCTCTGTTTGCTTTTAGGTGGGAAAGTGCCAGTGTCTCATTTTTATTTCATTACCCTGTGTTTTTATTTAAGTTACTATTGGCGCATGATCTGAAATAGTTAATGGGTGGTGCATATCAAGACCTTCAATTAAATGCACATGTTCCTGTGAAATGTAATTCTGTCTAGCCTAGCTCAGTTTTTGTTATCTTGGGGAATAATATGTAAATTCATTCCAAACCTCCTACTACTAAATTCACATCTTCCATGCCAAATATTTTCATAAATCTCTTCAAAAAGCTACCCTCCTTTGTTATATTTTCCCTTCTGAGCCTGCAGACACATAATCACTATTACAGATCACATTCCAGTCCCCACCTATAAGTAATATTCCTTGCTGAAAGCTGATTATTTCTCCCAGAATTTTCTTAAGCTGTATTATAGAAGTTATTGGTGGAATATAAATGCACACCTGTGTAATCTTCCTCCTTTGACAACAGCCCCTTAGTACTACAACTCTGCAATTATCTTTTTTATTCTCTTCTATCACTATTGGAGCTCCTCTTGTAAGTAATATAAGCACTCCTATTTTCCTTTGCCTCAGGTATTCTGCTGAATAACTATTCTGAAAACCTTTATTTATCAAATTCACGTGTTCAGTTCTTTCCAAGTCTGTCTCCTGTACCATAGCTATCTGCACTCTCCGTTTTTAATACAGTTCAGTACTCTTTCTTTTTTGTATTTATCTCTGAGACCATTCACATTTAAAGACATTATAGAAAGCACAATTTTCTTAAACAATTATTATTCCCACCTTTTATGTTAAATGTCTAATTCTTGCTTTTGTATTAGATGTGTGTACTGTTTGGCAGGTTAATCATTATACAGTTTTTCTTGTCATCTCCATTTGAGCCTAGGCCACATCTTACAAAACTTTGTTTTATTGAAAGCCCTAAAAAAACACAAACACACTCAATACCTCCTAAAACATATTAACTTAATAATAAAATGCAAAACTATGTACATCTTCAAATATTTAAGCTGTACCCTCCTAATAGGAACAAATGTTCCAAACTGACAGCCACACAGTCATCAGATAACCTAAAAAAAGGTTATTCATGCTAAGATGAATGGTACACCCCGTGCTTCTGCTAAGTGCTCTGTCTTTGTCTTTATTGCCCTCTCAGCTGGGAAAACACTTGAATGCTTTCAGAAAACATTTTATCCAAGCCATTCCTCTTTATCATATTGTCTCATAGAGACATGAAAACCAGATATAAAATTGCCAATTATACAACTTTTTACTAGGAAAAAAGTCTTATAATATTGTTTTTATGTATTTTTTTCTCTTAAAACTTGTTACTAGATTAAACTAAGGGCTTTATCCCAGTCATTCCTTTATGCAGGAATCAGAAAGAGCACACTATTTTTTCTTTTGCCATGCTGTTTTAACCAGATTTTTCATCTTCTTTTTTGTTTTTCACATTGCAGTGCCTGCATTTCTTAAAACTGGACAAGCAGAAAGAGACAAGGGAGAAAGAAAAAAGAAAAAAAACAGGAGCACCTGTTTACATCAGTATCTTCATTCCACTTAAAAATAACTGATAAAACTTTACTTTATAGCATGCAAAGAAGATCATGTACTTTTAAAATAGTACCATTAAGAAAAAAAGTTGTTTTACTTACAGTTAAATATCTCCCTCCTCATCCCGTTTCTTAAGTGTTTTTCCAAACACTAATGACATGAAATACAGCATATGTTTTAGAGTCCCCTACAAATTTAAAAAAGTCCAAAAAAGTTCAATATTTCCAGATTTTCTTGTTCTGTTATTTTTCACAAATGTAATTATTGCTTTGTAATCCCACATTTGTCAATTTCCAAGTTGCTGGTTTTATTCCTGTTCATCTCCATCTTCCAAATTCTATGCTTCATTTCCAACATATTCTTGAGACGTCTAGTCAACTCTTGTGCATTTTTTCCTTCTGTCAAGCATTTTCTGCTGAAACATTGGAAAAGGTTTCAATGGCACAGTCTCACTGTGGTATTTATTACCAGAAGATCAAGAAGTAGAATCTCTTTCCATTTCACAGCTCACTTTTTGTTGGACAAACATTTGTATTTCTTCCTTAGCATGTACTTCATCAAAAAATTATTTTGTCCCTCCAGGAAAATAAAATGAAGATAGCTGGGTAAAGTAGTTTGAATCTTACACCTGCTTTATGATATTCCCTTAATAATTGAATGCATTTACTGCTCTTCTGCCTGGTGTACAAAGAGTAGTCATTCTCCCCAAACACTCTGCTATCTCCCACTTTGTTGTTCTGCCACAGTTTTGTCAGAATCCACTCCTTCTGCTGGTAAGATTGCATCTTTACTACTAAAGGTCAAGATGGCTTTCTCATAGCCAGGTTTGGAGCATACACACAATGAGCCCTTTCAATTAGCAATTCTTGATATGGAATACCAGTCCAGTTACTTATTTATGCTTTTATAAAATTAATGCAGTCTGTTCCTTCCAGCTTCTCTGGTATAGCAGAAAATCCCATGTTTTCCCTACATGTTCTGTGCTTTAGTTTTATTATTTTTTGAAACATCTCTTCTTGTGCAGCCTCATATTCAAATAGCCTTTTCTTCATGAGTTTTGCAGTTTTATCTCCTTATTTGAATATCTGTTTAAAGCTTAGTCCATTTTTTTCAGCCTTTTATTGTTTGAGTTGATATACTCCATCAGTGTTTTATTTATTTTAATCAGGTCTATGTATAGTTGCCTTATACTTTCATCTAGGTTACTAGAAGTCATGTCTGGAGCTTGCACTATTTTTTGCTGAACAGCTGCAGTACTTTTCTCAGTTAGTGTTTCTTCATGGGTCTATATCACAACGGGGAAAACACATTACTTCGAATGCATCTTCATCTAACCCATAAAAACAAAAACTGAAAGCGAAACTACATATGAGTGATTTCTTTCCCTGGGAAAGAAATCACTTGTCCAAAAAAATATATCACTACACACAAAACAAAGTGGGGGCTTCGCTGCCCACATCCTCCAACATGGGGGGCTGTGCCCCCCCACACCCCCTAACTAAATATACTAACTCTGAGATCCCACTACATTTTACAAAACAGCAAACTACTGGAGGCGGGCAAGCAATTTCTTTCCCAGGGAAAGAGATCACTCATATGCCCTTTCACTATTTTCAGTTTTCGTTATTTTAAGTTCGATGAAGATGCATTTAAAATTATGCATCTTCAATGATCTAATATGAACCCTTTCTTCATCACCTTTTCTAGCTAATTTTCCTTCAGTTTTCCTGTATTCCTTTTTCCTGACATCCAGGCACTTTATTTACTAGACATTACTGAAATATATCCAGAAATTTAGGTCCATTGGCTTTCTTTGCCAAGTTTCTGTTTTCACACTGGGAAAGCAAAAATTAAGCTGTTACTCAATGTGCAGCCATCTTGGAAGTCCTCCCTAGTGCCTACATTTCTTAAAACTGAACAAGAAAGAAGAAGGAAAAATAGGAGCACCTGTTTACTTTAGTATCCCTATCACAGACACAAAATAACTGAAAAAGCTTTACTTTATAGCATGTAGTATATGTCATGCATTATAAAGATACTGTTAATAACAAAATGTTTTACTTACAGTTAACCCTTTCCTTCCTCTTCCCCATCTTTAATGTTCTTCCAAACATTAGTGACGTGAAGTAGGGCATATGCTTTAACAAAGACAAAAAATGCAATGTTTCCAGTTTTTTTGTTCTCTCATAGTTCACAAACATAACTGATGCTTTGTAATCCCATATTTATTCACCAATTTTTGAGTTTCTGGTTTTCTTCATGTTGATCTCTATCTTCCAAATCCAGTCTCTGGTTCATTTTCAATATACTCTTGATTCTTCTAGTCAACACTTGTGCTTTTTTTCTCTCTCGCAAGCATTTTCCTTTGGAGCATTGGAAAAGGTTTCACTGGCATAGTCTCTCTATGGGCTTTATTACCAGAAGAATAGAAAGCAGAATCCCTTTCTGTTTGATAGCTTACTTTTGTTGTTCAGTGTTTTGTATTTCCTTCTTAGCATGTTCTGCATCAAAAAATGATTTTTACCCTCCAAGAAAAAAAGTATTCTGAAAATAGAGGGATATGGCAGCTTGAATCTCACACCAGCTCTGCTTCTCAACATTCACTGATTGCTGGAATGCATTTACTCCTCTTCTGCCTGGCGTACAGTGAGTAATCATTTTCCATAAACACTCTACTGTCTCCAACTTTTAGTACTTTGCCCTTCTGCTGCAGTTTTGTTAAAATCAGCTCTTTCTACTGGTTGGATTGCATCTTTACTATTAAACGTCTGGATTGCTTTCTTGTGGTCAGATTTACAGCATATACCTGATGTGTCCTTTCAATTAATAACTCACTCTGTGGAATACCAGCCCAGTTGCTTATTTGTACTTTCATAAAATTAATACAGTCTGTTCCTTCCAGTTTCTCTGGTACAGCAGAAAATCTCAGGTTTTCCCTACATGCTCTGTCCCCTAATTCTGCCATTTTATGAAACTTCTTTTCTTAAGCAGTCTCATACTCAGCCAGCCTTTTCATTTCAACTTCCATTTTTTGCAGTTGTATCAGCTCATCTGAATATCTATTTAAAGCTTCTTCCATTTTCCAGCCTTTTTTGAGTTGATATACTCCTTCAGTGTTTCGTTTATTTTAATCAGCACTGAACACATTTGACATTTTTTTCCTCTACATTACTGGAGGTAATATAATTTATGCTTGAACACCATGACTTTATTATGTCTGTTGAGTTTTTATTCTGGCAAACTAATGTGTAGTTTGTTTTTTTCAAAATTTGGGGTTGAATGTTATGACTTTATTATGTCTGTTAAGTTCTTATTCTGACAAACTAGTGTGTTGGTTTTCATATTTGTGCTTGAACATTATGACCTTATTATGTCTGTCTAGTTTTTCATTCTGTTAACCATATGTATCTGGAGCTTTTCTCCAAGGGCATCCCCTGAAAATGGGTACCTCATGACCTAGTTGGACTTTCCCGGTAAACAAATGCCAAATAAATAAGTCATGTCTCACACCGGAGCTGGAGCTTGAACTGCATTTTGTGGAACAGCTACAGAATTCTTCCACACCAATGTTTTCTCCTCGCCTTTTGTGACAGATTTTCTGTCAGGTTCTCTGGATTTTTTTATTGCTTCCAGCCAGCGTACTTACTAGCTACTTTCTGAAAATTACCCAAAAAGACAAATTAACTGTCTCTCTTCCAAATTTCTATTTTCACATTGGGATAGCTGAAATTAAACAAAATTAAACTGTTACTCAGTGTGCAGCCATCTTGGAAGTCATGTAGGTTCCAATGTTGCTGATAAGAAAAACAGTATAAAGGATTAACCTAACAAACATTAGTTGGGTACATGTATCACAAAAGCTGGAAATGGAAATTTAAAAAAGCTGCTATACATAATACATAGACAATCAGACTTCTTACCATGATAGCATCACATTCCATATTATCTTGAAATATGAATGGATTCACAGGTGTAGACAAAAAGAATATTTAATTATATGAAGAAATGCAGAGTGCAAATAACAATGCTACAGGAGACACATTTGGAAAGCAATGAGTATGTGAATTTGATAAAGAAAGGATTTCAGGATGGATATTCAGTAGAATATCATGGACAAAGGAAAAGAGGATTATTCCTATTGATTGATAGAGGAGCTCCAATAGTGATAGAAAAGGAAAAAAGATAATAATGGCAGATTTGTGGTAGTAAGGGGCTACTGGAAAGGCTCACCCAGATTCTGCTACAGTTTGCTGTGAGGGAAAGGTTAGTTTGCTTTTTATTTGTTGTGTTTTGTATTACTTTATTGCCTTTTTCTATTTTGTATACTGTGGTTTGTTTTCTTCACACTGTGTTTTTCTTGTATTCTGCTTTTAACTGCATACTAAAACTTGAAAAGAGACCACAGCTCTGTCTCTTGTGAGTCAGACAGAAATTAGAAGAGGTCAATTAAGGAGTCACGCATAAGTTACAACAATTCAGCTAAGGTTAATCATCTGTGAACTGAGGGGGTAGAGCTAGGAACTAAACCTTCTATTTAAGGGGTAAAATAAAACATTTCAGAGCTTTACTGGAAAGGCTTACCCAGATTCTGCTACAGTTTGCTGTGAGGGAAATGTTAGTTTTCTTTATATTTGTTGCATTTTGTATTACTTTATTGCCTTTTTCTATTTTGTGTACTGTGATTTGTTTTCTTTATACTGTGTTTTACTTGTATTCTGCTTTTAACTGCATACTAAAACTTGAAAAGAGACCACAGCTCTGTCTCTTGTGAGTCAGACAGAAATCTCACCCTCCCACTCTGTTACTGTTGTGTTCTTAAACAGCACTGTATTTCTAGTTGCCTGCCCTTTATGTTAATTTGACCATATATCTCATTTCCTCTCTGCTTTTACTGGCTGGTGTGAGTATGCACAAAATTATCATTTTGTAAAATCACTCCCCTTCAACTATTTAAATTTATTGGCCATCCTTCTGTATTTCATTGTACTAGAATACAAAAGTGACTACCCCCTTTCAATCTATCTTGCTGTTTTAAAAATAGTGACTCTCCACTAAAACTTAACTTTAGACAGGTAAAACTTAAGTTACCTACTTTCACATCTAACTCCTCTAGTGCACACTGCAGTGTTTAGGATAAACCATTTTTTTCATCTTACCTTTAAGCATCTATTGCTAGACCACCAGTTATTGTAGAGCCCACATTCTGCCTCTCAGTAGTCATCTTAGGATTAGTGCTTCTGTTTTCTCCTGGTGAGAGCAGTGCAGTTACATTATTTCCTGGAGACTGCTGATCACCAGAAAGCTTAATAACTGCTTTACAGGTGACAGCTTAGAATCTGTGCTTATATTCTGATCCTGGTGAGAGTGGGAGCAGAGTGCATTGATTCCTGACTCTTTCTGGTTGGAGGGTGAGTGTCTGTGCTTAACATACCTGATTGGTCTGGTTGCTATTCGAGGGATCTACCAGAAAAAGGCTATAAGCCTGCAGACCCTTGCATCATCTGGGACAAGACTGTGGATCACCAAACAGGCCGTGACCTGCTTCTCTTCTTGGGATTGGTGCTAAAACTAGCTAGTTTTAGCTAGAACTAGCCAGTTTTTAGTTTCAGCACTCAAAACTGTTTCCTTGTGCTCAACACTTGCTCAGAATTTGTTGTAAGCACTAAATAAACTACAAATTATTACAGCACTTGACTTTCCTCACTTGTCAAGAGGAAAACAGTTCTTAGTACTTAAATTAATAAGCAGCTATCCAGGCATGTCCATGGGTCAGCTCCCGGTGCTTTCTCCTGTCCACCTGATGAATCTGGGCTTCTTGGGGCAATGTAGCAATTGCCTCATGTACACTGACAACCCTCTCCTCCTACCACCCAACTCTACAACCTGTGAGAGATGCACTTATATAGCCAAACTGGAAGTCAAGCTCTCTCCAGCCAAGACTGGACTAGACAGTCAAGAGGAGAAGTTTAACACCTGCACCACACTACACTCAACACACAGTCCTTCAAAACCCACACTACCAAAACCCACATATAGAAACACAAAGCACACACTCACATTCATGGAGGCTCTCAATAAAAATCTGCCCAAGCAACAGAGACGTCCCAAGCTGAAATGCAGACAACTACCACCCCCAACACTACCCAAATGACACATAACGCACAAAATCAGTGTGCCACTCAACCTCAGCCCATAAGGCCAAACAGCATACCCAACACACTAGTTATAGGTGACTCTATAGTCAGGCACACTGATGTCCCACTCACCAGGCTAAACATGGAGAAAGTTACAGTCAGCTGCCTGTCAGGTGCCAGGATCTGCCACTCACTCAGGTCACTCCACAACAAGTACAAATATGACTCTGTCATTGTCCATGTTAGTGTGAATGATCTGAGACATACCTCCCTGGACTACATAAAGAGAGACATGGAGGAGCTCTCGGATCTTGTAGCCCAGGCAGGTATGACTCTAGCCCTGAGTAGCATCCTGCCATCGCCTAGAATGATACCACAGTACAAGGACAAACTGATTGACTTCAACAATTGGCTAAGCTTCTGGTATCATTCTAAGGAGATGCAGTATCTGTCTGCCTGGGATGACACGGTCGACAGACCACGATGCTTTGCCAGAGATGGCCTGCACCTGTCACCCCTGGGATTCTGGATACTGGCTAAAGCTCTTGCCACCCCTATAGTGCCTTTTTTAGGCAAGGTTCAAATGCTAAATTCACCACCATAACAGGTACAAGCAAGCAAACTCTAATGGTAATGCTACTCAATGCTAGAAGTCTAAACCTCAAAATGCACTCACTCGAGGCACTCCTTAAAATGGAGAACATCGACATCTGCGCAGTGACAGAGACCTGATTCAAGGCTCCATAGAGCACCCCTGCATTACCAGGCTATAATTCATACTACACCTTTTGGCCACCTAACCTGGACTGAAACACTAAAGGTGGAGGCGAGTCCATATTCATTAAGGACATCCACATGTCCAGGCTAGTTGCTCAACATAATGCATCCAAAATTATCCAAGTGCAACTAACACTGGGCAAGACTGCAATCCAGGTTGTAGCTTGTTACAAATCCCCCACCATGACCCAGGATTCCCACTCTTCATTTCTTAAGATACTGGAAAATATTAAGGTACAACCCAATACCTTAATTATGGGCAATTACAACTATCCCACCATCAACTGGGAAAACTACTCATGTATCAACTCATTCTCTCAATGCTTGCTGGAATTCATAAATTCTAACGCGTTGGATCAGCTTGTCCACACCCCCACCAGGGGCAGCAATATCCTGAACCTGGTCATTACCAATATGGGTAACCAGAGGTCAACTACTCGCAGGTCAGATCTGACCACAAGCTAATCACCCTAGACATCCATATCCCACCCCCACCCCCCATTAAGGAAACCACCATCAACAACTACTCCAAAGCCAACTTCATGCTTCTTAAGACAGAAGTGGCAAACTTTACAACACCCACGCAGATGGAAAATAGAGGTATGACTGCTGAATCTTACACAAATGCACTATATACGCAGATACACAAGTGCATAGATCATGCCATCCCCAACAGAACCAAGATGCTATACTCCAAAAAAAGGAAGCCAATCTGGTGGTTGCCCTGCCATAAACAAACTATACAGCAAAAGGAAGACGCTGTTGCAAAAAAGAGTAAAATCCCAAGATTGGAGGAACTCCCTGGTCAGCCTCAGCAAGAAGCTGAGATCCCTCATAAAATCCTCTAAACCCAGTTATGAAAATAAAATTGCCACTGATTCCAAAGACAACCACAAAGCATTCTACAGCTATGTCAAGAATCTCAGTGGCAACACTCAGATCTACTCTGAGCGACAGCACAATGGCACTAAATATACAGAACCAACCGATATTGCCAACATCCTGGCAGATAGGTTCAGTGCTAACTTTACCCCCCCCCCCACCCTTCAAAGGGCCCATCTTAATACAGGAAGAATGCAAAGCCCCTGTAATGACAGATGAGCAAGTAAAGACTGCACTCTCCAAAGCTAAGAACACAGTATCCATGGGACCAGACAACATCCCAGGCTGCATACTGCACAAACTACAGAACAAACTGGCACCCCACCTAAGTACCATGTTCAATCATAGCCTCACCTCAGGCTATGTGCCTACTGAATGGTGCACAGTGATGGTTATCCCACTCCACAAAGGGGGTGCCACCATGGACCCAGGAAATTACTGCTCCATTAGCCTGACAAGCCTGGTCTGCAAGGCCATGGAATGTATCATATTGGAGCTTATAAACAAAGACATAGATAACCTCCAAATCCTGGACCCCTCTCAGTTCGGGTTTGTAAAAGGTAGATCATGTCTACTAAACCTGACTGACTTCTTTGAAGCAGTCACTAGAGCCGTAGATGAGTGCAAGGTAGTACACACAGCCTATCTTGACCTTGCCAAGGCTTTTGATACCATCCCTCACTCTGGAATTATACATAAACTCACTAAACTGGGCATAAATCCCCGTGTCACAAGATGGGTGGCCAACTGGCTCACTGACAGAACCCACACAGTAAAAGTAGCCGACTCCAAGTCCGACCTCAGACCAGTGATGAGTGGCGAAAGCCAGGGAACCTTTTTGGCTAGGCTTATATAGGCCTCAGGGCCGATAGCCTAGTACCTACCTATGAACCTATGAGCATTATGCTGGCATGTATTTATATTCCACCTAAAACTGCTATTATGGAGCTTAAAAATTTGGGGAAAAATAATCTTTCAGCAGTGAGTATTATTTATAAGTGGGGACTACAATGTAATTTGCAATGAGGATGTATCTGGGTGCCTAGAAGAGAAAATATTACAAAAGAGGGTAATTTTCTAAAGAAATTCATGAAAATATTTGGTATGAAATATGTGAATTCAGCAGCAGGAACTCTGAAAAAAATTACATATTATTCCTAAAGGTGTAATAACTGGGCTAGAACAGAAATTATGTTTCACAGGAACATGTGCATTTAACTGAGACTTCAACACACATCCAATAAATATTTCAGATTATGCAAGATAACGAAGTAAAGATGAGTCACTGGCACTTCCCCATTAACCTGTTCAAAAGAGAATTTAAGGAATGGGTAGTTATTAGAGAACATAGAAGTACTCCAGACATTGTAGCTAGTGGATGGGATAAAATGAAAGAGGAGTTTAAAATAGCGTAGTAATACAGTAGTAGAAAATATACTAAGAACTAAGCCAACATAGGAATGGAGAATTGAGATGGCAAAGGTGATGCCAAAATTGACAGATTTGATAGATATGGATCATTGTGGTTTTGTGGAGGGGAGGCAAACATTTGGCAACATTAACAGAACAATGGTGATCCAGGGGGAAGCAGAATGTAAGAAAATACCACTGTTGTTGGTGAGTCTTGCTGCAGAGAAAGAGTAAGTTGGGATCTTACTAGTAAGACAATGGAAACATTTACATATCCTGATACAATAATAAGGTTAATTAGAAGAATATTTAACAGATCATGGACAAAAAAAAACAATGCTGAGCAGAGGAACCAGGCAAGGGTGTCCTGTTTCCCTTTTACTATTTACATTATATTTAGAACCACTTGCAAAGAAAATAAGGGACTCAGAAATTAAAGTATAAAATTGCTATGGTGTTCAAGAAAAGTTGGCTTTATTTGCAGATGATATTATGTTGCACCTGATGGTACTAGTAAAGGACATCTCAGTGCTGGGGAACATTTTGAAAAAGTTCCAGGTTTTTGGGATATACAATTAATGAAGATAAAACAAAGCCCATAGCTGTAAACTTTGTACCAACACATGAATTCATTCAGCAATATCCATATTTATGGGAGGTTGATAAAATGAAGTATTTAGGAGTATGAATTAAAAAGGATTATGTTATGGCACTAAGGATATGTTGGAAGAGATTAAAGAAAAGATAATACAAAAAACCGAGAAAGTGAAAGCTCTTACCTATGGACGTGGATAGCAAGATGCAAACAATTATATGTTTTTAGTCCCTTTAGTTTTAAATACTAGGTCAGGCATATTATTATCCACCAGAGGAGAAGTTGTAGATAGTAATTAATAAAGAGGTAAAGGATTTTATCTGGGAGGGGAAGAGGGCAAGAGTCACGTGGGATTAGTTGATCCTCCCAACAGAACAAGGAGGTTTAGCTGATTTGAAGAAGATTACTTTGTAGCTACATGGTTTATTATTTATTTATTTGTCTTTGTTTACCTGGAAAGTCTAACTGAGTAATATCCATTTTCAGTGGAGGCCTGAGGAGAAAAGCTCCAGTTGCTTACTAATTTAAGTTCCAGCTAAACACATACTGGTTACATTTCTATTTACATTTATACACAAACAGTAGTTACATTTATACAAAACTACAAATTAAAATAAAAAAATATAAAACAAACAGCTACCGACCCACACCAAAATGTTATTTACTTCTCTAGTACCTCAGCCATACAGCCTTCAAGGAGAAACCAAAATAGTAAAACACAGCCTTTAAATATAAAACATAAAATAACAATTATTCAATTAACCAATAAAACAATTAAATCAAATACTTCCAATTAACTTTACAATTTAAGCCCAAGGGCATCAAGGTGGCACATTTTAATATAAAAATAGATTCTTTATGAAAAAGTGTATCCTTCAATGAAAACTTTCCCCCCATTACAACATGAATCTTTTCAAAAACTGTTCCATGTAATAACAAATGGTCACAACCATGTTTTTCTTTAAAGAGTACAGCTATAGAACTCTCCATCTTTTTTTTAATATCCCTAATATCCTTCTTCAACCTCTTTCTAAACATTCTTTTAGTTTCACCAATGTAAAATAAGTTGCAGGGGCACCTTAGGGCATAAACAACAGCATCAGTATTACATGAAAAAGATTCTGCTGGATAAAATTTAACACTGTCAATCTTAAAAGAACACACCACAAATTGACAAACATTACAAGTGTTACATGTGAAAGTACCTAACATAGAAGGATGTCTAACAGTGCTAGTATTTGGAGAAACAAAATTCCCACACACTAACATGTCCTTTAAACTACATCCACATTGTATGAAATATAAGGAATCCTACATAAAATCTTAGTTCCCTATCTCTAATAAGAAATTCCCAACAATATTTTAACATATCCCAAATCATACCACTTAAAATATTATAGGTTGTGACAAAATACATTTTTTCTTTAACACAACTCTTTGCCCTATTATTCTGTTCATGAAAATTACTATTACTATCTTTTAGGTTATTGCCAAGCCCCAATACCTTTAATAGTGCTTACTTTATTAAATCCGGATCATATCTTCTATTATACAATTCTTCCTCTAAAACGTGCACGCTGATTGGCCAGACCAACCAGCGTGCCCATTGTAAATCCCTCAATATACTAATGGAAAAAGGTCCGGTCGCCCGGACTTTTTCCGTTAGTATAAACATCTCGCTATGTTAAAAGAGTTTAACATAGACACAGGTTTAAAAAGCAATGCAGATCTCCGTTGCTTTTTAAAGCTGTCTCGCTATGTTAAACTCCTTTAACATAGCGACATTAGTGTAAGCAACGGAGATCTTGCGATCTCCGTTGCTTTAAACCTGTCTCGCTATATTAAATGGGTTTAACATAGCGAGACAGCTTTAAAATAAGTAACGGAGATCTCCGTTGCTTATTTTAAAGCTGTCTCGCCATGTTAAACCCATTTAACATAGCAAAACAGTAAAAAGCAATGGAGATCTTGCGTTCTCCGTTGCTTTTGCCCACAGCTCTGATGTACTGTGTAGGCATGCGCAGTACATCAGAACTGCCGCGGAATACCAGACAGCTGCGGAAGGGCAGCAAAGAGGCATTATACAATGCCATTATTTAAGAAAAGTAATTATTTCTTTTCTTAAATAATGTCATTGTATAATAGCAATAACCACTTCTGGGTGTGGTAATGCGGATTTAACCACGGTTGTCTTTGTTTGGTCCCTCGGGCTTCGCCCTCGGGAGCAAACCACGCCAACCGTGGTTAAATCCCGCATTACCCACACCCAGGCGTGGGTTATTGCTATATTAAAAAACATATTATATGTTTTATAAGCTTCATCATAAAAATAATTTTCGTTACTGCAAATTCTATGCAATCTTAATAACTCACCATAAGGCAATGAGGAAATTAAATGAGGAGGACGACAACTCCTCCCATGTAAATATTGGCCCCCATCTAAAACTTTTCTATGTATAGAAATACATATCGCACCATTCTCCAAAACACTTCAAATGTAAATCCAAAAATACAACTTCACTATCATATTGTAAACCATCGAAAGATAAATTATATTCATTTTGTTGCATATCAGAAACAAATCTATAACTTCATTCAGACCCCTATTACAAATGAATATTAAATCATCTATATATCTATAATAGCAAACAACATACTTATTCATAAACTCATGTTTATATAAATGATCCATTTCAAATAAGGCCATCAATAGATTTGCATACATGGGAGCAAAAGGTGCCCCCATGGCTGTGCCTTGCAACTGATGATAAATGACATTGTCAAAAATAAAATAATTATTCAAAAGACAAAAATTAATTAATTCTATAATATAATGAGCAACTGGATTGTCACCCAAAAAGCAATGCAAGGCCTTTATTCCATCTGTATGTCTAATATTAGTATAAAGACTCTTACATCCAGGGTGACCCAATACATTTCTCTATTCCACTGCAACATAGAAACTTTGCATAAAAAATAAAAACTATCCTTAATACAAGAAGGAATTTTAGAAGCAAATAGGAGAAGAAATTGATGTAACAATGAATCAATGTTATGCAAAAAATATTTACATGCTGAAATGATCGGGTGACTGGGATGGTCTAATAAATCTTTATGAATTTTAAGTAAGAAGTAAAAGGTTGCCAGCTTACATTCATCAACTGAAACTTTAGTCAGATATCCCAATCTTACACCCTTATCCAACAAACATTGGTACCATGACACAGCATCATTATACAAATTAATATCACATATTTCATATTTTTTTTATTTTCTAAGTGTTTATAACACATACATGCATATTGGGTATAATGCATAACAACTATCTTGTTCCCTTTATCTGAGGATTTTATAACCAAATCTTTTCTCATTCTTAGATTTTTCAAAGCCTTCGACTTTTATCTCCTATAACATCATTATATAATCTATCAAACAAATAATTTACCATAGTAGAAAATTGTTTTATACCCTCATTTGCCATATACGGGCGAATAAATTTACTTTTACAAACAATACCAGACATGTCCAATAAAAAGTAAGCATTGGTCGGCAAACCATCACCAGTATCATCATTAATTTCAGAAAAACAAGAGAAAAAACTATCATTAGAACTATTTAGATCTTTGGGAATTTCTTGTGAATTATTAGCTAATTTCTCGCTATAAAAATACTTTAAATGTAGCTTACGAACAAAGTTATTTTTTCAAATATACAAAGGTTAATTAGAAGGATATATAACAGATCATGGGTAAAAATCAGAGTTTGAGGGTTTCTCTCTAATAACTTGAGGAACCAGACAGGGGTGTCCTCCTCCCTTTTAATATTTGCATTATATTTAGAACTACTGGCAAAGAAAATAAGGGACTCAGAAATTAAAGGATATAACAGGTATGGTGTTCAAGAAAAGTTGGCTTTATTTGCAAATGATATTATGTTGTACCTGATGGAACCAGTAAAGGACATCTCAGTGTTGAGGAACATTCTGAAAAAGTTCTAGGTTTTCAGGATATAAAATTAATGAAGATAAAACAAAAGCTATAGCTGTAAACTGTGTACCAGCACATGACTTCATTCAGCAATATCCATATTTATGGGAGCTTGATAAAATGAAGCATTTAGGAGTATGAATTAAAAAGGATTCTGTTATGGCACTAAGGATATGTTGGAACAGATTAAAGAAAAGATAATACAAAAAACGAGAACATGGAAGCTCTTGCTTATGGATGTGGATAGCAAGATGCAAGCAATTATATGTTTTTAGTCTGTTTCGTTTTACACACGGGTCAGGCATATTTTTATCAACCAGAGGAGAAGCTGGAGATAATAATTAATATAGAGGAAAGGATTTTATCTGGGAAGAGGGCAAGAGTCACGTGAGATTAGTTGATCTGCCCAATAGATCAGGGAGGTTTAGGATTACCTGATTTGAAGATTATTTTACAGCTACATGGTTTATTTATTATTTAATTATTTGTCTTTATTTACCGAGAAAGTCTGACTGGGTAATATCCATTTTCAGTGGAGGCCCAAGGAGAAAAGCTCAAGTTTGCTTACATTACATTATACTAAGTTCCAGTTAAAGATATAGTAGTTAAATTTATATTTACATTTATACACAAACAGTAGTTACATTTATAAATTCTAAGATTTTACACAGGTGGAGTTACTAAAGAGAAAGCCCACATGCAGCTTAATGGATTGTACAGGCAGGAGTTATGTATAAAAATTGTTTTGTCGTTTCAGTGACAGGTTGAGAGTATTCTGTTTAAGGAGAGTATTTGGAGAATATCATATTGTGAACACAAAGTATTAAACTTGTGATGAGCATGTACAGGACCAGGATTGGTTATGATGGTGTTTAAGCAGTGATATAAAATGAGTTTGTCAGAGAGTTTTGTTTGTGTGGGGATACTAATCCAGAGTTTAGCAACATACTGGGAGTAGAGAGAGTCTACTACAACATTATTTGACTTATTTGTAAGTAATAATAATTTGGTACTAGAACAGAGGTCCCTTGCTGGACATTAGGGCAGTAATACATTTTGTAGTGCAGGGCATTTTTCTGGATGATAAATGAGTTTGTGTGCTGTAGTTAGTTGTGAATATGTTAGTTTGTTGTGCAGCTCAAGCCAGTTTAATTGCTTTAAGCTATGACAATGGTCGATCCTGTGAGGAAGATTTGTGGCAAATTTAGCTATTTTATTGTAGCAGGAGGCAAGCTTCTTTCTTTGAGTATTGCTTAAGTTTGTTAGCATAGAACTAGCATATAACAGAGTTGGCAATAAGAAGGTAGTGGCTAGAGATTTTCTTGCAGTGTCTGTAAGGAATTCATTGATCGTATAAAGGCAGCCTAGTTTCTGGTGTGTGGATTTAATGGTGTGCAGTATATGCTGGTCATATTGAGAGTGTCATCTATTATAATGCCTAGAACTTTATTGTGAGTTACAGTTTCAAGTATTATTTGATGATTTTATGGTAAAAGATTGCTTTTGATTTTGACAACTTTTTGAGGTAAAAAGCATTAACTTAGTTTTCTTGGGGTTGAGTAGGAGGTTTAATTCTTTGAGCCAGGTTTCTACAGAAGAGAAGGATTTTTGGGTAATGTCTTGGAGCTTATTTATTGTTGAGGCCACAGATATTAATGTTGAGTCATCTGAATGCTGAACTAAACTAGCATGGTGAGTGGAGGTTTGGAGGTTAATAGTAAATATTTTGAATAGGAGAGGGCCCAGGACAGAGACATGAGGGAATAAAGGATGAGTAGGTTTGTTGCCATTTAATGGCTTGTTACCTTCCAGGTAGGTAACTAAGAAACTATAACAAGGACTATTGTGAAAGTCCTACTGAAGAGAGTCAAACTAGCAGTTGCTAGTGCGAGACAGTATCAAATGCCTTTGACAAGTCTAAGAATATGGTGGACACAAGCAGACCATTGTTTCTAGGGTGGTTTATTATATTGGTAAAATGTAGTAGAGCAGTACTGCTGTTGTGCTGGGACCTAAAGCCATGTTGTGTTTCCGTGAGCAGGTTATTTGAGGTTAGGTACTGTACCACCTGAATATGGCTGTATTTCTCTAATATTTTGGAGATGGGGGAGAGAATCACTATTGGTATGTAATTATTAAACTCTGTAGATGTGTCATCTTTGTGCAGTGTCATGCTGTAGGATTTTTTTCCCCAGTGATGGGATGTATCTTTCTGGTATGGACATGTTAATTAGTACAGACACAGGGAAGGCTATGACTTCTACTGACATTTTTAGGGAGCCTGATGGTAGCTGGTCTACAGTTATGGAAGTAGTGTTTAGTTTAAAGAGCA
Organism: Protopterus annectens; assembly: GCF_019279795.1. NCBI lineage: Eukaryota > Metazoa > Chordata > Ceratodontiformes > Protopteridae > Protopterus > Protopterus annectens. The sequence continues at coordinate 1,386,582,443 of NC_056729.1, forward strand.
AATTCCTTATGAGCAAGAGGTAGGTATTGAACTAAAACTTAAAAGCTGTTGGTGGTTTTAATTGGACAGGGTTAGAGAGAGGGGCAGATGTATAAGTGCCTAAGATATATAATATTGATTGTACAAAGTAGGAATTAAACTGTGTGGAGATAGAGTCTGTTGTATTGTCTATTTTTGGAGAGGGACTGGTGGTCTTGCCAGGATGGAATAGTTTATTTGGTCATGGCCAAAAAAATGTTGGGGTTGTTTTTATATTTGTCTTGTAGTTTGGTATAGTATGTTTGCTTATTTTGTTTGACATAGAGTTTTGCAAACTTTTTAAGATGTCTAAATTGCTGGAAGGCATTTTGAGTTCCATTTTTATACCATTTTCCAGGCTTTATCCCTTTTTATCATGATTTTTTGGTTGTTTCTGTTGTACGCCATGGTTCAGGGTTGGAATTTACTCTTTTATTATATACTGGTGCAATATTATTTAAGGTCTGTAAGAAGATGCTATTAAAGTGTTCTATAGTGGTATCTAGTGTAATTGTTTTAAGTACATTCCATTTATATTGTTTTAGTGTTCCATTAAAAATATATTTGTTGAAATTGGATATATTTTGTATTTGATTATAGATATGTTTATCTAGGTTACTGTGAGTTCTAATGGCATATGTAGGTATGTAGTAACTTATGCTATCTGAAAAGCAGCCTACTTTTGTTAGACTGTTTGGTTTGTAAGTATCCAATCTAATGTTGAATGTCTCCCTGAAGTTTTATTGATTCTAGTAGATGTGGTTATTAATTGTCTGAAGTTGTACACATTTATGGATTCAGTGGGAGTAGTGGAATTTATGATTTGCCAGTTCTATATTTAAGGTTCCAAGTATTGTAGTTTCATGGTTCATTTTTTTGTTAAATCATTGAAGGTGATAACAATGATATTGCCACCCAGTTTAATGACTATTTCACCTCCTCCATCCAAAAGTTATTCAACAATGTCCCCACTTCTACTACAAATACCCCCAAAATACAAAACTGTCACCATAAAACCAACTCCCAATTCTCTCTTAAACCAGTTCCAACTGACCTAATTCGTAAATACCTTGCCAAATTGAAAACCACTACTCTCGCTGCTGATAAACTCCCTGCTGATTACCTCAGGATTGCCACCTCTGCCATCGCCTACCCTATTTCCATGCTCATCAATACATCCATAGCTGAACACACTGCCCCCTCTCTCTAGAAAATGTCTTACATCATCCCCCTACACAAAGGTGGTTCCTCGACATAACTTAGTAATTATTACCCCATAGCTACACTATCTCCCCTATCAAAAATCTTAGAAAAATGTCTACACACCCAACTACTGAATCATCTTCTTCAATATAACCTGTTAGCAAATTCCCAACATGGATTTTGGCCAAACCATAGTACCACCTCTGCCCTTATATCCTTTACTGACCACGTCAACCAACAATGAAATCTCAGAAACTTAGTATCTGTTGTCTTCCAAGACCTGTCAAAGGCATTTGACATGGCATCCCACTGCAAATTACTATCAACTCTGTCTGAGCTCAATCTGGATAACTCCTCTCTACTGTGGTTTAAAAATTATCTGTCCCTCTGGCAACAAGCTGTTAAATGGCATAACTCTCTCTCCCCTCTCCTCCCAGTGGAGCAAGGTGTTCCACAAGGTTCCATTCTTGGTCCCTTACTATTTTCCATCTTTACCAATAACCTCCCCTCAGCTACCCAACAAACTAATATAGTACATTATGCTGATGACACCACCCTTATTTGCTCAGCCCCCTCTCTACAATTACTCCAAGACAGAATCCAGGAAGCCTTCACTACTATAGAAAAATGGCTAAATTCCTCCCCACTCATACTAAACCCATTTAAGAGCCAACTCATGATCTTCCACCCATCCAAAACTTTCACCACTACCTTGCCATTTTTAATAACATTCTCCAACAATACCCTTATCACACCAGTAACTCAAACCAAGCTACTAGGTGTAACTATTGACCAAAACCTAAAATTCGACAAACATATAGGACTAACAATTGCCAAAGTTCATAAAAAACTAGGTTCACTCTACCGTTGCAAGAGCTTCCTCACACAGGAATCCAAAATCACTATCTCTCATACCCATCTACTCTCCACCTTACTATACTCTTCCCCAGTTCTAACTAACCTAAACAAATCTGACCTTCTGAAACTATCTACCTGTTACAATAAAATCTCAAAATTTGCAACCAGTGCTAACTTTTATTCTCACCATTGCCTCTCCCTAAGACAACTAGGATGGATAGAACTCCCTAACCTGCTAAAGTACAATCAACTTCTGCTGAACCATCAACTGCTGTACCAACCAAATAAAATACCTGCCCTCTCTGGTCTGCTCACCTTCCATAATACTGTGCATCACCTAAGATCTTTCAATACCGTCCTACTGACCGTTACCAATTGCTTACATAGCTCAGGCCAATCTCTTTACTCCTATGCAGTTCCTAAGGCCTAGAACTCTCTACCCCCTGACATTAGATGTCTAAATAGTAAACATACTTTCAGATCCCTACTAAAAGATCTCCTATTCAAAACTTGAATATGTTCCTGTACAGAACCAGACTAATTTAACCTGTTCCTGACTTTCAACATCTCTAGATCACAGGTGTACTGTGTAGTTTCACTTAGTGCATAGTACTGTGAAACAGGTGTTTAGGCCACCTTTATAGTTATGATTTCTAGTTTATGACCCTGTTTGTCTATGGAAACTTCTTTTTGAATTTATGTTCAAGCAATTGTATATTTGTTGTATAATATCTTGTTTAATTTGTTTATCAATATTCTAACCACTGTATGCTGCATCATTTGTAAAATTCTTTTACTCCTTTTATATGTTCTTTGTACAAAATAGCTACATTTGTATAATTCTTTTATTATTTTTATTATTTTTTTTATAAATTTTTACTATGTATCTGGAGCTTTTCTCCCCGGGCCTCCACTGAAAATGGTCACCTTGTGTCCAGTCGGACTAACCTGGTAAACAAATGGAAAATAAATAAATACATAAATTGTTGGGATATCCAATACAGGATGCTTTCAGTAGTATCAATGTTATTCCCATGGTATATAAATTTCTGTTAAACATATAGTTTTCCTGTTTATGATTTTTAGGAGCGTTATTAAAAGTTCTGTGTAGAGTCTGCATGTCCTCCCCGCAGTTGGGTGGCATTCGAAAGACATGCATAAGGGCGTGCCTTCATTGAAGGTTGGCTGTCAAGCTGGCACCTCAGTGTTCGTGAAAATCTACTGCCAATCATTAGCGGACCGGAGTTCCGCTGTGGTGACCCCTAACCGGGAAAAGCCGAAAGACAAACATTAAAAGTTCAGCATTGTTAAATTTGGGTATTTCCTGTGAAAGTAAGGTGCTGGTTAAGGCATTTTTATAGATGATTGCTACACTACTTGCATGCTTGCTTTGTCTGTCATGCCTGAGTATATTGTATCCTGGGATGTGATCTCATTAGCCTTTATTTCTTTTCGTAACCAGATTTCAATAGCTATGACTACATCAGGAGTGTATGTGGTAAAGTAGGCATGTATGTCATGGATTTTATTGCACATGCTTCTTAGGCTCATATTTAGTAAGGTGAGTTTGGGTTCTGTTTTTTGCTGAGATACATCTGGTGACTAGTTTATTCTGGAGGTGGAGTTGATGGTTTTATTAACAGTGGGACTTGGGTTGGGCTGAATATCTCCACTAATTTCTTGAACTGATATTTCACAGAGGGAAGAGTGTGGCCAGTTATAGTTTGGTTTTGGTTTGGTATTTGGTCATAAATTTGGATACTTAGTTTTGAGATATTTATAGATCAAGAACTCAAATATGGTTTGTTTGTACAGATAGGGTGTTATGAAGAAAGACAGGCTGGGTAGATGTTGATATTCTTTGGGAGGATTGGTTGATGTCTGAAATTCATCTCCCAGGCCCATGCTTACACTTATGAAGGGTATCAGAACTGATCTGAGATTTGGGATGAATGGCTAGGCTTATAAAGGCCCTTGTGGTCATTAGCCTAGTAAACACCTACAAACCTATAAGTATTTGAAGGAGGTGGAATTGATTATTGGTGATGAAGTCTAGTAGAGTGAGGAGGAATAGTAAAATAATCTGAGTTAGGGGCATTTTATTTAACTTGAGTTTTATCATTCTTGTAAATTAGGACTAGAAAATGTTAGGAGGGTACTGGGTTGGTTGTAGAGATGTAATTTGACAGTCATACAGGACAAGGGTTAAGACAGTTTGTTAGAAAGTCCTTGTGATAAACTTGAGTGGGTGTTACTATTGGGAGTAATTCTATTGATTCTTTTACTTCTGGAGGGAACTGGTGATATTGGTTTGAGGAATATGTGGGTGGTGCTATAGAAGTATAAATGTAGAATAAGAGAGGGTATGTGGGAAATTGGGGTAGGGTAGGGAAACGGAGTGAGCCTGAGCATTACTAAAGGTCAAAGTGGGTTGAAAAACTTGGCAAAGAGACAGAGAAAAAAAACAATCAGTGACAGAACTTAAACCACAAATCTGCTGAGATAGATAGGTAAAAGGAACAATGCAGTTTAAAAGGCCTCTGTACTAGTAGATGAAAGTCTTGATTTTGTTGCTCTAAGACATAGTTTTAGTAGGAGAGTTAGTCCAATTTCACCTTGATCAGACTAATGGTGATAACAGTAAAAACTGCATTTGACTGTTTGAACAGCTGTGTAATGTAAGGAGGTTTCTCTGGACTTTGACAAGCCAAGTCCAAAGGTTATCCCAACCCCACAGATCAGAAAACAATAAGAAAAAGTAAGCCAGAATGCAGGAGTGTAGCACTGGAAAAATACTGGCTCAAAACTGAAGGTTACAAAATAAGAGAAATAAACTTAAGGAAGGGAGACAATGGACTGCTAAAAACAATAAATGAACCACAATTAAAGGAGAAAGTACCAAATGGACTGCTGTGGCCTAAGAAAATGGAGCTATTATAGTGGACAAAGTTATTTGTTTTAGGTTGTCACAATATTTATAATTTACATACAAATATAGCCCACAGACTGCTGTTCAAACTACAGACTTCACTGTTGCAAACATATCTACTTGATTGCAGGTACACTTCTATAGAAAAATAAAAATACACAAAAAAAAGTAGAGTGCACTGACTCTGATGACTGTGTACTAATACAAACTCAGAGCTGAAAGTGGTTTAATAACTGTCCTGGGCAATGAGAAGTAAGAAATGAAGTGGAGAGACCAAGGGTGACTTCTTTGAAGGCATGCAGTTCCACTAAAGAAAGTCAGGAGGATACAAATAGTGGGAGTAACAAGTTTAGAAGAAATGAAAAAAATATAACAGAAAGGAATAGCTTAAGTAAGTACAGTATGAGTAAATGTCAGTATCTGTTAGGAAGTAGAGAGTAAAAGCTGACCAGTAGTATGTCAGTGGAGGAGGGTTTACAGACTATAAGGCTATTGCTTAGAAATTAGGACAATGAAGCACTTGTCTTCAGACTAGTCACTATGCAGGCTAAAATACACGAAGAGATAATCCCCATAACACTTACCTAAAGCACAACATCAAAGATGGTACGCAGTTTGTCCTAAATAAATGGCAAGTTGATTGAGTGGACTCAGACTGCCTATTAGATGACCCTGCTTTATGTATGCTTTAGGGATGTTCATTGGTTCATAGGTATGTACTAGGCTATTGGCCCTAGAGCCTATATAAGCCTAGCCAAAAAGGTACCCTGGCTTTTACCACCCAAGAAAATTATTTTCCTGTGCCCCTGTTGAGCAGAGCCACAGAAGTGATCCCCAGGGTGAATATCTTATCTCCCATCCAGTCATCAAGATTTTTCTTGAAGAGTGCTAATGAGGAGCTTTGTTATATAGATAGGTAGTTTGTTCCAGAGTATGGGAAGTCTCTGGGACAAGAATCTATCCCTCCAGCATGTTCTGTTTATTGTGGTGACAAGATTTAGGTCCTTAGAGCGTGTAGCTTGGAAGGAGTGGGATTTCTTTAAGTGGAGCATGTCCAACAGCTCCGGGTTTGACATAACGTTGTATGTTAGGCAGAGATCACCTCCGAGTAGGCAATATGCGATGTAGTAAAGTTGGAGTTTTTTTAGACGGTCTGCGTAGGGCACCTGTTTGAGGCCAGTAATCCTTTTTGTGAGCCTGTTGGAAAAAAAGAGGGGAAGAAAAGATGTATTCAAGGTTCAAAAGAAATCCAATTAAATCATTAAGGGGTGAACTACATGCAACAGAACACTGCCACCAGTAAAAACACTGACATTGTAAGTGGTTTATCTGCAGTACAGTTGCTATGATGTGGCCATTTGGCTTATCACCTTAAATAACACATCCTCAGAGGGAAACAAACAGTATTTGTTTGTTAACACCCTTACAAATTAAGGACATTAACCTTTCAAAAAACATATTTTTAGCACTAGAACCATAAAGGAGCACTGAAAATTAAGGATAAGGCAGGAAGAATATACTATACTCTCTAGCCTCATCTCACCATACAATAACCTGAAACATTTATGCTCTTCCAACAAACTATGGATAAATATAACCAAACCCAATAATTCTGCAGGTGACTGTCTCTTTTCCAACTCAGTTAGCAAAATATGGAATAAACTTCCCTCAGAAATCCTTTCTTTGTCCTCTTTTCCGCTTTTTAAAACACAGCTAAAAATTAATCTCAACAAACACTGGCTATGCTCTTGCACTAACCCTGATTAACTCTTTTTCCACCTCCCTACCTTTTCTTCTGCCAAACTTCCTATAATCTATGCCTCTCTGTAACATTGATAGCTCTACCTCTATTACATTTGAGGTTTATGTATTTCACTGTGTGTTGCAAAAAAAAAAAAAAAAATTCCACTTTATATGATTGGTGTATTTTCTATGTATTTGACTATTTTTCATGTACTACCTCTATTCAATTGCCCTGTTTTTAGCATTAATGATGCTGTACCTATCTTTGTCTTTGTCTATTGTACTTAACTTTCTGGAGCTTTTCTCCCCGGGCCTCTACTGAAGATGGACATATATCCAACTAGACTAGCCCGGTCAACAAATGTAAAATAAATAAATAAATAAGAATTTGCAAAACATAGCTCCAAACCTCACAAGCACTTTAAATGGAACAGAAGTTTTAACAAGCACTTACTTTAACATAAATTCCAACAAACTCTTTGGCGATGAAATGACTTGATAGTATTATGAGATTTCTACAGTTCAGATAACATTTCTAGCTTATTGAACACCAGTTGTAAAGAGTTGTGTTTAATGTGTTAATAAAATAAGCATTCAGTCCTTATGAAACACAGGGGAATTATGATGACAAACATTGGGCATCATTTACAAAAATAGCTGATACAAATCATCTAAAGTACAAACAATGGTTGCAAGTCATACTTACTAGAAGGTACATTTACAAGCAGAAATTAGTTCAGCAACAATGTCTGATAAGCACCAGTTAGATAAACACAAGGCAATTGATAAAGTACGTATAACATAAACTTGCAACATTCAATTGTCTTATCACTTACCCTGTAACTCCCTTCACCCTGCTAGAGAGAGGGAAGGAATGATGAGAAAGTGTGGGACGATTGATGTATAAAGCACAAGAGAGGGTGGAGCAGTAGAAGGAGATTAATGTAAATTACCCTAGAAACAAGCAATAGGCTCTGTGTAATTAGTCTAGGTTACCCCCCCCCCCCAAAAAAAAAAAAAAAAAAAGATCTACAAAACAATTAGAATGCAGGAGTGCAGCACTAGAAAAATACTGGCTCAGAACTGAAAGTGGTTACACAAGAAGAGAAATAAACTTAAAGGGACAGTCCCAGGGATTTTTTGTTTTGATTCAGCCTTTGTTTACATTTCAAGTTTTCCTTTCTGAGCATGCTCACCTTTGGCTGATGGGGGGTAGGGGAAGAGTGCCTGACGGAAGTTTCAAAGGTGTTAGCCACATTCCATCTCAAATTGCTGCTCTACTGACAACAGCTCTCCATGTGAGCCATTCATTAGTCTAATCTGTGCATTTTATCTATTGAGAAAAGTAGCCTTTCAGGCATTTTATGACCAGACTGCTGCTGGTACTCTATTAAGTACAGCAGTAATGCAATTCTTGTAAAGGGGCATTATTTTTTCCTAAAATCAGTTGCTTGCTAGAGTATTTTGTTTACCTTTTAATGCAGTGTAAGTCACATATTCACACAGAGGCAAGATTTCCAGAGAAGCTTGTTTGCATACTGTAGATTAGATTTCACAAACTTCAGTTTGGGATGTTTATTATAGAAACTGCTTAGAATTTACAGTTTGTTGTTTTGTACTTTCCTTCCCCCACCCAGAGACTATTAGTTCAATGACTGGTTTAGCCTCAGCCTGAGATGCTATCTAGTCACACTCAGACCTGCAACATTTGCAGCAGTGAAATTACATCTTTAGTATGTGTTTGTTTTTTGTAAAACTTAGTGGAAAGATTATCCCAACCTAGGCAATTGTATTTTCTTTTTGTTTGTTTTTGTTTCATGCTTGTTGCTACATGCTTTTTTCCCTTCACTGGTAATTATTTTTCATATGTTCAGCAACAGTGTTGTTTATTAGTGCATGTACTCATACAGACATACATTTATAAGACAGTTTCCCCTCATTTCACAGGAAGCATTGCTTTGGACATTTTCATCTTGGAAACAAACCCACTGAGTTGCAAATATCCTAAGATTCTAGAAGAATAAATTCTTATTACATTCTAATAATAAAAAAAAAAAAACGTGTCAGACAACAGTGAAATTGAATCTTGTTACTGTACTAAAAGTATTTTCTCATTAGCTGACACCCTTCATGAATCACACACACAGTAACTGTCTGTATAATATGGATTCCATTCAGCTGAATTTTATTTTATTTTTCTTCCCTGTATTGTGGTAAAATGTTTGGCTCTTTCGCTCTTTTCATGATTTTTTGACTGCAGTAAAGTTACACTGGTTACGATTTGAAAGTTGAGGTAAATGTAGTGTCTCTATTTCCCTATATTTTCCTATCAGTGCATAAGCATGTATGCAATATGTAATCTAAGTTTATATTCATATGGTTGTAAAATGACAGCCTTGCTATGTCTCACTGACCGGCTTGCAATTCAAGGCATTCTTGAATGTCTGTCAAATTTGTATATGCTAGATATGTAATAATATGTGTATTTTATTAAAACTTTGTATGCAGTGCATATAATTGATTTAGTGGTATAATTCACTGTTAGTATTGGAATTCTCATAACTTTTCTCAAACTTGCTTCTTTTGTGACCTAGATGGCTATGTTGATGAGAGCATATACCCCCTTATCAAGATGGAAATAGATAATAATAATTTAAATAAATAAATGCATGTGTCATGTGTTGTTATGTTTATCATATGTATTGCTTTGATTGATTAAAATGAATTTGCTGTATATCTTTATGTCGTTATAGATCCACTATATATGTTTTTATTTATTTACGTATTTGACATTTGTTATCCAGGTTAGTAAAGCTGAGCCAAAGTCCCATTTCAGTGGAGACCAAAGAAGAAAGGCTAAAAAAATGCACGCACACACACACACACACACACACACACACACACACACACACACACACACACACACACACACATCTGTCTCTGAATTTGCTTGTGTCTCTGTTTATGTATAAAGATGTATCCACACCTATACATGTGGTGTGTTGGTGGATATCTACATATATACATGCAGACACTCATTCACTGTCATGCAGGAGGTATTTTGACTAAGGTGACAGTATAAGCTGCTCCTTGCAGCATTCATGTCACTGACCCTTTATTGCTAGTTTTACAAGTAACATTTTTTTTCCATTTGACATATGCCACTTGACAACAGTATTAACAGTGTGACTCAAACTACAGAAACTACAGAGACATAAGCTTAACCAGCCTTATCTGTAAGGCCATAGAACAAATAATCATGAACCCTATAAATAAGGACATAGATGACCTCCAAACCCTTAATCTGACACATTGTGGTTTTGTCAAAGATAGGTCATGCCTGTTAAACCTGGTAGACTTCTTCAAAAGCATCACCAGATGCATAAATGAAGGCATATCTTTGCATACAACCTACCTTGACATAGCAAAGGCCTTCAATACAGTCCCACATTCGGGCATCATTGATAAACTCTCCCAGTTGAATATCAACCCTTATGTTGTCAGGTGGGTTGCTAACTGACTCACCTTCAGATAACACTCAATCAAAATTGGGGACTTTACCTCAACCAGCAGACCTGTCAGCAGTGGGATTCCACAGGGGTCAGCACTGGACCTCCCTATTGTTTGGAATATACTTCTCAGACGTTTAGGCCAAAACTGGGGGCCTGTGTCTAAGTTTGCTGATGACTGCAAATTAGCTGTAATCATTTAATGCCCAGAAGATGTCAATATACTTCAAGAGGGACTTTACACAATTAAATGATTGGTGCCAAAGCTGTGGACTCAAACTCAATGCTAAAAAATGCATTATCATCCCATTTGGTAAAAATGATATCCATGCAGACTACCATATCGATAATAATATCCTAAGTAACAACTCAGTATTGGTAGAATTGGGAATGAAAGTTGACTGTAGCCTAAACTTTAACCACCATGTGTCTACTGTGATAAGGAAGGCATTCTGCGTTGCTCACCTCATTAGCAAAGATATTGCCTCAAGAGCAAAACAGTTCATAACTCCCTTGTACTCGACCCTCATCAGACCAGTAACTGAGTACAATGCTCCCTTTGTATGTACCTCACCTGACACCTGCAGCAACTTGAGAAACCCCAGAGATTTCTAATCAAGAAAATTACAGGGTGCCCATCACATTTCATGCATTGACAGACTCAAGTCACCGTTACTGTAGTCAGTAGTGTACAGAGTACTTATGGGAGACTTGTACCTGCCCTACAGAGCAATGTCAGATCCAAACCTAATGGAAACTCTGCACATCCACAAGACTAATGGGATAAGAGTCACTTGCTCCATGGACCTTAACCTGGCCTGCTTTATAAATAGGACCTGCTTGAGGCAGATATGTGTTTCAGAGGTTGCCACTCCTCATGAATAGGCTACCAATTCACATCAAACAGAGCCCCTCTATGAGCCTGTTTACATGTAGCCTGGATGACTGGATGACTGGATGGGAAACCATAAATTCCTTGCCAGGATTTCACCTATGATCCTCCTAGATATGAGCAGTTATTGCTAACTAGGATTGTGAGTTTAGGCTGGATACTTTATATTGGGTTTCTCTAGTATTATATTGTGTACACACTGATAGGCTTATAAAGAACTTTGGGTCAGTAGCCTAGTAACCACCAATGAACCTATCAAGTAACAAGAGTATTCTTTAATTCAGTCACCTAAACTTTTAGAGATCCTAATCTTACATGAGTGTTGGCACACTCTCATATTGCACTGGATTTTTTTTCAGGATAACTGTTGCCATATCCCTTAAAATTTGGTGAGGAGAGGTACTTAGGAGGAAGCAAGCTCAGCAGCAGGTGACCAAGAGTAATTACATATAGACATTAATTGCCATTAAATAGTTGGAGTTATTCCTGGATATACAAACAGAAGCAAACAAGGCACTCCCAACTCAAAATCAGACAACATGTATAGTTCAGGCAGGAAGCAATCAACAAAAAGGGCGAGGTGAAGAATAATTGGACATTTTACAATATGTTACTTTCACAGTGGACTCCATTTAAGATAGTGGTACTGGAAACAGCACCAGTACCAGTGTGGATACAAATTCATCCACAGGATCAGTGGACGTACTAGAAATAGCACCAGTACCAGTGTGGGTACAAATTCATTCACAGTATCTGTGGATGTACTGGAAACAGCACCATTACCAGTGTGGATACACATTCATTCACAGTATCAGTGGATGTATGAGAATAAGAGATAATGAACACCTGCAGTAATAGTAATTAAGTGGCTTGCACAAGGGTACTACAGCAGTTAGAGGCACAAGGAAGGTGCCAGGTTGTCCAGTTATATGGCTCATAGCAGTAAAACAATGGAGGGCACTCACCCAGCTACTGTTAGAGACTGATTAAAACAAGTTGAAAGCAGCATTACACCTGGCAAGCTATCAGCTGGCTGTACAAAGCCATGGGGGGGGGGGGAGCAGTGTGAGCCTTATGGGACAAACTCCAAAATATTTGTCATCAGTAATACAACAGTTTGTTTCTCATAGCCTGTTGTTTATCAGCCCTAGCTGGTCAAAATAAGAATATTCTAAGGATAAATAGGAGCAACTTATGACTGATCAGGGTGTGAAGCATCAGTGGCTGGCTCCAGCCTCAGGGGGCCACATAATGGAATGTAGTGCAATGGGTACAATGTTACAAAATGCTATGACTACAACACAGAAGCCCACTCACACAGTTTCATCATAGACTGGCACTTAAGAAGGAGCTACTTTCTGCCATGACAAGGGTATCCTGCTTACCCCATCTTCAGGTGAGGGCTGTATTGAAGAAAACAGTGGAGTGATGAAGCCTGTACCCCAAACATATACCCCACGCTCAGTTAGATTCCATGCTAATTTAGCTTAGCAGCAGCTTCTCATGTGCAGTGGGCAAGGACATCATGGAATAACATGAAGAAATTAGGAAGATGGAAATACAATGCTTATGAAAGATAGCTGAAAAATAACCTCTTCTACCATACCTAACATTGTTTCTTATTTGCAGAAACTGTGTATTACCTGCAAGACACACATCACACCTTTCAACAATACTTTGTTGACTGGAGCTTCCTGCATGTTTGATTACCTGGAACCTTGCTGTTGCTCTTCCATGTGAATGGAAACACCTGTCTTGTATATCACCTCCTAGAACATGCTGACATTACCTGCGATGTTATTGTGGTATCAAAGGCATAGCATGTAAAGTTTGTGTTAAAGCCCAAATTATGATATTTACTTTGAGGCCACACAGTTTGCTGAGCTGTACACCCTTCCACAATCCTTGCTGTTGCCTACTCTTTATGGTGATATTTATATCAAGGGCTCAAATGGCATTTTTGAAATGTGTAGTTCTTGCTCTGTATGCCATTCTTCAGCAGACAGACTGCTGTCCATCCATAGGGTACATGGCCCATTCCACCCCACTTGACCTCTTACAGTTATGCAACATGCACACCACCATGAACATCAACAACAAAGACTGTAATCTTTTACAGACACAGAAATGGAAAATGGCTGGCACAACAGATTTCTATCACAAGGAATCCTGTACTTACTGAATAAAACTTCCTATGCATATCAAGCAATACTACACATGGTCTGTATTCAGTAATATTCTGAATGAATAGCCTGGAAATCATAAATCCTCTTTGGGATATATCGCATGGTGCTTCTTGACCATGGAGCTTAACTCACTCAACAGTGCTCAGGCTTAGCTGGCTATGCTTATTCATAGGTTGGTACTAGGCTATCGGCCCTAGGGCCTATGCAAGCCTAGCCATAACAATTCCCTGGATATTTCTTCCCACAATATTGGTGTTATTAATGGTCTTTTGAACTGCATGCCTAGTATATATCTATGAACTTATTAAACAAATATATAATTACCAGGTATAGGTTCATAGGTTCATAGGTAGGTACTAGGCTATCTGCCTGAAGGCATTTATAAGCCTAGCCAGAATGTGTTGGCTTTCGCCGCCCCCTTAGATTAGTTCCCTGTGCCTCTGTCCAGCAGAGCCACTGAAGTGATCCCCGGGGTAAACTTCCTGTTTCCCATCCACTCGTCAAGGATTCTCTTGAAGAGTGTTAGCGAGCAACTCTGCCTAATGTAGATTAGAATCTTGTTCCAAAGCATGGGAAGTCTCTGTGACAGGAATCTATCCCTCCAGCATGTCCTATTTATTGTTGTGATGAGGTTTAGATCCCTAGAGATTGTGGCTTGTGGGGATAAGCTTTTCTTTAGGTGGAGCATGTCCATCAGTTCTGGGTTGGACATGGCCTTGTATGTCAGGCAGAGATCACCTCTGAGTAGGTGGTATGCAACCGAGTACAGCTGGAGTTTCTTCAGTTGAGCTGCATAGGGCATTTGTTTGAGGCCAGTGATCCTCTTGGTGAGGTACTTCTGTGGTCTTTCCAGCTGTTGCAGGTGTCTTGTAAGATACATCCCAAATGGGGCGTTGTACTCTATGATGGGTCTGATGAGCGATGAGTAGAGGGGCACAATGACCTCTTTTGATCTGGATGCGAACCCTTTTGTGATAAGGTGTGCCACGTAGAAGGATTTTCTAACCACTTTGGCAATGTGATTATCAAAGGAGTTTTTACTATCTACTTGGGTCCCCAGATCCCTTATTACATCTTCCGTATTTAGGGGACTACCACCTATGTGGTAGTTTGTGGGTACTTTGTTTTTTCCAAAGGGGATGATTATGCACTTTTTGGCATTTAGCTTGAGGCCATGATTTTGACACCAGGTGTCCGTCTCAGTGAGACCCTTTGGAGGATATCTGTGCCAGCCGGAGAGTCAATTATAGCCCCTAGCTTGTAGTCATCTGCGAACTTGGTCAGCCATAGTCCTCCTGTGCTTGCCTGTACCTCTGAGAAGTATATGCTGAACAGAAGGGGTCCTAGGACTGAGCCCTGGGGAACGCCACTTGTAACCGGTTTTGTCAGACCTAGTTCCCGCAACTTGGTCAGCCATAGTCCTCCTGTGCTTGCCTGTACCTCCAAGAAGTATATGCCGAACAGGAGGGGTCCTAGGACTGAGCCCTGGGGAACACCACTTGTAACCAGTTTAGTCAGATCTAGCTCCCGCAACTCTTACCATGTGGGTTCTGTCTGTGAGCCAGTTGGCAACCCATCTTGTGACATAGGGGTTTATGTTCAGGCTGGTGAGCTTGTCTATAATACCAGAATGGGGAATGGTGTCAAAGGCCTTTACGAGGTCTAGGTAGGCTGTGTGTACCACCTTTCCCTCATCTATAGCCTTGGTAACTGTCTCAAAGAAGACCACCAGGTTTAGGAGGCATGATCTGCCCTTAACAAAGCCAAACTGGATAGGGTCCAGTGTTTGGAGGTTCCCAATGTCTCTGTTAATGAGTTCCATGATGATGCCTTCCATAGCCTTGCAGACCAAGCTAGTCAGGCTTATAGGGCGATAGTTCCTGGGGTCTGTTGTGGCTCCACCTTTGTGGAGCGGAATAACCATTGCTGTGCACCATTCTTTGGGTACGTAACCTGCGGAGAGGCTGAGTTTCAACAGTGTGTTTAGGTGAGGGGTTAGTTCGTCTTTGAGCTCATGTAGGACACAGCCTGGGACACCATCCGGTCCCACTGATGCTGTGTTTTTGGCTTTGGAGAGGGCTGTTTTAACCTGTGTGCCTGTGATTTCAGGAGCGCTACATTCTTCTGGTATGGTTATGGGCCCTTTTGGGGGTGATAGGGGGATGAAGTTTGCGCTGAACCTGTCTGCCAGGATGTTGGCAATATCGGTCAGTTCAGTGTATTTTGTACCATTCTGCACTAACTCTGAGCAGATCTGGGCATTGCCACTTAGATTCTTGACATAGCTAAAGAATGCCTTGTGGTTATCTTTGGAGTCCTTGGCAATTTTTCTTTCGAAACTCGCCTTGGATGATTTTATGAGGGATCGTAGTTTCTTGCTGATACTGATCAGGGATGTTTTCCCTTCTTGGGATTTTACTCTTTTCTGTACTAGTTTCCTCCTTCTATTGTATAGCTTGTTTATGGCAGGAGTCCACCAGACTGGTTTCCTTTTCTTAGAGGAGTGAGTCTTGGTTTTGCTTGGAATAGCATGATCCATGCATTCTTGTAGGTGCCGTAGAATGCATTAGTAAAGGATTTTGCAGCTTGGACAATGTTATCCTTTAGCATGGGGGCTTTGAAACTTTCCACCTAGGTCTTAAGTAACGTGAACTTTGCTTTTGAAAAGTTTTTCATGGTGGTTTCCTTGTCCGGGGGTGGGGGGCGGAATGTGGATATCCAAAGTGATTTGTTTATGGTCAGATCTAACCAGTGAGGGATTGACCTCGGGTGTGGAGCACTGGTCGCCCATGTTGGTGATGACCAGGTCCAATATGTTGTCACCTCTGGTGGGAGTGTTGACCAGTTGATCCAGGCATTTGAGTTTGTCTTACAAATGTACATGCTGCATATAGAATATATATGCAGACAAATACATCAGTTGATCGATAAATGTATTTCTATAAGCCATCTCATTTGAATATCATTATATGGTCATTAATATAAACTACTGACCACACCAATTTTGATACTACCATGATTGTGCTACAGATATCTTTGAATTGCACATGCCCTGCACATCAACACTGACTGCATAGTTTAGCTTTGCACAGTGTGGTATTTTTCCTTTCTGAATACCCCCTACTGTGATTTATGTACTGTAAGACTACCAACTATATACACACATAACAAGGTACCTGTTAACAAACATTTGTTTATTTCAGTATGTAATGAAAACAACAAATAGATGTGCGCTGTTCTCTCCAAGGTACTAGGAATTAAACTTAACCTCTGTTTGAAATCATTTTCCTTTTTCCCCTTATTTCTTTATTCAGCTGTTTATTTGTGTACTTATTAATTGCAAATTGATAACCATTTAAGTGGGAGGCTGAGAAACCCTTTTGAGTCACAACCTGAGCTCCATGGTGCAAGACATAAACAGAAAAGTGTAAATAGAATAATTAAACAATAACCCACGTATGGGTGTGGGTAAATCCAGCATTGCCCACACCCAGCCGTGAGTTATTATTATACAATGACATTATTTAAAAAAAAATACTGCTTACACAGTACATCAGTACTGTGCAGAGGTAGCAATGGAGAAAGGAAGATCTCCGTTGATGTTTTTCAGCTAAAGCAAGGGAGATCTTCTTTTCGCCGTTGCTACCTCTGCACACAAAAAAAAAAAAAAATCAGGAGATATACTAACGGAAAAAGTCTGGGTGACCTGAACTTTGTCCGCTAGTATATTCGTTGATTTACAACAGGCACGCTGCTTGGGCTGGCCAATCAGCGTGCACTTTTTTGAATGTTAATGGCCAGTCATTGTGTAGTAAAGAATTATACCACTTTCAGAAGGAATGTCAAACAGCTGGTCTAAATGCAGAAGAGGAATTCAAGCAAGATGATATTTGAAAAAAAATGTAAGAAATGGAAATGAGGTCAAACTCTAACTACAACTTTGTAGGCAAGAATGACATTATTGCTCATGCTTGAAATATGTGTATGTATGTACAAATGTAAAATGAATAGATATAAATAAGCTGTTTAATAGAGTGGCTATGTTAAGTATAGAAGGCTCTCTCCATTTTTATTCATTTTGTTAGTTATATGTGCAGTGGTGTTCCTTAAACTAATGAGTGTGTATTATAGATGTCCTTCATTGTCATGATTCATCAACAAATTATCTTTTTGCAACAAAATATCACACTTGATTTTACTTGCAATTTACATTGTTTCACTTTAAACCTGTTACATTATATCAGAAATATCGATCTATGCCAAGACATGATAGTTATGAAGCAGTCAAATAAATAAAACTATGACTTCACATGGAACCTGTGTGACTGCTTGCTTGTTTAATTTATTTTGTAAAATAAATGAAACTAAAATTTCACATGGAATGCGTGTCTGTTTATTTATATATGTATAAAGTTGTACTGACTAGTTCGAATTTGACACAAAAAAGTCTTAGTGTATAGGAATATACATGCAATAAAAGCCATTAATTTCTTGTGATTTCATGAACATTTCACTTATAATTGAAGGCACACCTCTCAACCTTATAGTGCAGAGAGAAAAGCTGTGACAGAAACATTTAAATGGCTAAAGTAGTTACCAAAGTTCAAGATAAAACAGTAGACAACAGTAACTTTACTCAAAAGTGTCACACAACAGCAATAAGGTACAAGTAAAAGCAGAGTCCATATGATTCAAACATGACTACTCTCTATGCCACAGACTCTGTTCATAGGTTCATAGGTTCATACTAGGCTATCTGCCCAAGGGCATTTATAAGCCTAGCCCATAGTTATGTGGCCTTTAGTTTGAATAAAAACTATGCCTATCATTTTGCTGTGCCTCTGTCAAGCAGTGACACTGAAGTAATCCCTGGGGTATATCTGCAATCTCCCATCCATTGGTCAAGATTCCTCTTGAACAAGGCCAGAGAGGTGCTCTGCCTCACATGTACCGGGATTTTGTTCCACAGCATAGGGAGTCTCTGGGTGATGAATCTGTCCCTCCAGCACGTTCTATTTATAACCGTGTCAAGGTTTAAGTCTCCTTGTGGTTCTGAGGGAATCTAGATTTTTGAGGTGAAGCATATTCATCAAATCTGGGTTTGACATGGCCTTATATGTCAGGCACAGGTCACCTCTGAGCAAGCGGTATGAGACTGAATAGAGCTGAGTTCTTTCAGTCGGGCAGCATAAGACATATTTTTGAGACCCTTTATCCTTTTGGTGAGGAACTTTTGGGGCCTTTCAAGCTGCAGCAGGTGTCTGGTCAGATACATTCCGAACGGGCATTGTACTCAATCATAGGTCTAATGAGTGATGAGTACAGGGGACGATGACCTCCCTTGATCTAGATGTGAATCCCTTCATGATCAGGTGGGCGATATAGAAGGTTTTCCTAACTACTTTAGCAACATGAGTGTCAAACGAAGGCTACTGTCAACCTGGGTCCCCAGATCCCTGATGACTTTTTCTGTGCTCAGTGGATTGCCACCTATATGGTAGCTAGGGTAACCTTGTTTTCCCGAAGGATATGATTATGCATTTTTGGCGTTTAACTTCAGGCCATGGCTCTGGCACCAGTTATCCGCTTCTGTGAGGCCCTTCTGGAGGATATCTGTGTCAGATGTGTTTTCGACTATGGCCCAGTTTGCAGTCATCTGCAAACTTTGTCAGCCATAACCCTCCTGTGTTTGCTTGTACTTCAGAAAAGTAGATGCCGAACAAGAGTGGACCCAGGACTGACTGTGGGACACCACTTGTGACAGGCTTTGAGTCTGACATGGCTCCAGCAACTCTGACCCTGTGGGTTCTGTCACTTAGCCAGTTTGCAACCCATCTTGTGATGTATGGGTTTACATTCAAGCTGATGAGTTTTTCGATGATACCTGAGTGGGGTATTGTGTCAAGGCCTTTGCCAGGTCGAGGTAGGCTGTATGGACTGCCTTTCCTCATCAATGGCCTTGGTGACTGTCTCAAAAGTCAACCAAGTTTAAGAGGCAGGATCTGCCTTTGACAAAGCCAAACTGGGTTGGATCCAAAGTCTGCAAGTTCCCTATGTCTTTATTTATGAGTTCCATTATGATCCTCTCCATGGCTTTGCAGATAAGGCTTGTCAAGCTAATGGGGCGGTAATTTCCAGGGTCTGTGGAGGCACCGCCTTATGAAGTGGGACCACAGTCGCCGCCACTTGGTACACACTCTATCCTGAGGTGAGGCTAAGATTAAACAGCTGTCCTAACTGTGGGTTTAATTCCTCGTTGAGTTCGTGAAGCACACAGTCGGGGACACCATCCGTCCCATGGATGCTGTGTTTTTGCCTTAGTGAGGGCAGTTCTCACCTGGGCGTTGGAGATGTTTGGGGGCTACAATCCTCTGGAATAGATATCTCTCCTTTTGGGGAGGGGAGTTTGCACTGAACCTGTCAGCCAGTATGTTGGCAATGTGTGTAGGTTCAGTAATTTTCACATCATTTTGAACTAATTCTGAGCATATCTGGGAGTTTCCTCCTAGGTTTCTAACATAGCTAAAGAAGGCCTTATGATTCTCTTTAGAGTCCTTGGCGATTTCTCTCTCAAAATTTGCCTTGGATGATTTTATGAGAGCTCTTAGTTTTTACTTATAATGATCAAAGGTGTCTTACCTTTCAAGGATTTTGCTCTATCTTGTAGTAGCTTCCTCCTTTTGTTGTAGAGCTTGTTTATGGCTGGGGTCCACCAGACTGGACGCTTGCCTTTGGTACAGAGAGTCTTAGTTTTGTTTGGGATTGCCTGATCCATGCAGTCCTGTAGGTGCTGGTAGAAGGCATTTGTAAGTGATTCAGCGGTTTGAGTAATGTTTACCACTGGCTCAGGGGCCTTAAAGGAGACCACACTAGTTTTTAGAAGTGTGAAATCGGCTTTTGAGAAGTTTTTCACTGTGGTCTTTTTGTTTCAGGTGGATGAGGACCTCCAGCGAGATTAGTTTATGATCTGATCTCACCAGTGAGGGGTATACTTCCGGTGTTGAACATTTTGATCCCATGTTCGTGATGATGAGATCAAGTATGTTTTCTCCTCTTGTGGGGATGGTGACTAGTTGTTCCATGCTACTTCTGTTGCAAAAACCTGGAATGCACTATCTCTTGACATCCGATCACTAGATAACACACATGACTTTAAGTGCCTTAAGTTACACTTACATAATGCATGGTCATGCTCATGTGCCATATTCATTAACGAAAACTTCCTTGTGACTTCCCCGATCTCCCACTTCTCTTCTGTGCTGATTACATGGACATTGACAAATCAGGTCACTCTCACACCAGCATTCAATGCCAATTCCATTCAGACTTGCATGAGCTCCAGCAATAGCTCATAAACCATAAACTACTTCTCAACCCAAGCAAGACCAAGACTATGCTTTTTGGAACTCCACAACAAATCCCTGAGCACCTGACTCTTTAACTGTCTTGAACCTATACAACCATTCCATTGAGACAACTTCAACCTTCAGATATCTAGGACTATGGCTTGATCTGTCACTAAACTTCCATTTCCATATAGACAAATCAAGAGTCAAAATAAACTCCCTCCTCTTCTGTACCAAAACGATCTCCCACTTTCTATCCCAACCAGCAGGAGCAGCCAATGGTAAAGAGTTCTTTCTCAACTTGAATATGGTCTCCCAATTTTTGCTTTTGCTTCCAAGAAAAATATTACCACATTCCAGACTATCTCTGAAAGTATCTGCCAATTCATTACAAATTCACCGCTCAGTGAGCATCACTGTATCACCCTAGTCAAAGTCAAGTGGCTACCCATAAAACAGAGATCTAATCTACTTTTAGGGTGCTAACTCTACAAACTACTCCAGCTCCACACATTTGCTCTCCTTGCAGCTAGACTTCATGAAAATCCTCCTCATACAACCTGAGACACTACTCACAAGCCAGACCAACTCTCATTACCCCATAACCAAACTCCACAGCACTACACATACTTTCTCCTCTCAGGCACCTGATCTTTGGTGAACTCTACCCATCAACATTAAGGAAATCAACACTTATTCCTAAATTCAGAATGTTAAATCAAAAAGCACGTCTTCATCTAAGACAAATGCATCTTCTTCAACACAGGACATATCACATAATCTCATCTCCTTTCTGAGTCTCTTTTCCTCTCTGAAGATTCATTGAAGATTGACCCACTTAAGAAACTAATGTGTATATTGTACATTACACTCTGCTTGATAATACATTGCACTGTGCTTGTTCACTAGAATGTATAAACACATTTTTTCTATTTAATTAGCTTAAACTATTCTGTTATTGCTTATACTTCTGTATTTTTTGTGAAATCTTTTGTATTTCCCCTGGGCTGAGTCTGAAATTGGTCAATATTGATCAGTTACCTACCCTGGTAAACAAATATAAATAAATAAATACATCTCAGTGCACAGGAGATATCACACTGCAGTTATGCACAAGGAGAGTACAGAGCTTTATTGGGTCCATACTAGGATAGACAGGCAGACGATAATTAACCATTTTCTTTATTTAGTGAAAAAAAGTATTCAGGCCAAGCTTATCTTTTATTTACCTGTACTAAATGCTACCTTTGCATGTGGACTCATGTCTTATATGCTATTAACAGTACTGGAGGATGTGGCAAAATGAAATGGATACATTCAAAGGATTTTTTTAAAGTGCATAGTGTTATATTAAAGGGTGAGGTGTTATCTGGATATTCTGAAAGCAAAGAGGTATTGAGCTTTATTTAGAACAAGAATAATTGCAGTTTAGAATGATATACAGCTGGTTCAGCCTTAATGATTATATATGTAATTGGCCCTGGCAGACTATGCACCTTGTGATGCCCCACCTCTGGCCCAGCAATCAAGGAGCCTCAATCCTCACCACTGGCAACAGTGGGGGATGTGCATTGGGAGGATGACAGGTACACACACACATGCACTATTTCCAGATGCTGCTCTCTGCATCAAGTGCAATTTCCCTTAAGAGCACACAGAGACCACAGTCAGTCTGGGACTGGTTTCTCCCTCTTTCTCTAGATCCCCAATAAGACTCCCCACTCCCCACTGGCACAGCTATAGAGTTGAGATCTCAGCTGACTGCCCAAGCCAATATCTCCAACACTCACTCTCTGTCCAACCAGTGCTTTGTGTCCCTGCCCAAGTAGCTGACACACACACTCTTTGAGGTTTGTTTTGCACATGCACACATACCTGGGAAAGGCTGGCACAAGTTTACTAGCTATGCCCCCATTTGCTCAGACTGTAAAGTAGTTATCACTGCCACCAGCAATGCCCTTATCAGCTACGTTTGGGCCCTTAACAAAGGGTGTCCAATCTGACTGTGTAATGTTACTATCAGTACAAATGGCAGTTTGACCAAGAGCAAAGCTATTATGAGTGGCCTACACAGTGTCACCAAATAAATATGCAAGTACTCTCAGAGCTTAAATATGTATCATAAATAGCCACAATGAAAAGTTAAATATATTTAATAATGAATAATAAAAAACAAGAAAATACTCAGTATATAATCACAGTAACAGAGTTCAAAATCACAGGACATATTTAAAACAGCATTGCAGGACAGCCTCAAATAAATAAATAAATAACTAAATAAATAAATAACACATCTAAACTAAGCTTTGGTATATCCCTGACTATATCTAGAGAATTACTAAATACTAGTTAACATACCTACAGAGCAAGCAAGGCAGATGTGGTGAATGGGTCTTCCAGCTGATGTTGTCAGGTCAAAGAAAATACAGAATACTCAGTCTCTCTCAGAGAGTTCTTAAATTAATATCTCAAATATTACTGCTGGGATAGCTTGCAGGATGACATCACTTCCTGCTGTCTGACTATCCCAGGTAAAACCCCCACTGATGCAGCTGGTAGCATTTAGCATATATCGGTGAAAATACATAGACAAGGTTTTTCTTAAATCTAAGGCAGATCCTGGAAGTCATATAACAATAAAACCACTTCCAAGACAATACAGTGAACCTCTAGTTCTAGACATCGTGTCTGTTACTGCACTGAAACTGAAAGATAACATCATTTTATTATGTGGCTATAAAGTAATTTAATTTCAGCTATTTTTCTGAGGTTAACCTCTGGTGTTTGTTTCTATTGTTGAAATATATACATCTAAACAGTTACAATAGTGCATTGTCCTTGTGAAAAGTGGTGTAGGGTGGTGTAGCCATGACTGCTTGTAACTCAGAGATTCTTCTAGCTGGGGACTATTAACAAGACAGTTTTTCAGGTGCACATCTTTAAAGTGGCAGAAGCTGCAGGTTCAAAGAGGGCAGTGATACGTTTCTCAAGAACAAAGTTCAGGTCACAATGAAGAGGGATGGGTTTCCTTGGTGGTCTGATGTGGAGAACCCCCTTAAGAGAGACTTTCACCTCCAATGTCGATAATAGGGGTGGATCACTAGGTAAGCAGGCTGAAATAGCTGACAAATGGACTTTCATTGAAGAGTATGAAAGTTTTGATTTTAGAAGCTCACAAGCATAGGCCAGCATTAGTGGTACATCCACTTGGAAGGAGTCTAGCTGCCTTTGAAGGCACCAGTTGGAGAACCTTTCCCGTTTTGATAAATATGATCTCCTGGTAGTAGTTTTCCTGGCCTCCTGTAAGACAGATAGCATGTTTTCTGAGTAAAGGTGTCTGAAAGGGATCAGAAGTTTATCACCAAGTGGGTAAGGCTGAGGGTGCATGAGGGATCTCCTCAGTTGTGTGAAAAGGTTTACCTTGTGAGGCAACTTGTGGTGATTGCCCTTGGCAAGACATAGAAGAAGGGGGAACCAATGTTGCCTTGGCCAATAGGGGGTCACCAGCAAGATTTATGGCTTGTCCCACTGAATTTTCAGTAGGACCTTTTGAATGAGAGGGAAGGGGGGGAAGCATACAGAAACGGCCCCTTCCATGAGATTGAAAAGGCATCTACTTTCCACATTAGTGGTGAGGGGAGCCTGGAGCAGAATAACTGTAGTTGTCAGCTCTGAGGAGAAGCAAACAGATCTATCTGCAGAGTGCCCCACTGGTGTACATTGTCTAAGAAAACATCTCTGTGCAACATCCACTCATAATTTGCTGAGGGCATCTGCCTGATGGTTGTCCTGTGATGGGATGTAGACCGCCTGCAATGTTACATTGTTTTGAGTGGCCAACTCCCATGCTTGTATGGCCAGCCTGCAAAGTAAATAGGATCTGGTCCCCCTCCTCCCGCTTGCTGATGTTACACATCACTGTGGTGTTGTCTGTGAAGACTTGTAAGGGACCAGGCTATAGCACCAGGAGAAAAATCTTTAGAGCTAGGAGAAGAGCAGTAATTTCCCTCACATTGATGTGTTTTTTTCTGGAGAGAGGGCTCCCATTGAGCTTGTACCTTGAGACTGTTCATAGTGCCCCCCCCCATCCCAGATCCGAGGCATCTGTGTAAATGAATTGAACTGCCTGTGTGGACTGTAGAGGGAAACATGGATTCTGCATTATTTTTTGGATCCACCACCCTAACTCTTTTTTCAGGCAGGGCAGGATGGGCACCTGAAAATACAGAGGGTGACTGTTTTGGGACCATACATTCTTCAAGTACCACTGGAACTTCCTCATGTGTAATGGCAAGGGGCAGCATTGGAAGAGTAGCTACCATTAAGCCCAGAAGGCAGAGAAATCCCTAGGCTGAGATATGGTTGACTTGGAGTAAGTTTTGGAAAAAGCTGGTTAGGGAAGTGACCTTTTCTTGTGGGAGGAAGGCCTTCATCAAATCCATCCTTATTCTGCAACCCAGGAAAATCTGGTCTTGGTATGGAGTGAGAGAGGACTTCATGAGGTTTAATTTAAACCACAGACTTCCTAAGAGAGAAATAGTGAATTGCAGGTGTGCCTGAAGAGTACTTTCCGTTTCTGCTTGGATGAGGAGGTCATACAGGTAAGAGAAGATCAATATGCTTTTTGTTCTGCAGAAGTCTACTGCTGGGGCTAGACACTTTAGTTTGTCTGCAGCACCAAGGACTTTTACAAAGGGCAAGTGAGTAAAATGATAGTGTGAAGATGGCACAGCATAATGTAGAACTCTCCAGAAGTCTGGGTGGGTGGGGATATGGGGGTATGCCTCCTTCAGGTCCAAAGTGGCCATGAAGGCCCTATATGTCAAAAGTGGAAGAAGGGCTTATAGAAATAGCATGCAGAAGGAAGGTACATGCAGGAAGGGGTTTAAAAGGGACACATCCAGTACTGGTCTCCAATGGCCCTCTTTTTTTGGGACCAGGAAGAGTCTGAAGTAAAACCCTTGACCCTCTTGCCCTGTTGGAACCCTCTCTGTGGTGCCTTGTGATAGTAAATCCTGAATGATTGGGGGTATCAGGTGGATTTGCTTTTTTGGACAGAGGGGTATGCCTTTTGGTAAAGGCTTTTCCTGACACGTCATAAAGTACCCTTTTTCCACTACTGATAGGACCCAGCACTTTGAGGGGATTTGCTGCCACAGGGGGAGACAGTGAGAGAGGTGGGCAGAAAGGGGTAGATGGTTGAGGGTATTTAGGCAGTCACACAGAGTTTGGCCTGCCTGGAATGGGCTACCTGGTGGCAGATTGAGAGGAACTAGTTCTGGGTGATGAGAGCTTTCTGGCCCCTTTCTTCTCATTTGAAAAAGAAGAAGAGGAAGCAGGTACTCTTCTAACAAAAGCTTGGTTTAGCTGGGTAGTTCCTATAAAATTTAGGAACTGGGGATACCAGTAGATGCTTCAAGTCCTGCAGTTCCTTACTTTTTTTTTGCAGGTTTTTAAAAAGTTCTCCAGATTGTTTGTCAAAGATGAACTTGTTGTCCAGGGGAGCATCCAGGAGCTTGTTCCTGAAGTCATCTGGCAGAGGTTGAAGTTTGAGCTTGTAATACCTGCATAACACAGAGGCAGATGCAGCATCATAGCTACATTTTATGGAATGTCTGGCTACCTGTGCTGCTAGGAATTTTTGAGGCAACTTGAGCCTTTGTAGCAGAGTCAGGTATTGAGGAGAGCAGAGTAGATCCCTGGGAAAGTAGATCTAGGGCATACTTTACTATATGAGTCCAGTAATTGATGGCCCTAAAGTCCAGGGTCGAGGAACCTTATCTGATGGCAATTGGGAAGAGGATGGAATCTGCCTACATTGCTTGTTTGGTGCCACAGCAGTGACAGTAGGGTCTGCATGGGGGGGGGGGGGGGTTGATAAGATAGTAATCATCAGGAACTTTGTAGAACCTGTTTGTCCTTTTTGGGGCTGGGATTGAGATTCTGGGGTCCTGGAGGCAGAGACAAAGGAGTCCAAGTAAGCAGGAATCACTGGGGGAATAGCAGAGGTAGAAATGGACTCCAGCTGAAGAAGCTCAAAGTATCTTTTCTGTACTTCAGTCATTTGGATGGAGTTCCACTTGAAGTATTCTCTTATTTTGGAGACAATCTCCCCAAAAGTAATGTCTTCTTGTGGGGAATCTCCTTCCACGTGGTCCTCATCTGGAGAACAATATTCCAGGGGAGAGGCCACCTAAGAAGTATAAGTTTTTTATTTTATTTTACATTTGTTGACCGGAACAGTCTGACTGGATGCATGCCCATTTTCAGCAGAGGCCCGGGGAGAAAAGCTCCAAGGGTAAGCAGATACAGCATTACATAATACCAGCATTACATATTACAAACAGACTATTTACAGAGATTACATAAGTAAGCAAGTTAAACAAGTTCCACAGGTTACAGTTAGTCCTGAGCACAAGTCAGGATTAAATTAAATTACACAGTAAACTGGTTAACAGATTTTTACACATTCTAGAGAGAGTTAGCCAGGTTTGATGCATTGACATAGCCAGTTAAGTGACAAATGTTGTTTGAGTCTAGTTTTAAATTGACCTAAGGTGGAAAGTAAGGTAATATCAGCTGGAAGAGAGTTCCAGGATCTACTTACAGAGTTTGCAAAGAGAGAATCACCGGCTGTGTTATTAATTTTGCTAGTCTGAATTAGTAGTTTGTTAGAGGATCGAAGCAGTCCAGGATTGTTATAGGGGGTGATAATATTTTTAAGTGCAGGAGTATTTTCCGGATTATAGAGGATTTTAAAGGCCATAATCAGTTGGTTATACTGGATTAGTCTGGGTAGTTCAAGCCACCCAAGCTGATTTAGATTGATGCAATCATGTGTCCTAAAAGGCAGCCCAGTGGCAAACCTGGCAATGTGGTTGTAGCAAATTGAGAGTTTAAGGACAGTCTTGTTTAAATTCGAGAGTAGAGGGGATGCATACAGAAGGGTTGAAAGAAGGTGAGAGCGAGCTATGGCAATTTTAGCTGGAGGGGTTAGGAAGGCTTTTATTCTGTAAAGTGACCCTAGTTTTTTATTGATGGTTTTGATCGTTTGGTTAACATGTAGGTCAAATTTGAGATTATTGTCTATGATGACACCTAATAGTTTTGTAGAGGGGTCAGGGGAGATTATTGTGCCATCATTTGATTTTATGGTAAAGGTGAAAGCGGTAGACCTACGTGTTGGTGAAAATAACAGCATTTTAGTTTTTTTGGGATTTAGGATCAGACGATGTTCAGAAAGCCAGTTTTCTATTGTATTAAAGGTGGTCTGGGTAGCTGACCATAACTCTACTGGAGATGTGGCTGAGCAAATCAGAGTAGAGTCATCAGCATATTGGATACAGCTGACTTTTGGGATGACAGTATAAAGGTCGTTAATGAAGATGGAGAACAGCAAGGGCCCTAGTATAGAGCCTTGTGGTACTCCAAGGGTGGTAGGTAGAAGGTTAGAGAGTTTGTTCTGCCAGAGGACAGCCCGCTGTCGACCATTCAAGTAGGATTGAAACCATTGAAGAGCTCCAGTATCTAGACAGAATGTTTGCAGGGTGTGGATTAAAAGTTGGTGATCAACCATATTGAATGCCTTGGAAAGATCCAAGAAGAGGGCTGAGGATATATAATTATTGTTGCAATTATGGTTTATGGTGTTGGTAAAGGCTAGGAGGGCTGAAGTAGTGCTGTGATGAGGACGGAAGCCATGCTGAGTGTCTGCCATAAGGTGATTCTGGATTAGGTGGTGCATGAGTTGTCTATGAATACATTTTTCCATAATCTTTGCAAGTGGAGAGAGTATAGCTATTGGCCTATAATTGGAGAATTCAGTAGAGCTGCCTCCTTTGTGAAGTGGGATTACATATGATATTTTCCAGATGGTGGGAATTTTAGCTTCTACTATGGTTCGATTGATTAGTATTGAGACGGGGTAAGCAATAGCAAATCGGCTGATTTTTGTAGGTACTCGGCAGGGAGTTGATCAGCAGAAAGTGTAGTGGGTTTTAATTTTTTGATCAAGGTATGGATAAGTGAAGTGGTGACTGGTTGGAAGCTGAACGCGAGTAGGTTTCTAGTGGTGCTACTTTCAGGACCAGGGGAGCTAGGAGGCTGTTGGCTAGCTAGGGCTTGATTTGTCTCAGTAAAGAATTGGTTAAAACTACCAGAAACATCTTCAGGGGTTTTAGCAATAGTAGCAGCAGGGATTGGGGTTGAAGTTTGTCCAGGATGTAGTAGATTATTTAAACCTGCCCAAAACTTCTGAGGGTTATTTTGATTTACTCTCTGTAAATTACAGTAGTATTGTTTTTTTGTCTTGTAAAATTGATTTTTTGGTTTTGTTCCTGGATTGCCTGTATTTAATGTGATCTTGAGGGTCTTTAAAAGAATGCCATAAAGCCCATGCTTTGTTTCTAAGAGTGATTTTGAGTTTAGACTCTTTAGAAAGCCATGGTGCAGTTTTTGCCTTGGTTCTCTTTAAGTGAGAGACTCATCAGAGGAAAAGGAAGAAGAGTCTTCCTCCTGAGTCTGAGGAGGCGGGATGGTACTAGCAGAGGCTGACCTGTGACTTAGGGTAGGAAGAGAAGGAGTATGTGAAGCTGTACACCTCAGAGCCATAAAGACCTGAAAAAGTGACATGGAAAATGCTTGCCAGTCAGGCTGGTCTTCCACTGGGGCAGAAAAGTCCCTGGTCTTTTGTTTTTTTCTTGAGAGAAGGAGTCTTTTGAATAGTCTGACAGGCCAAAGGCCTGGTGTCAGACGTCAGGCCTGGGGTCGAACTGCCCTGCTTGGAAACTAAAAGCAGCCATCCAGGTGTGCCTGGTTCCCCCCCAACATCAGCGGAGGCCGACGTTGCAGAAACCTCCATGGACATGCAGACTGGAGAAACAAGGGTGGCTTTTGATATGGAACCTGTCAAAGTCACCAGCTCTTTTGGATGCTCCACAGCCCCTAGACTGGTAGCTGGCATGACATCCAAATAGTATCAGGCCTACAGACCTTGGCCTGAACGGCCGGTTCAGGATCCATACCAAGGGCCATGCATTTCAGTTGTTGGTTCTCTACAAAACAATTTAAAGGCTGCCAGATGTCTGTGCAAGGTGCTAGGGACAAATGACTAACAGATTTTACAGGTCGTAAGGTCATGAGACAGCCCTAAGCAAAACTAGTAGAGGTTGTGTGTATTTTTGTGCAGAATTTGCCAACCGCACTCACATTTTCCCTTCCTAGATGGCATCAGCTAACAACAGATAAACAGCAACCTAAGCTCAGTCAAACATAAATAAGATTCCCCAGTGGGGGACTTATCTTTACCATCTTTCATAGCGCAGAGCTGAATGAGCAAGCTGATGTTCGACTGCAGCTTAGAAGGTCTGTGCATGCGAACATCTATTTATGGCCCACATTTTATGGCCTCTGCATGTGATGTCCCATGCACTTTACAGCAACCGGGCTTACGCTGTGGTATATGGGCCGGATGTTCTGGTCGCCTGAGGCAGAAGATCCTACATGTGAGAATACCGCAACATAAGAATAGAAGGACTTCAAAAAATGTGCCCTCAGTTTAGAAGAAAATGAGCTAAGAGAAGAGTTACTTGATTTAATAGAGATAGACATATTAAGATCACTAAAAGAAATAGACTGCAGAAGGTCAATAAAACCCTAAAAGTCAGAAGTTTGATAAAACAAGTGAACACAGTAATAGGACTGCTCATAGAGATCCTTGTGATATAAAAGAAGTAAACAGGATATGTTACTGTGCAGCTAAATTAATAACATATAAAATTCTACCACAAGAACACAGGGAAGTAAGGGAAAAGAAGGGGAGAAATTGAATACCATCATGGGAGTATTGAATTGAGAAAACTGTAAAGCAATTAAGACAAGAAGTGTCACTCAGAATGATAGACATGATAAAAGCAATTTGCAGTATTATAACAGATCAGGATTTAGCATGAACTATCGCAAATAATAAACTAAAAGTATCAGCACAGGCAGAAAAACTTATAATTTACACAGATGAATATAAATGAAAAGTACAAATTAAACAATTTACTGAGGACTCAAAAAAAGTATTATGGAGAATTGGAAAACAAGGTAAAAAGAATTGAAAGACCAACAAAAAAAAGATGACATAGATATATTTTGGACAAGTACTTCTGAAAATCCAATGGAACATAAGATGCTAAATGGATAGAAGTAAAAGAAAGAATAAGAAATGCCAAGGTACAGGATATGAAATGGGATGAAGTAACAGCCAGTGAGATTGAAACAAAGTTAAGAAAACCCTCTAATTGGAAAACCCCAGGCCCAGATGCAGTACCTAACTTCTGGTTAAAAGTATTAACATCTTTGCACGAAGATTTAGCCATGCTTAAGAACTATTATATGCGCACCCCGAACAGACACATACCTGGCTAACAGGAAAAACAATGCTCCTACTTAAGAGTGAACATGAAAGCTATCCTAAAAATTATAGCTCAATAACTTGGCTTCCAATGATGTATGAACTATACACTGGAACTGATGCTGGGAGAGTTTCTAATCATTTAGAGGAAAACTCAATTATGGCAATAGAACAAAAGGACAATAAAAGAAATTTATATGGAACAAAGGATGATTTGTTGTTAAATAAAGTCATAGTGGAGGACTGTAAAAACGGAATGAAGCTAAGTATGGCATGGACTGACTACAAAAAAAACATTTGACAGTATCCCACATTCATGGATAAAAGAATGCTTAAAAATGTATAAGATACACCCTGCACTGATAAACTATATCACAGCAACCCTGAAACAGTGGCAAACCACTCTGCAGTTACGTCATGATAAAGGCCAAATTATTATTCCAGGGATAAAAATCCAAAGGGGATATTCCAGGGTGACTTCCTGTCACCGTTGCTCTTTTGCTTTGCCCTTAACTCATTAAGCTGTCTGCTTAACAGATTAGGTCATGGCTATAATGGCTATATAATGGCTATAATTTGGCTCCCAGAAAGCAACAAAGTGTAAAGACTCATTTTTTTTTGTTAATGATTTAAAACTGTATAGCTCATCAGATGAGGAACTGAAAGCACAACTACAAGTAGTTAAAACTTTTTCACATGGTATAAGAATGCCAATTGGCCTTGATAAATGTGCAAAAGCAACCTTTAAA
This sequence comes from Protopterus annectens, assembly GCF_019279795.1. Classification (NCBI taxonomy): domain Eukaryota; kingdom Metazoa; phylum Chordata; order Ceratodontiformes; family Protopteridae; genus Protopterus; species Protopterus annectens. The sequence goes on from NC_056729.1 coordinate 1,386,614,275, forward strand.
ACTGGAAAGCTGCAGCACCAAGAAAACATCAGTTTGGAGCAAGAATGTGATATAAAAGAACTTGAACAAGAGGGAGCTGATGAAGGATCAACAATAAAACATAAACAAATGTGAGTAAAGTAAAACTTATTAAGGAATATTTTAGAAGACATTGAGATCTAGGAACAACATTCAGGCTATAAACTAATTTGCTCTTCCTGTCCTAACTTACAGTTTTGGAGTGACTGACTGGCCCCAAAAGGTGGATGATTCATGCTCATCAAATGATTTATAAAAATCAGTGCATACCAAGATTATATATTTGAATTTCCCATTCTGAAGGAGGTATGGATCTCCTTGAAATTGATTACATGTACAGACCTGCAGCCATGGGATTGCATACATATCTGATGATCTCACAACTCACAAACATGGTGGAAGTTTTGAAACATGAGGAAAAAAATGTAAGATGACTTCCCTTCTTAGTCTAGCAGAAACATATCAGTGTCAATGGGAAATGGAAATCAAACCAGAAGTAGATAAAAATCAGGCATCAACTGAATCTGCCAAAAAACAACAGAAAGAATATAAGGTGATGGATCAGATGAGAAGGCAGGAAATATGGAAAATGCATAAATATAGTAGCAAGTATAGAAAACTCCCCTTGAGTAGCATCTTACCCTCACCAAGAATGATGCCACAATATGAAGACAAGATGATCAATTTCAACAATTGGCTTAAGTACTGGTGTCATTCAAAGGGGATCCAATGCCTGTCAGCTTGGGATGATATGCTCGACAAACCACGATGCTTCACTAGGGACGGCTTGCACCTGTCACCCCTGGGCTTTCGGATATTGGCAAAGGCTCTTGCTACCCCCATAGTGCCTTTTCTAGGCAAGGCTCAAAAGACAAACCCACCTCCATAGGTATCACAAGGGATAAGAAACTAAGAGTAATGCTACTCAATGCCAGAAGTCTAAACTTCAAGATGCATGCACTCGAAACTCTCCTTAGCATGGAGAACATCGATATCTGTGCAGTAACAGAAACCTGGTTCAGGGCTCCCAAGAGCACCCCAGCACTACCAGGTTATACCTCATACCATGCTTTTCGGCCCCAAAACTTTACCGAACCACAAAAGGAGGGGGAGTATCGATATTCATCAAAGATACCCACACCTCCAGGTTGGTGGCAAAGCACGAAGCATCAGAGACTATCCATGTGTAACTAACAGTGGGTAAAACTGCCTTCCAGTTTATAGCCTGCTACAGACCACCCTCCCAAACCCAGGAACCCCACTCGGCCTTTCTGAGAACACTGGAAAATATGAAGGTCTCTCCAAACACCATTATATTGGGCGACTTCAACTACCCAAACATAGACTGGGAGCATTACTCTAGCTCCAACCAACACCCTAGCCCAAAGGTTCCTAGAATTTATAAACTCAAATGCTATGCAACAACTTGTTACTACTCCCACAAGAGGGGAAAACATACTGGACCTGATCATCGCCAACATGGGGACTCTATGCTCCAGACCAGAAGTGTATCCCTCACTGGTAAGATCAGACCATAAACTAATCTCACTGGATATTCACATCCCAACCCCACCCCCTGCCCAGAAAACCACAGTGAAAAACTTCTCTAAAGCAAATTTCACACTCCTCAAAACCGAGGTGGAATCCTTCAAAGCCCCCGGGCCTGTGGAAAATACAGCCCAGATCGCAGAATCCTTTATAAATGCATTCTATGAACACCTTCAGGAATGCATGGATCATGCAATCCCAAATAAAACCAAGACCCAATCCTCCAAAGGCAGACGTCCTGTCTGGTGGACCCCAGCCATAAACAAACTATACAATAGAAGGAGGAAGCTACTAAATGATAGAGCAAAATCCCAAAAAGGGAAGGCATCACTGATCAGTATTAGCAAAAAACTACGGGCACTCATAAAATTGTCTAAGGCCAGCTTCGAGAGAAAAATTGCACAGGACACTAAGGATAATCACAAGGCTTTCTTTAGTTATGTTAGGAACCTGGGTGGTAATTCCCAGGTATGCTCAGAATTAGTCCAAAATGACAAAAAATACACTGAACCCACAGACATTGCCAACATCCTAGCTGTCAGGTTCAGCGCAAACTCCCCCCCCACCAAAAGGGCAAATATCTATCCCAGCAGAGTGCTGCCCCCCTGACATCTCAGATGCTCAGATAAGAGCCGCCCTCTCCAAAGCAAAAAACACAGCATCAATGGGACCAGACGGTGTCCCGGGCTGCGTCCTACATGAACTCCAAGAAGAGCTAAACCCAAACATAAAACTACTGTTCAATCTCAGCCTTACTACAGGATATGTGCCCAAAGAGTGGCGTACAGCAACAGTGGTCCCTCTCCATAAAGGTGGTGCCTCAACGGATCCTGGAAACTATCGCCCCATAAACCTGACTAGCTTGGTCTGCAAAGCTATGGAAAGGATCATCATGGACCTCATAAATAAAGATATTGGGGACCTACAGACACTGGATCCTACCCAGTTCGGCTTTGTTAAGGGCAGATCCTGCCTCTTAAACCTGGTTGATTTCTTTGAAACAGTCACCAAGGCCATTGACGAGGGGAGGTGGTCCACACAGCCTACCTGGACCTCGCAAAAGCCTTCGATACAATACCCCACTCGGGCATTATAGATAAGCTCACCAGCTTAAATATAAACCCCTATGTCACTAGATGGATTGCAAATTGGCTCAAGGACAGAACCCACATGGTTAGAATTGCTGGAGCCATGTCAGACTCCAAACCAGTTACAAGTGGTGTCCCACAAGACTCAGTCCTGGGACCTCTCTTGTTCGGTATATATTTCTCGGAGGTACAGGCCAACATGGAAGGACTGTGGCTGACCAAGTTCACAGATGACTGCAAACTGGGCGCCATAATCGACTCTCCAGCCGACACAAGCATCCTCCAAAAGATCCTCATAGAAACAGACAACTGGTGCCAGAGCCATGGCCTCAAGCTAAATGCCAAAAAGTGTATAGTCATCCCCTTTGGCAAAAACAAAGTGCCCACAAATTACCACATAGGTGGTAATCCATTAAGTACAGAAGAAGTAATTAGGGACCTGGGGACCCAAGTTGATAGCAATCTCTCATTTGACAACCACGTGGCCAAAGTGGTTAGAAAAATATTTTATATAGCCCACCTAATCATGAAGGGATTCACATCTAGATCAGGGGAGGTCATCATGCCTCTTTACTCATCCCTCATCAGGCCCATAATTGAGTACAATGCCCCTTTTGGGATGTACCTTACCAGACACCTGCAGCAACTGGAAAGACCCCAAAAGTACCTCACCAAGAGGATCAAAGGGCTCAAACAGATGCCATATGCTGCCCGGTTAAAGAAACTCCAGCTCTACTCAGTGGCATACCGCCTGTTCAGAGGCGATCTGTGCCTGACGTATAAAGCCATGTCCAACCCGGAATTGATGGACATGCTGCACCTCAGAAAATCCAAATCCCATCGAGCCACGCACTCAAGAGACTTGAACCTCAGCACTGAAATAAATAGGACATGCTGGAGGGACAGATTCATAACCCAGAGGCTCCCTTCACTCTGGAATAAAATCCCAGTCCAGGTTAGGCAGAGTCCCTCATTGACTCTCTTCAAGAGGAATCTTGATGAGTGGATGGGAGATCGTAGGTTTACCCCGGGTATCACTTCTGTGTCACTGTTAGACAGAGGCACAGTATACTAACCTCGAAAAAGGGCATAGCAAAATAAATTTAAAATCAGTGGCGAAAGCCAAACACATTCTGGCTAGGCTTATAAATGCCCTAGGGCAGATAGCCTAGTATGAACCTATGAACCTAAGAACCTCCCTCATGTTGATCAGGATCGAACATACCTATGGTTAAGGAGAGGCAAATTCAAACCAAAAGATGAAAGGTTAATAATGGAGGCACAAGATAGTGGGCTTGCATACACATTGGTTTACAAAGTCCATTGAACATATGGGAGAATCTGACAAATGTAGATTTTGTAAAACAGAATTGGAAACAGTTGCACACCTCATTGCTGGTTGTGACATACTAATGGCAGAAAGACTGTATACTGAAAGCCATAATAATGTGGCAAGACTGTTGCATTGGGCATTGTGTAAACATTAGACAATTGAAATAGCTGAAATACACTGGAAATATGAGCCACAAAGCATCATAGAAAATGATGGTCTACATCACTTGGGATCACTCATTACCAACAATCCAAAAGACAGATGCGAGAAAACCAGATATAGTAGTCCACAAAAAGAAGACAAAAGTAGCATTCATCATTGAAATTGCTGCACCCAGTGACTACAGTGTCTTGCATACAGAGAGAGACATAAAGTCATCAAATGTCAGGATTTGCAGGCAGAAACGAGCGCAATGTGGAAGAAAGATACCCAGACAGTTCCATTAGTATTAGGAGCAATGGTTCTTATAAAAAAGAATATACAATTGCATTTAGATATGGTACCAATGCATGTAACTGCATACGAATTGCAGAAGGACTCATTACTGGGCACATTGCAGGTGCTGTAAAGATCACTTCTGGCTGACATCAAATATTGAAATAATACTAATTTCATGAACTTAAATCATACTTTGATTTAGGAATGGGGTGCATTCCCGTCATGGTATTAGAAACCCAAAAGACATGGAGAAATAAAAAAAAAAAGCAATGTGCAGTATCAGAAGAGATCCAGATCTATCATGCACTATCGCAAATAATACACTAAAAATATCAGCATAGGTAGAAAAATTAAGCAGATAAATATAAAGGAAAAGTACAAAATAAGCAATTCATTGATGACCCAAAACAGTTTTATAAAGAACTGGGGAACAAGGCAAAATGAATTGAAGCACCACGAAGAAAAGAAGAAATAGATACATTTTGGAGAAATATCTATGAAGATCCTGTGCAACATAACAAAGATGAATGGATAGAAGAAGTAAAAGAAATAAATAAGTTCAAATGTACAGGATATGAAATGGGATGAAGTAACAGCCAGAGAGACTGAAACAAAATTAAGAACAGCTCCTAACTGGAAAACCCCAGGCCCAGATGCAGTACCTAACTTCTGGTTAAAAGTATTTTACATGAGGATTTAGCCATAAGTAAGAAGTATTTATATGCACACCCTGAACAGGCACCAGCCTGGTTAACAACAGGAAAAACAATACTCCTACTTGAGTGAACCTTCAAGCTATACTAAGAACTACAGACCAATAGCTTGACTTCTGACAACATATAAGCTACATACTTGAACTGATGCCAACAAGAGTTTGTAGTCGTTTAGAAGAAAACTCAATCATGGCAATAGAACAAAAGGGTAATAAAAGAAAGTAATATGGAACAAAGGATTATGTGCTGTTAAATAAAGTCATAATGGGGAGCTGTAAAAGGAGAAGACTCTCTAGGGCCATTAGCCTTCTAACCTCCTATGAACATATGAATCAGTAAACATCTGTTATTTATATCCATAGGTGTACACATACACATACACACACACACACACACACACACACACACACACACACACACACACACACTGGTGAGGTCAAAGTGATGTAGCTTAAAATTCAGCTCATTGTGTGCAAACCTCATGGGGTCACAGTACTGTTGTTTATCTTAGCAAAGGTTGGGTGTTAAGGTAGCAGGTAATACATTTGCTTGAAGCTGACAAAGCAAATATCTGTCAGGAGGTGCCAAAGAAAGGCAGTGATTCCTGGAATGTAGTATGAGCAAAAACAGCACTTCCATCTGCATAACCTGTTCTGTTATCTCAGACACAGTAACTCCTACATTCCAAATGTCTTCACCACATACCCGTAATAATGCACATCATCATTACCACCCTTTCCCCACTTTTCTACATGGGGTCAGAGTGTCATGTAAACTATCGCAACCTCTTTTGATTCAATGCCAGTGTCCTAGCTTCTTTTTGAGAGTCATGCCTGAGTGTTGCAGGTCTTCTCTCACATAATCCATCCATCCCTTTGCTAGATGTCTTCATTCCCTCTTCCCTGGTTCTACCAAAACTTCATCACCAAACTGACTTCTCTTTTCCTGCACATGTGTTTCATAAACTGTAATCTGTTTGTTTTGACCTTCTTTGCAACTGAAGCTACTTTGGCTTCTGCAATGATATTGTCATTTTATTCATGTGTCCCACAGTGTGCATCCAACCATCATCTAAGTCACTTCATTTCCATCGCTTCCAGCATCCTCAAGTGCTCAGCCTTCACTGTCCAGGTTTCTGTACCATAAAGAAGTGTTGCTCATAATGTGGATTTGGACACCTTACTTTTCAGCTTCTTTGATATTATTCTGTCACACATTACCCCCTCAAGTCTGTGCCATTTGGATGCAGCCCCCTCTGATTCTAGCTTTGACCTCCCCATTCAGACTTGCTTTCTCCTCAGCAACCCTTATCAGATACTTGAAACTGTTATCCTTTTCTGCTATTTTCCCTTCAGTCTCAATTTTCTGCTTCTTCTGATTTCTCCATTTCCTGCTTTGACAACTGTCTTGCCTGTACTCAGTTGCATTCAATATGACTTCAGTTTTGTATTCATACCTGAATCGTTTGCTGAAGTTCTTGTTCATAGTCTGCTTGTAATGCCACATCGTCTGCGTACATCAGCTTTGTTGACCTGTTGCCTCCAACCAGTTTGCTATTGTGGTCTATCACCAGTAGCTTCTTCTCCACTATCTGTCTCACTGCCAATATTAGACTGACCTTGCCCCTTCCTGATCTGAATCCAAACTGCTCCTCTCCCATCTTACTTTCTGTTTGTCTATCAGTCACCCTTTCCTGCAATTTCTGGAAGTGTGACGGGAGTTTCCTACCTCTATACTGCCTGCAGTTGTGAATGTGTAGGGTAATGACAAAAAAAAATCAGGGAACTTGATATGAGATGATATAACAAAGGACAGGGTAGCTAAATTACAATCTCTTGTATCACCATACATGCTCAAGCTGCATGTTTTATCCACACTAATCTATGAATAACAGCAAATTGCTTGAGCCACGCATAAGAATTGCACCAACACAAGAAATCAAGATCTCAGTCTTCCATTGCCTGGGCTGATTATCTGTGACTGCAGGTTGTCTATATCATGCAAACCAAGTGTTTGATAAACTTTAAGACACTAAGTGTTCTCATCATGGATCACTGTGACAGCTGTACCTAACTATGCTAATGAGGACTAATATCACTAAGAACTTGAATGTGTACAACTGTCGAGCTTATGTGCAGAAATCCTTATCAGGAAGTCACAGTTAAACACTCATGTTCCTGGACCTTTAACCTCAAATAAGACTGGACTAACCTAAAAGTACACAAAGTACAAATGCATACACGCATGTACAATCAAATAGTCAGCTAAATCCATCCCATCAAGAAACAAACTGAACAACCAGGATGTATTCCATTAAAACAAACAAATGAAATAAAAATAAATCAAAATGGTGGATGATCCCATCCAAGAGTAAGTAACCACCCACATACCCACATCAAAGTTAAAATAGGAAACCTTTGAAATAAATTAAAAGTTACAACGCATTACTGTGTAGTAAAAAAATATAATATACGTTCACAAAATACATTATTTGTACCCATTTATTCCTCACCATGTACCAACAAAACAGGAACAGAAACCACTAACTTATCACAGCCTTACAATCACTCACAAATAAAAAGTTGCACTTATCTGTAATACCCAGCACCTATCTGGTGTATTTATGGTTCACAGTATCTTCTGGTAGTAGTCTTCCTATACAAAGATGACAATTTCAAAATAATTCTTTCAAAAACGTAGCCACGTAGCTAACAAGGCATGGCTCAACAAGGCTGTTTCTCTTTTTACAAGAGAAAAAAATCGCAAGAAAGGCTCCTCCAACTTTCCACTCTTACTGTGTGTTCTGAACTGAGCCAAAAATCCTTCAGGAAGTTCAAAGCATTTCATACCTCCTGCAGGGCCATGTCCCACCAATAATGGCTTCTGTGCCACTTTTCATAAATTGAAATTTCAATCCCTTAATTCTGAAGTATTGATAGAATGGGAATCTGTCAGACCAGAGGAATGAATCTCTGTGTCCACCACCTCATTACTGTGAATGGGGGCATTTTCACCTCTTTGAAGTGTCTCACTGAGATGAACGGAAATTTTTTTACTGGTTTTCACACCTACTGTAGTATTGCCTTTGCACAGAAGTTTTCTTTCAACTGAAGATTCAAGTGATTAATGAATCCCAACACTTAGCTAAGAATAATGAGACCACATTAAAGTAAATCTCTCTTAAAAACTCAAATACTATGACTTTCCTTACCACATAGTGTAACATTTCATGAAAATCCTTATAGTAATTATACAATGTTAGTCAAAACACAAGTTATGAGATAATTCATAAAAAATGTGAACTGTGTGTGAAGACTGAGATGAAAGGTGACAACAGAAGTTTAAAGCCCTTTAATGGGCAATGGTGACACAGACTGACTACTTCAGAATACTTTGCAAATGATTATATTTTACTAGGATCCATGCGAATGACTGAATGGTCATTGTCCCTCACTAGCACATGGCAAGTGATACAAAAAAATCATTCTTCTACAGTAACTGAGGCATTCTGAACTAAATTGTGTGACTACTGTAGTTGTGACCTAATAGTTGAGCAAAATCACGCATGCAAAATAATTGGTCACTACGGCTCTGCATTCCAGAGTCACCTAAATTAGGAAGGTTTGTACCATGAGATAAATAGTCTGTCAGCAGCAATTAAGTAGTATCAGAAACTACTGCACAACATATTAACACCCAAAAAGTGGAAACTTTAAATACCCACAGAGTAGCCTACTACAACATGGTATGCAACTGAGGGGAAGATGCAAGTTCTGTATCCTGCCATGGGACAGAATGTGGCTGCTGGATAACATCAGTCTCCACAACTCAGAAGCTGATAATAAATGGAAATGGTGAAGAATATGGTTTACTAAGTCAATGTCTGGCTGCTTGGTAGAGTGACAGTCATAGCTGGGTTACATATCCAAGTATGGCTTGTTGGCTTAGAGGTATGATCCCCACTTTAGGTGTGAGAGGTGCCAGTATAATATCCCATACAAGCCCAGTGTTTTACCTAGCCTTGATGGATCTGCTGCACATCTGCAAAACAAACAGCACTGGAAACACTAGATCCAGGGATCTGAACTTCTCTTGTGACATAAACAGAACTTACAGGATAGACCAATCTGTGTCCCAAAGAATCCACACAGTATGGAATAGGCTCCACAACCATGTTCAAACAAAACCTTGACCATTTGATGGGAAATTGTAAACAGTCAGCCCCTATGTCACATGGATAGAGGCTCTCAATAATAAAAGTATTACCCTACCACAGCCCCTACAAATACATACACAAACCCATACTTGCATACATTTACACTCACACAAATGCAATGACACACACACACACACACACACACACACACACACACACACACACACACACACACACACACACAAACATAAATACACATATAGACATAAACACAGACACATAGAAAATGCACACACATACACACAAATTATATATATATATATATATATATATATATATATATATACACACACACACACACATGCATGTGTGTGTAGAGAGACAGAGAGAAATTTATATATATATATATATATATATATATATATATATATATATATATATAGGTTCATAGGTTCATACTAGGCTATCTGCCCTAGGGCATTTATAAGCCTAGCCAGAATGTGTTTGGCTTTCGCTACCCATTTTAAATTTATTTTGCTATGCCCTTTTTCGAGGTTAGTATACTGTGCCTCTGTCTAACAGTGACACAGAAGTGATACCCGGGGTAAACCTACGATCTCCCATCCACTCATCAAGATTCCTCCTGAAGAGAGTCAATGAGGGACTCTGCCTAACCTGGACTGGGATTTTATTCCAGAGTGAAGGGAGCCTCTGGGTTATGAATCTGTCCCTCCAGCATGTCCTATTTATTTCAGTGCTGAGGTTCAAGTCTCGAGCGTAGCTCGATGGGATTTGGATTTTCTGAGGTGCAGCATGTCCATTAATTCCGGGTTGGACATGGCTTTATACGTCAGGCAAAGATCGCCTCTGAACAGGCGGTATGCCACTGAGTAGAGCTGGAGTTTCTTTAACCGGGCAGCATATGGCATCTGTTTGAGCCCTTTGATCCTCTTGGTGAGGTACTTTTGGGGTCTTTCCAGTTGCTGCAGGTGTCTGGTAAGGTACATCCCAAAGGGCATTGTACTCAATTATGGGCCTGATGAGGGATGAGTAAAGAGGCACGATGACGTCCCTGATCTAGATGTGAATCCCTTCATGATTAGGTGGGCTATATAAAATGTTTTTCTAACCACTTTGGCCACGTGGTTGTCAAATGAGAGATTGCTATCAACTTGGGTCCCCAGGTCCCTAATTACTTCTTCTGTACTTAATGGATTACCACCTATTTGGTAATTTGTGGGCACTTTGTTTTTGCCAAAGGGGATGACTATACACTTTTGGCATTTAGCTTGAGGCCATGGCTCTGGCACCAGTTGTCTGTTTCTATGAGGCCCTTTTGGAGGATGCTTGTGTCGGCTGGAGAGTCGATTATGGTGCCCAGTTTGCAGTCATCTGCGAACTTGGTCAGCCACAGTCCTTCCGTGTTGGCCTGTACCTCCGAGAAATATATACCGAACAAGAGAGGTCCCAGGACTGAGCCTTGTGGGACACCACTTGTAACTGGTTTGGAGTCTGACATGGCTCCAGCAATTCTAACCATGTGGGTTCTGTCTTTGAGCCAATTTGCAATCCATCTAGTGACATAGGGGTTTATATTTAAGCTGGTGAGCTTATCTATAATGCCCGAGTGGGGTATTGTATCGAAGGCTTTTGCGAGGTCCAGGTAGGCTGTGTGGACCACCTTCCTCTTGTCAATGGCCTTGGTGACTGTTTCAAAGAAATCAACCAGGTTTAAGGGGCAGGATCTGCCCTTAACAAAGCCGAACTGGGTAGGATCCAGTGTTTGTAGGTCCCCAATATCTTTATTTATGAGGTCCATGATGATCCTTTCCATAGCTTTGCAGACCAAGCTAGTCAGGCTTATGGGGCGATAGTTTCCAGGATCCGTTGAGGCACCACCTTTATGGAGAGGGACCACTGTTGCTGTACGCCACTCTTTGGGCACATATCCTGTAGTAAGGCTGAGATTGAACAGTAGTTTTATGTTTGGGTTTAGCTCTTCTTAGAGTTCATGTAGGACGCAGCCCGGGACACCGCCTGGTCCCATTGATGCTGTGTTTTTTGCTTTGGAGAGGGCGGCTCTTATCTGAGCATCTGAGATGTCAGGGGCAGCACTCTGCTGGGATAGATATTTGCCCTTTGGTGGGAGGGGAGTTTGCGCTGAACCTGTCAGCTAGGATGTTGGCAATGTCTGTGGGTTTGGTGTATTTTTGTCATTTTGGACTAATTCTGAGCATATCTGGGAATTACCACCCAGGTTCCTAACATAACTAAAGAAAGCCTTGTGATTATCCTTAGTGTCCTGTGCAATTTGTTCTCTCAAGCTGGCCTTAGACAATTTTATGTGTGCCCGTAGTTTTTGCTAATACTGATCAGTGATGCCTTCCCTTTTGGGATTTTGCTCTATCATTTAGTAGCTTCCTCCTTCTATTGTATAGTTTGTTTATGGCTGGGGTCCACCAGACAGGACGTCTGCCTTTGGAGGATTGGGTCTTGGTTTTATTTGGGATCGATGATCCATGCATTCCTGAAGGTGTTCATAGAATGCATTTATAAAGGATTCTGCGGTCTGGGCCGTATTTTCCACAGGCCCGGGGGCTTTGAAGGATTCCACCTCAGTTTTGAGGAGTGTGAAATTTGCTTTAGAGAAGTTTTTCACTGTGGTTTTCTGGGCAGGGGTGGGATCGGGATGTGAATATCCAGTGAGATTAGTTTATGGTCTGATCTTACCAGTGAGGGATACACTTCTGGTCTGGAACATAGAGTCCCCATGTTGGTGATGATCAGGTCCAGTATGTTTTCCCTCTTGTGGGAGTGGTAACAAGTTGTTCCATAGCATTTGAGTTTATAAATTCTAGGAACCTTTGGGCTAGGGTGTTGGAGCTAGAGTAATGCTCCCAGTCTATGTTTGGGTAGTTGAAGTCGCCCAGTATAATGGTGTTTGGAGAGACCTTCATATTTTCCAGTGTTCTCAGGAAGGCCGAGTGGGGTTCCTGGGTTTGGGAGGATGGTCTGTAGCAGGCTATAAACTGGAAGGCAGTTTTACCCACTGTTAGTTGCACATGGATAGTCTCTGATGCTTTGTGCTTTGCCACCAACCTGGAGGTGTGGGTATCTTTGATGAATATCGATACTCCCCTCCTTTTGTGGTTCGGTCCAAGTTTTGGGGCGAAAAGCATGGTATGAGGTATAACCTGGTAGTGCTGGGGTGCTCTCGGAGCCCTGAACCAGGTTTCTGTTACTGCACAGATATCGATGTTCTCCATGCTAAGGAGAGTTTCGCGTGCATCTTGAGGTTTAGAATTCTGGCGTTGAGTAGCATTACTCTTAGTTTCTTATCCCTTGTGATACCTATGGAGGTGGGTTTGTCTTTTGAGCCTTGCCTAAAAAAGGCACTATGGGGGTAGCAAGAGCCTTTGCCAATATCCGAAAGCCCAGGGTGACAGGTGCAAGCCGTCCCTAGCGAAGCATCGTGGCTTGTCGAGCATATCATCCCAAGCTGACAGGCATTGGATCCCCTTTGAATGACACCAGTACTTAAGCCAATTGTTGAAATTGATCATCTTGTCTTCATATTGTGGCATCATTCTTGGTGAGGGTAAGATGCTACTCAAGGTCAGGGTCATACCGGCCTGGACTACATGCTCAGAGAGCTCCTTTATGTCTCTTTTCATGTAGTCCAGGGAGGTACATCTCAGGTCATTCACACCAGCATGGACAATGACTGATTCATATTTGTACTTGCCTTTGAGTGACCTGAGTGCTTGTGTTATGTGGCGGATCCTAGTGCCCGACAGGCTGCTCACCGTGACCTTCTCCTTGTTCAGCCTGGTGAGCGGGACGTCAGTGTGCCTGACGATAGAGTCACCTATTACAAGTGTATCAGGTGTGTTGTTTAGTCTTAAGGGCTGTGACTGTTCGGCACACTGGCTTTGTGAGATATGTGTTTTGTTTTGGGGTAGCAGCTGCTTGGGTGTCTGCTTTGGAGGTCTCTGCTGCTTCGGCAGATCTTTATTTAGAGCCTCCAAGTATGTTTTTGTGTGATTATGTGTTTGGTTTGCTGTCGTGGTAGGTCTATGTGAGACTGGAATTGTAGTGAGTGTGGTTTCCTTCTCCTCCTGACTGGTTATGCCAGTACTGAGTTGAGAGAGCTTAGCCTCCAGTTTGGCTATATGGTTGCATCTCTCACATGTGTTGGAATTTGTTGGGAGGAGGAGAGGGTTGTCTGTGTACATGAGGCAGTTGTAACATTGCCTCAAGATTCCCAGATTCACCAGCTGGACTGGAGAGGAGATTGACAACTCACCTTTGGACATGCTAGAATAATATTGGGAATTCCTTAATAATTGAAAACCAGGGCCAGTGGGGAGTGTGGGTGTAGTGCTTTTAATTTTTAGTGCTGACTTATATAATTGCTTTAGTGAGCAAGTGCCAGGTAACTTAAGTGCAATGTGTTACAGGTAACTTAAATGCAAAAATGACAAACAGTAACTTTCTTTCAAGTGAAACAAGGAAATAAGTACAGTAAGCAATGCAGATATCACTAGTGATCCACAGAAGCACTGAGAAGCCGCATATTAGGTGGAATTAGTGTTCCAGGGAAATAACAAGCAAACAAACAACAAGCATATAAACAAAGCTAGATTCAGCAGGCCTGGATTTAGTCTATGCTACAGCAAACAAGGTATACCAATTTCAGTAAGATACAGTTCAAATATTCAGGCACTATAAACCTTTAACCAGAAATTCCCAGCTCAGAAGGGCAGAGTCCAGCCTCTTCTCCCACAAGAGTGCAGACCACAAACCTTCTTAATGTAAAATAACTGGCCTGAAGCCCAAGTGCTTAAACCAGAACTAATACACTAAGAATAACAGACACTGGGCTCTCAATCAGCAGTTCCCAACTTAGAAGGATGAAAGCTACCTGTCCTGCCACCACAGTGCATGCCACAAACCTTCCTAATGTATAACAACTGGACTGAAGCCCAAGTGCTTAATCCAAAAGACTTAGAATGATAGCTACACTTTAATCAAGTTACTACCAAGCAGTAATAAATACAATTGAATACTTTAGAGAATGCCTGGATTAGTGCTCAAGTTACACAAACAAAGCTAGATCCAGCAGGCCCGAATCCAGTCTATGCCACAGCAAACAAGGCGCACCAACTTCAGTAAGAAGCAGTTCAGATATGCATGCACTATAAGCCTTTAACCAGAAATTCCCAGCTCAGAAGGGCAGAGTCCAGCCTCTCCTCCCACAAGAGTGCAGACCACTAACCCTCTTAATGTAAAATAACTGGCCTGAAAGCCCAAGTGCTTAAACCAGAATTAATACACTTTTAGAATAACAGACACTGAGCCCTCAATCAGCAGTTCCCAACCTAGAAGGATGTAAGCTACCTGTTCTGCCACTACAGTACAGACCAAAAACCCTCTCAGTGCAAATATTTTTTTTTTTTTTTTGTGGTTCATGTGATATCAGGTGAGCCCTAGCCGGCCCTCAAAAAATTAGGGGACAGGGTGCAAGTCTCACACCGGGCCATACCCACATCTGCAGCAGGTCTCCAAGGTGAACAGCCTCTGGCATGTTAGAACAATGTAGGTAAGGGAACTGGCAAGCCAGACATGTAAGTTAGGGATAAGGACTGGCACAAAGGGCTGGGTTGGTCAGGCTCAGGTATGAACCGGGGCTGGTTGCCCTCTGTGGCTGGATGAGGTGTCACCCCCTCACCACACCTACCCCTCCTGGGGGGTCAGGGTGTCGGTAGTGAGACTGGTAGTGTGCCGGGCCCTTCCTGTGTATCAGCCTGGCTGTGGTGGGTGCAAGGTTGTAGTTTGTCGGTGTGTGTGCACATTTTATATATATATATATATATATATATATATATATATATATATATATATATATATATATATATACTTTTAATCAACAGTGAATTTGTTGGAAACACAAACCATCGAACAAACTCATTTGTGAGTATCGTTAATGCTGCCTAAATCATCTACAAATAGTAAATCCCTTTGGACCTGCATAGTTACATACATATCGCAATATATAATTAGATAGACACACATACATATGTTTATGTATACATGCATGTATATATGCAAATCTTTACACCTTTTCCCTAAGTAGTGTACATACATAGGCCTATGTGTATGCATGCACATAGGCAATTTACTTGCTTATGTATACATCTTATAATTAACAGGCAGACATGGTTGACACTAATATCCATAGTCACACATAACAAAATAAAATATTTTCATGTTCACCCTCAAATATGGTGCTTATGAAAGTATATACTGGTGACCACACAAATTTTCATACTTCCATGATTGTGCTCCAGATATCTCTGAAATGGATATGCCCTGCATGATAACACTTATTGCAGTTTAGCCTTACACAGTGTGCTATTTTTAATTTCTGAATACCCACCTATGTGTTTTATGTACTTGAAGAGTACCAACAATGCATACAGGTTACATGGTACCTGTAAACAAATATTTAATTGTATATTTTAATAAAACATTCAAACAAATGGTTATGTACTGTACTTTCTAAGTCTCCATAAAGTAAATGAATTGTCTGTATGAAATGATTTAATTTACTCCCATTATTCAGCTGTTTGTTTGCATATTAATTTCAGTTTGGTGACCATGTAAGTGGACTGGCTGACAGCCTCTTCTCACTCACAATCTGACCTCCACAGACAAGACACCAACAGGAAATGGAAAATAGAATAAAGTATTATACCTCTTTCTGAACGAATGTCAAACAGTTTGGCAAAATGCAGAAGTGGAATTCAAGCAAGATGATAGATAAAAATAAAAGAAATGGAAGTGAAGGCAAACTAGAGCTAGAACTTTGAAGACCAAAATAATAAAACCGGACAGACAAATTATACATACAGTGAGACAAGATCAGCAAAATGTTGAAAAAACACAAAAGACATTTTGCATAATAGAAATTTATTTTATATATATATATATATATATATATATATATACACACACACACACACACACATATATATATATATATATATATATATATATATATATATATATATACATACATACACACACACACACACACACACACACACACACATACACATACAAGATATGGTAGGACTGAAAACATAACTATGAGATTTGACTGACATCCATTACAGGGTGAGTAATTAATACAGCACACGGTGATTTACAATGTGGATTAATTTAAGAACTTGGGTATATGGGTATATCCTGATTTGAGAGTTGTTTTTTTCTGATCATATCAGCAAATTGGTTAATAATCACTTTTTAAAACTATAGGCTGTAAAAAAAAGGTTAATAAAGTCTAGGAAATCAGAAATGATGAAATAATGGATTGTAAGTTACACTAGACCCAAATTAGAGTATGGACTAATACTTTAGAAAGCTTAGGATAACATTAGCATGAGTAAATTGTAAAGAGCACAACGAAAATAGACCATGGCATTCATGGATGTAAAGGTTTAAGTTATTACAAATGACTGAAATATTTCAACTTTTCTTGCCATCTCATATTGAGATTTAAGGGGATACGTCAAGTAGAAAATAAACAGAGACAACTACCTCTAGGAATGTTTGGAGTTATCAAAAAGTAGTAAAGAATCTTTACTCAATCTGTCTAGGAGATGATATAGGAATAAGAGCTATAGTAACTTGTTCTCTGTAAGACTAGCTGACACAAGGAATACATTTTCTAATTATGCTATGGTAACATCACTGTAGAATTTTTTTAAGAACATCTTCTTCACTTACATGGAAATGACTGTTCTGGTACATTTACAAGCTAGAAAGACAGTATTGCTCATGCATAAAAAAATTGAATTTATGTACATGTATGTAACATGTAAATGTAAATAAGACATGTACTTGCGTGGCTATGTTACATATACAAGGATTTCTGCCTTTTTAGTTTTAGGTGCAATACTGTTCCTTAAACTAATGATATATTACAGACATCTTGCATTGTAGTGATTGATCAGCAAAGTATTTGCAACAAAGCATCACATTTGCTCACAATTGCAATTTACACTGTTTCATTATACAAGTGTTGCATTATATCACAAATAGCTATGCATGCCTAGATATGTCATTAGTTGTAAAATAGTCAAATAGATAAAATCCTGACTTGACATGAAACCAGTCCGCTTGTTAGTTTATTTTGTAAAATAAATGAAATCACAATTTCACATAAAATGCGTCTCTTAACTTATGTATGTATGTGTGTATGTATGTATTATGTGGGAATGTAACTTAAAATTGTACTGACTAGTTCTACTTAGAGAAAAAAATGCCTGAATAGTCAATATGAATATATATATGCAAAAAAAGCATTCCTTTCTTGTGAATTCATGGCATTTCAAATACAACTGAATGCATACATCTCAAACTGTAAGTATGGAGAGAAACGTCTTGACAGAAACATTTACTTGGCTGTAGTAGATACCAAAGGCCAAGACAAAATAGCAGTGAACAGTACCTTTACTCAAAGGTGTTAACAACAAGAACAATAAGGTACAAGCAGAAGACAGAACCATCAGGTACTCCCCAGCAAATACGCTCTACCATTTCTCTTCCAACTACCACTAAAGAACAGGTTCTCACCATACTTTCCACATCTTAAAAACACTGCAGTAATGGCCCCTAATAATATCCATGGATGCCTTTTTTTAATTTCTCCAAATCTAATATGTTTCTAATACCATAACAGGAGTGGACCTCATTCCTACGTCAAAGAATTGTTGCAATTTTTGATGTCAGCCAGAAGTACTCTTTGTAGCACCTGCAATGTGCCTACTAACAACTCCTTCTGCAATTCATACATAGTTACATGTATGGGTAACATATCTAAATATGATTGTAGTTTATTTTTTTATATGACCCATTGCACCTACTACTACTGGAACTGTCTGGGTATCTTTTTTTCAACATTGCTCGTTTCTGCCTGCAAATCCTGACATGTTATGACTTTGTGTTTCTCTGTATGCAAGACACTGCAGTCACTGGGTGTAGCACTTTCAATGATGAAAGCTACTTTTGTCTTCCTTTCATGGACCACTATATTTGGTTTTCTCGCATCTTGGTAATGGATGATCCCATGTGATGTAGACTTAATAATTTCCTATGATGCTTAGTGGCTCATGTTTCCAGTGTTTTTCAGCTCCTTCAATATTAGAATGTTTGCACAATCACCAGTGCAACAGTCTTGCCATATTATTATACCTTTCAGTATACAGTCCTTCTGTCATTAATATGTCACAGCCAGCAACAAGGTGTGCAACTGTTTCTAAGTCTGTTTTAGAAAACCTACATTTGTCTGTTTTTCTCACACGTTTAATGGACTTTGTAAACCAGTGTATACGTAGTCCACTATCTTGAGCCACCAGTATTAACCTTTACTCCTTTGGTTTGAATTTGCCTCACCTTAACCATTTCTGCATTCGATCCTAATCAACATGGGGTTCTTCCAGGAGTTTTCTATACTTGCAACTGTATTTATGCATTTTCCACATTTCGTGCTTTCTCATCTGATCCTTCACCTTATATTCTTTCTTTAGTTTTTTGGCACATTCAGTTGCTGCCTGATTTTATCTACTTCTGATTTGATTTCCATTCCAGCTTGACACGGATGTGCTCCTGCTAGACTAAGAAGGGAAGTCATCTTAGATTTATTCTCTTCATGTTTCAAAACTTTCACTATGTTTGGGACTTGTGAGGGCAGCAGATATGTATGCAGTCCCAAAACTGCAGATCTATTCATGTAACATCATTAACCTGTACAACTTCACCCAAACTATTAACTGCCCCATCTGCACTGACAAGCATTCTAAAAAAACAGTCACTACTTGACTGGATATTAACCATCAAGCCTAACATGGGACACCAAGCTGGCTGCCTACCTGTCACACTAAGTGACCATGCCCCTACATTCCTAGTAAGAAAAATAATTCAATCCCAAACATACATACCCTTCAAATACACCTAGATCAAAAAAAATTCTCCCTGATATATTTAATCTACTACTTCAACATGGTGACTGGTCCCCATTACAAAAACCTACAATTAGACCTTGCAGTAAAATACTTCAATACTAAATTCCTTGATATCTTAAATAATCTCACCCCCACCAGGAAAATTTGAACCAAAGCCAGACAATTAGCATGGCTATCTAATGACCCTAAGTCTCGAATCAAACAAAGTGACAAAGCCTGATCACTTTATCATTTCACCAAAAATAAAAATGATTTTGCCATATTTCATCAATTATAAACTTTAGAAGCACTCAGTGTGTGGAGAGCAGTGTTGCCAAGCAGAACTGACTCCCAATACCCTTAAACACAAGGGTTGTAGGTTTGACTAAACCTTTCAACCAAAATTCAAGAAATATTTGTTATTAGTGTTATTGGATTACAGCTAATAATGCAATACCTTGTATAACGCTAAGTCTCTAGCCCGTTCTTAATAATATTACCAAAATCTCCAAGTTTAAAAATTAATAACTTTAAGGAACTTTAAAGAAAAACCTTGCAAAATCACCATTCCGTTCAGTATTTTCAATCCTGTTTAATCGGATAACTTCAGGTAGGTGAGCGCACAGTTAAGTTAAATTACTGTGCGCTCACCTACCTGAAGTTATACGATTAAACAGGATTGAAAATACTGAACGGAATGGTTATTTCTCAATGTTTTTCTTTAAAGTTCCTTAAAGTTATTAATTTTTAAACTTGGAGATTTTGGTAATATTATTAAGAACAGGCTAGAGACTTAGCGTTATACAAGGTATTGCATTATTAGCTGTAATCTAATAACACTAATAATGAATATTTCTTGAATATTTCAGCAATTAAGAAACCAAGCTAAGAAAAAAATCACTAGAGATAAAAAAACTTAACTTTCAAACCACACAACAAAAATACCTGAACAACCCACAAAAGTTCTGGCAAAACATCAATTACCTCCTTAACCCAGGTAAAACCTCTACCCCTGCTCCCTCCACTTGTAATACCTCTGAGCCCATAGCATCACAGTTCAACTCTCACTTTATCAACTCTATCACCACCCTCCGAGACAACAAACAATACCTTCCACTAACTGCCCCCACCACTCAGAACACAAGCTCTTTCTTCCTCAAACCCATTCAGACTATGTACAAAAAAAATCCTAAGTAACCTAAAGCCCTGCTGTCTTGCTGCAGACCAACTACCCAACAAATTCCTAAAACTAGCTGCTCCATCCATCGTCTACCCCATATCCAGCATAATCAATTGCTCTATCTCTGCACAGTATGTCCCTTGCCTCTGCAAAATTTTTTACATCATTCCCATTCACAAGGGTGGGTCCCTCGAGAGAAATCTCAAATTACTGACCAATTGCTATCTTCTTTCCCACAGCTAACATCCTACAAAAATGTATTCACCAACAGCTCTTTAATCATCTCACCACTAACAATCTACTATCCTCCTCACAACATGACTTCAATCCTCAGCATAGCACTAACACTGCACTAATAACCTTCACTGATATTGATAATGTAACAAGATAGTCCCATTGAGGATGTTGTAAACACCACACTACAGAAGTAGCTGAGAAGCATTGGGAACACAAGCCAAAAAGTATTTTCGCAATGATGAAGTGGACATCAGACTGGATCAGCAGTTGGCAACAAGTCAAAAAAGTAGATGCGAGAAGACAAGATACAGTAGTTCATGAAAAAAACACAAAAGTAGCATTAATCATTGAAATTGTTACACATTGCCATTACAGCAAGGAAACAAAGTCATAAAATATCAAGATTTGCAGGCAGAAACGAGAGCAGTGTAGATGAAAAATACCCAGACAGTTCCAACAGTAGTAGTAGGAGCAATGGGTCAAAATAAATAAATAAATGAATACATACATAAATAAACTATAGTCATTTTTAAATATGCTACCAATATAAATGTAACTCTGCATGAATTGCAGGATTCAATGCTCGGCTCATTGTGGGTGCTACGAAGAGCACTTTTGGATATCAAAGACTGAAGCAATATTAATTTCATGAACTTTAACCATACCCCTCCCAAAAACTCGTCACTCAAGCCTGCAATAGTATTCATCTCTTATTTGATAGATAGTATAGTGTTTTTAACAAAGGATTCCCACATCTAATCCCACCCTGCCCAATAGCCATATATCACTACATCCACTTTCACCTTCAAACCAGTGCCCTTATTCGACATAAAACAACTCAAACCATGCTCTGCTTCAGCTGATGACCTTCCAAATAAGTACCTTAAAATAGCAGCCATTGGCATTTCCCATTTTGTTTCAATCCTTATAAATGGGTCAATCTTGGAATCCCATGTTTCCTTTCTTTGGAAACAATCACATATTACCTATCTGTACAAAGCAGGAAATTTAACAGACTTTACTAAACTTACACCTCTAGTGATGTTATGTTCATGGGAGAATAGTAGGCTAATTGCCTGAAGTCAGAATCGAACTGTGCAGTCTGTGTTTATGAGGTGAAGACCTTAACCATCATACTAAACCCACCCTCTCTGAAATGCTTGAAAAACATGGCTTCCATACCTTCCATAGTACTAACACTGCATGTCTAACCCTTGTAGATACTGTTAATACAGAAAGAGATAATGACAGACTAGTCTCCCCCGTATTTTTATACTTGTCTACAGCCTTCAAGACAATTTGTCACAGCAAGCTTCTACTTCAAATGTCTAGCTAGGAGCAGCCACTGAATCCTCAAATGACCTCTCATCCTGCAGGAAGGTTTGTCTCAAATAAATAACTGGTGTCAAAATCATGGTCTGAAACTACATACCCAAAAATGCATTACTGTATCTTTTGGGAAGTCATTCACCACTGGGAACTACCATACTGATAATACGCCTCTAAGGCTTGAACCATTTGTTCAGGATTTGGGAACTTATGTGGGCAGTGACTTAACCTTTGAATAACCAAGCAGAAACTTTCCAGTGTGGAGGGTGTGAAGTTCACTCCTTGAAATATGCTATGCACCTAGTTCACTAATAAAAATCAAACTTTAAAATACGTACTACAGAATAATAAAATAAAAGTCCACAATTGAGTTAAGAATGGAATATACTTTATTGAAACACACAAACAAGTAATCCTAGTTCAGTATAATGAAAATGAAGTTTATGCTTAGTTTATTAGTGAACGAGATGCATAACGTATTTCAAGGAGTGAACTTCATACCCAAACAACAGTCTCACCAACACAACAAAAGCTACACTTGCCACTGCTTAGCACCTCCATTTACTAGTTTATGGAGCATCCATTCTTACTAACTTCCAGGCAGCACAAAAAGCAGAATTTGAGCAATGCTATTGTAAGGTGGCTAAATTTGCAGCAAATGCCCCTTCCAGAACCCATTACTGTATAGCACTGAAAGCCTAAATGTGTTATAACTAACACATCAACTAACATATACAGAGCTTCTTCCCACCAAAACATTAGCCAGCAATCATCTGCTTGTCTGGCACTAAATAGCATTGTAGACATCTATGTTCACACTCCATCATTATGATTCAGTCAGCAAAAACCTTTCTGTCCACAACCCTATCAACTCTGCAGGGCATGACCTATGTTTATGCCATGCTGCTAAGGCCCGGGACTCCTTTAGATCAATACCCTCCCTCCAGTCGTTCAAAACCATTCTGAAACTGTTCTTAGCCAAAATCTGTCTCAGTTTTTGTTCAACCACAGGATAACAATATTCCTAAAGATGAACAGGTTTGTATTCATAACTTACACCTCCTTACTCCCCCCTTTCACTCATTTCCTAACTTTATCTAAATACGTAATAACTTATTTTTCCCTAACTACATATTGCATTTCCTGTATCTGTATGTATTATACTAGTTTACCTTTAACTTCTAAAAAGTGCCTAAAATTTCTCTACTAATTAAATTATTGTTATATAAGTTGTATATTTTTAACTAATTTTGTCACATTATGCCCAAATTTATATAAATATTTAAAGTGTAGATATTTTGTTTTATTTTTAAGGGTGTTAAAATTGTTTTCAAATTTTTTTGAAATACTGTGGAACTTTTCTCCATGGGCCTCCAATAAAAATGGATACCTACCCAGTTAGACTTTCCCAGTAGTCAGACATCAGTAAGCAAATATCATGCTTGACCTCGTCCTTACAAATGTTTCCTCTGCCTACACCCCACTATTATATTATATTATATAACATACAACTTGTGATTACAACTACCTAAATGAAAACCAAGAAAAAATTACACCCAGATAAGAAAATCTGTGGAAATAACTGGCCGCCCACAACAAAATCATCACACTGAAAAACTATGAAGGCAATATTACTGGTCATTAACTACTTTATACTGCTCAACTATCCCTGATTTTGCCTCAAACTATGCCACTTCTACTTATAAAATGTTTGGATTTTCAAGTAAATCACTGAAGATTACAGTCAGTATGTGATGTCAGACATCAGAGTTTCATAGGTAGGTACTAGGCTATCGGCCTAAGGGCCTAAGTAAGCCTAGCCAACAAGGTCCCCTGGCTTACGCCACCCAAGAAAGTTAATTTCCTGTGGCCCTGTTGAGCAGAGCCACAGAAGTGATCCCCGGGGTGTATTTCCTATTTACCTTCCACTCATCAAGATTTTTCTTGAAGAGTGCTAATGAGGAACTTTGCTTGACATAGATGGGTAGCTTGTTCCAGAGTATAGGAAGTCTCTGGGACAGGAATCTATCCCTCCAGTATGTCCTGTTTATTGTGGTGACAAGGTTTAGGTCCCTAGACCATGTAGCTCGGAGGGATTGGGATTTCTTTAGGTGTAGCATGTCCAACAGCTCTGGGTTTAACATAGCTTTATATGTTAGGCAGAGATCTCCACAGAATAGGCGATATGCTACAGAGTAAAGCTGTAGTCTTTTGAGACGGTCAGTGTAGGGCATCTGTTTGAGGCCAGTAATCCTCTTTGTGAGATACTTCTGTGGCCTTTCCAGCTGCTGCAGATGTCTTGTGAGGTACATCCCAAAAGGGGCGTTGTACTCTATAATGGGTCTAATGAGTGCAGAGTAGAGGGGAACAATGACCTTGTTTTTCCTGGATGAGAACCCTTTTTGTGATGAGGTGTGCCACATAGAAGGATTTCCTGACTACTGTGGCGATGTGATTATCAAAGGAGAGACTACTGTCCACCTGGGTCCCAAGGTCTCTTATCACACATTCGGAGTTAAGTAGACTGCCATTTATGTGGTAGTTCATGGGTACAGAGTTTTTACCAAAGGGGATGACAATGCACTTTTTTGGCATTGAGCTTGAGGCATTTCTCTGACACCAGGCATCTGTCTCAGTGAGGCCCTTCTGTAGGATGTCCACATCATTTGGGGACTTGATTATGGCTCCTAGTTTTCAGTCATCTGTGAACTTCATTAGGCAGAGGCCTTCTGTGTTAGCCTGTACTTCAGAGAAGTAGATACCAAACAGGAGAGGTCCCAGGACTGAACCCTGTAGTACTCCACTTGTCACTGATTTAAAGTCAGATTTGGAGTCTGCAACTTTTGCAGTGTGGGTTCTGTCAGTGAGCCAGTTGGTAACCCATCTTGTGACGTAGGGATTTATACCTAGTTTAGTGAGTTTAGCTATAATTCTAGAATGGGGGATGGTGTCAAACACTGTGGCAAGGTCAAGATAGGCTGTGTGAACCACCTTTCCCTCATCACTCCTCCATTAACACAAACACACACTGAAATTACTGCACATTCAGAGTGCAGGAAAACTAGTAACCTGTAAAAAACTTATAGCACAAAGCACACTATATAAACCATGCAACATGGAAACTAGAATTACATCAAATATATACCGTCCACTGAAAGTTCTCCAGTAATGAAACCAAACACAAGAGATGCCATCAATAACACAGTCTAAATCTGAATCTACCAAACATGAAAATGTACACTTACCCATAGGTCTCAACCTGTTAAGAGGCCAATGTGGACCACAACCCTAACAATGTGTGACAAATGGTCAAAATGTGGAGCACCCTATTTTCACACTGCGTGAAACATGCCATTGCCATGGATCATGGTAGAACATCTGTAAAATTCAATAAAACACACTTCCCAGATCCAAAACCTTTATTTGATAATCTGCAAATCCCATAACCACACCATAAGTAAATGAAACAGCACTTTACAAAAATAAAAATCAGATTTACTACATTTTCTAAACAGACATATTAGAGATACACTTTAAATATTGCTCCTATAACCTTAGAAATATTGCTAGAACAGGATCTGTCTTGGCATTCACTTTCTCTCAAAAAAATGGCAACTACTCTCTGAGACATACTAGGGGGACAAGCAGCACAAACAAACACTTTAAATATTGCTCTTATAACCTTAGAAATATTGCTAGAATAACAGGATCTGTCTTGGCATTCAGTTTCTCTAAAAAAAATGACAATTACTCTCCGAGACGTACTAGGGGGACAAGCAGCACAGACACTTTAAATATTGCTCTTATAAATTTAGAAAGTTGCTAGAATAACAGGTCCTGGCTTGGCGTACAGTTTCTGGAAAAAAAGACATAGTAGGGGGGCATGCAGAACAACAGAGACAACAGAGACACTTTAAATATTGCTCTTATCAACTTAGAAATATTGCTAGAATAAATGGCAATTACTCTGAGACATATTAGGGGGACAAGTAACACCAACACCAACATAGAGGCACTTTAAATATTGCTCTTATAAGCTTACAAATATTGCTAGAATAACAGGATCTGTGTTGGCACACAATTGCTCAATTACTTTCATACTTCAAAATCCTAGGGGGACAAGCAGTACAAAACCAAGCTTTAAATATTCCTGTTGTTCTAGCAACTTTTTAAGTTTATAACAGCATCTGTGTTGGCATACATTTAGCTCTGTTTCTGGCAGACTTCAGAGACATACTAGAAACAAGCAGCACAAACATACAGACACTAAACATTGCTCTTATAAACTTGGAAAGTTGCTAGAACAACAAGATCTGTGCTAGCATACCAGTTCTCAAAGAAAACACTTGCCATTGCAGCTAAAACACTTACCTTTGTCTAGGTACACAGGAACCACTCAATATGCAGTTAGCCAAAGTCTCCAGCAGCACAAATAATCCACCACGATGACCACGGCACAAACTATGATGATCCCAGTAGTCCAGCAGCAAGCAGCTGCAAAATAAAACCTCAGCCCTTCTGTTCTGGCTGCTTCCGAGTCCTGATGTCTTCACTCCGCACCTTCCTTCTCCCTATGTCCACAACATGCACCTTCCTTCTCCTGATGTCTTCAACCCATATTCCGCTCCTTCCTGGTCTTCTTTCCTGGAGATTAGACCTAAAAAGTAAAACCCCTGATTCCAGGAAGCCTTTTGCAAGCCATTATTTTGGCGTGAAAAGGCTTCCCGGAATGTGATTGGCTAGTACTGGGGAGTTCTCAATGGCTGCTGTCCTCCTGCGACTCTTTACTTGATTGGCTCGTATAATGCATTCACGATTGGCTGTAAATGTGGTCTACGAGCCAATCAAAAACTGTGGCGCACAGCCAACGCTGTGTAATGCAGAAGGGCAGCAGAGGTTTGCATTGGTTTGTATACCGCAATGCCGATTGGCAGTAATTGCAGTACACAAACCAATCAAAATCCTTGTAGAGGAGCCACAGCTGTTCAATGTGAAACAGTGGAACGGTCGCTTCGCTCGTCTTAAATGCGGAGCATTCCGCACAATCCGGAGCACTTGGATGCTCAGCACTTACCTTTAATGTCTAAGTCTGTAGTCTAAGTCCCATTAATTTTTCGAGCAGCCATCTCCTAGAAAGCCGACTGCCTCTCCAGATGACTTACACAGACCTCACAAAAGAGCTTAAAATTCAAGCCATCTATAGCAAATTGTGACAGTCATTTATAATCCTACCGTCACCAACCACGAAAAGTAAAATTATTAAAAAAGTAGAATTTTAATCATAAAAGGCTGCACTAACATTTTGTCCAACCTTGCTTTATGAATGTGAGTTCCACAACTGAGTGGATGTCTGTAGAAAGCAACACATATTATTTCATGCAACAGTATACCCACCCCAAAACAATTAAGCCAAGCCTTGTCTCCACATAATGCACCTAGACACTATCTGACTTTACTACTTTGTAATGAATGCATGACTAGATTACACTGGTTAACACATTCAGATAAATGCATACATTGTAATGCATAAGACATTTTAAACTTCTCATTCAATGTAATGAAAGTCAGTACCAAGCCAGAAACCAATGCACTTAGCACCTCATCAAGTTGGATATGACCATTTTCACCTCTGATGGCACCCATTATTTAATCCAGTATGTCCAAGATCAAAAAGAGTTAACAGAAAGCCAAGGATGACTGTAGCAATTGTAGAATATTAACATGCAAACCAATTGACTCAGGCTTCTCTTACCACAAACTGTAAATTATGTAAACATTTTTTATATATTTAGTTAACATTTTAGTTAATGTAACAAACTTTAGAAAATGAATTTTCAGTACCAATTGATATTGGCAAAAATGATACTAAAGCTCTGTATACAGTTATAAGTGCCCTGTTTATAGGCTTGTAACACACTTGGAAGAGATGTGAAAAAAATAATTTCAGTGAAAATCATGGGAACCACAAATATCAGCTGCCCAATAGGAGAGTTGTGAAACAGAGGTTGGCATGAGAGACAACACATTCATTTTAATGATGTGCTTCCCCTGCAAGAACCAAACGTCTAAATGTATGAGTTGGGTTAAACTTATAGAAACTGCCATCTCCGGATGGCCTGAAACACAAAAGCAAAAAGTACATTAAACTATTTTGACTGATATCATTTTGCTGTAGTCAGGCAGACATGTTATGGTCTTGAAATGCACTCATCGGTACACATACTCTTTGTAAAAATACCCTGCATATACCTTTTGTCCAAGTCTTCTAGACACACTGTAAAAGAAATTACTGCACATTCAGAGTGCAGGAAAACTAGTAACCTGTAAAAAACTTATAGCACAAAGCACACTATATAAACCATGCAACATGGAAACTAGAATTACATCAAATATATACCGTCCACTGAAAGTTCTCCAGTAATGAAACCAAACACAAGAGATGCCATCAATAACACAGTCTAAATCTGAATCTACCAAACATGAAAATGTGCACTTACCCATAGGTCTCAACCTGTTAAGAGGCCAATGTGGAACACAACCCTAACAATGTGTGACAAATGGTCAAAATGTGGAGCACCCTATTTTCACACTGCGTGAAACATGCCATTGCCATGGATCATGGTAGAACATCTGTAAAATTCAATAAAACACACTTCCCAGATCCAAAACCTTTATTTGATAATCTGCAAATCCCATAACCACACCATAAGTAAATGAAACAGCACTTTACAAAAATAAAAATCAGATTTACTACATTTTCTACAGACATATTAGAGAGACACTTTAAATATTGCTCCTATAACCTTAGAAATATTGCTAGAACAGGATCTGTCTTGGCATTCACTTTCTCTAAAAAAACTGGCAACTACTCTCCGAGACATACTAGGGGGACAAGCAGCACAAACAGACACTTTAAATATTGCTCTTATAACCTTAGAAATATTGCTAGAATAACAGGATCTGTCTTGGCATTCAGTTTCTCTAAAAAAAATGACAATTACTCTCCGAGACGTACTAGGGGGACAAGCAGCACAGACATTTTAAATATTGCTCTTATAAATTTAGAAAGTTGCTAGAATAACAGGTCCTGGCTTGGCGTACAGTTTCTGGAAAAAAAGACATAGTAGGGGGGCATGCAGAACAACAGAGACACTTTAAATATTGCTCTTATCGACTTAGAAATATTGCTAGAATAAATGGCAATTACTCTGAGACATATTAGGGGGACAAGTAATACCAACACCAACATAGAGGCACTTTAAATATTGCTCTTATAAGCTTACAAATATTGCTAGAATAACAGGATCTGTGTTGGCACACAATTGCTCAATTACTTTCATACTTCAAAATCCTAGGGGGACAAGCAGTACAAAACCAAGCTTTAAATATTCCTGTTGTTCTAGCAACTTTTTAAGTTTATAACAGCATCTGTGTTGGCATACATTTAGCTCTGTTTCTGGCAGACTTCAGAGACATACTAGAAACAAGCAGCACAAACATACAGACACTAAACATTGCTCTTATAAACTTGGAAAGTTGCTAGAACAACAAGATCTGTGCTAGCATACCAGTTCTCAAAGAAAACACTTGCCATTGCAGCTAAAACACTTACCTTTGTCTAGGTACACAGCAACCACTCAATATGCAGTTAGCCAAAGTCTCCAGCAGCACAAATAATCCACCACGATGACCACGGCACAAACTATGATGATCCCAGTAGTCCAGCAGCAAGCAGCTGCAAAATAAAACCTCAGCCCTTCTGTTCTGGCTGCTTCTGAGTCCTGATGTCTTCACTCCGCACCTTCCTTCTCCCTATGTCCACAACATGCACCTTCCTTCTCCCGATGTCTTCAACCCATATTCCGCTCCTTCCCGGTCTTCTTTCCTGGAGATTAGACCTAAAAATTAAACCCCTGATTCCGGGAAGCCTTTTGCAAGCCATTATTTTGGCGCGAAAAGGCTTCCCGGAATGTGATTGGCTAGTACTGGGGAGTTCTCAATGCCTGCTGTCCTCCTGAGACTCTTTACTTGATTGGCTCGTATAATGCATTCATGATTGGCTGTAAATGTGGTCTACGAGCCAATCAAAAACTGCGGCGCACAGCCAACGCTGTGTAATGCAGAAGGGCAGCAGAGGTTTGCATTGGTTTGTATACCGCAATGCCGATTGGCAGTAATTGCAGTACACAAACCAATCAAAATCCTTGTAGAGGAGCCACAGCTGTTCAATGTGAAACAGTGGAATGGTCGCTTCGCTCGTCTTAAATGTGGAGCATTCCGCACAATCCGGAGCACTTGGATGCTCAGCACTTACCTTTAATGTCTAAGTCTGTAGTCTGAGTCCCATTAATTTTTCAAGCAGCCATCTCCTAGAAAGCCGACTGCCTCTCCAGATGACTTACACAGACCTCACAAATGAGCTTAAAATTCAAGCCATCTATAGCAAATTGTGACAGTCATTTATAATCCTAGCGTCACCAACCACGAAACGTAAAATTATTAAAAAAGAACAAACTCTCCTTTTTATATGGCTAAACTACGTAGCATATGAAACAGTAGTGTTTCAGCTACTCTGCTTAGCTGATAGACTTCGCTCTCCTCTCTGGCTGTTTCTGACATTGACATTTTAAACTTCTCATTCAATGTAATGAAAGTCAGTACCAAGCCAGAAACCAATGCACTTAGCACCTCATCAAGTTGGATATGACCATTTTCACCTCTGATGGCACCCATTGTTTAATCCAGTATGTCCAAGATCAAAAAGAGTTAACAGAAAGCCAAGGATGACTGTAGCAATTGTAGAATATTAACATGCAAACCAATTGACTCAGGCTTCTCTTACCACAAACTGTAAATTATGTAAACATTTTTTATATATTTAGTTAACATTTTAGTTAATGTAACAAACTTTAGAAAATTAATTTTCAGTACCAATTGATATTGGCAAAAATGATACTAAAGCTCTGTATACAGTTATAAGTGCCCTGTTTATAGGCTTGTAACACACTTGGAAGAGATGTGAAAAAAATAATTTCAGTGAAAATCATGGGAACCACAAATATCAGCTGCCCAATAGGAGAGTTGTGAAACAGAGGTTGGCATGAGAGACAACACATTCATTTTAATGATGTGCTTCCCCTGCAAGAACCAAACGTCTAAATGTATGAGTTGGGTTAAACTTATAGAAACTGCCATCTCTGGATGGCCTGAAACACAAAAGCAAAAAGTACATTAAACTATTTTGACTGATATCATTTTGCTGTAGTCAGGCAGACATGTTATGGTCTTGAAATGCACTCATCGGTACACATACTCTTTGTAAAAATACCCTGCATATACCTTTTGTCCAAGTCTTCTTGACACACTGTAAAATATCTCATCTTTCAGTGTAGACAAGGCAGCACATACTCCTTCTCCACTTCACATACTGTAGCTCCATGCAGGTCACCTAAGAATCACCAGGAAAGCATGTCCAAAGCATGTTATGCCCACAAACTATGCTTCCATACAAGGATGTGACTTAGTCATGTGTCATAGGGTCATAGGAGCTGCAAATCAATTGAGCTTGTATGACATTTCAGCTATGGCAGTGCCCACCCTTAAGCCTTTCCTCCCTTTTCAAGACTAGCCAGACCATTTATACCAGGGATGAATTTATGAATACCCAATTCAAAGCACACTGTTTAACTTGTAGAGTTAGTTTGTTCTAGACAGGTGGGTAAGCACTGTGTTATAAATCTATACCTCCACCATGTGCATTTATTTGTTGGAGTGGATTTATATCTATGGTCCTAGTATTAGCTGGACTATTTGGTTTATGGATGTATAAGAGGATGTATAGGAGTTTTTGGATTACTGGATCCATTGTAGCCAGCAAAGCTGCCTTATTCCATCTTAGTAACACATGACAACCCTGCCCCTAAAAAGGCTGTTCCAATAGCACTACTACTACAGAAGACAGTTGGAACTCTAATCTCTCTCACAAACACACACACACACACACACACACACACACACACACACACACACACACACACACACACATACACCTCTCTCTGCTGTCAGATAGCAACACACACATATGCATACCTACTCTCTCACACAGCAAACACAGACACGCACACACCGCCTCCCTCTCACTCAACAAAACAAATAAAATGAGCAAACGCACACACTAAAAAATAACTATTATCATCATAAAGCATGTCCCCACACCCAAACCTGAAGGCCCCATTGTTCCATAAAATATAAATTCCCTATCCCCTTCAAAAGTCTAACATTTCATTACTCCCCAAACCTAAAATTCCTATACCTACTTCACTCTCTGTTGCCATACCAGTATCGAAAAGCACCCTTCCATCTCCCTTTCTCCACTTACTTGGTCCACAGCAAGCACTTGCTTGCACCCTTTTCCTTGGAAATGACCAGATGGTGTGGTTAGCTTAGTTGTTGAACTCGCATTCAATTTTGAGCATGAGCAGATCATCTGATGGGTTTACAGCCACTTGAGTC
Source organism: Protopterus annectens (assembly GCF_019279795.1). Taxonomy (NCBI): domain Eukaryota; kingdom Metazoa; phylum Chordata; order Ceratodontiformes; family Protopteridae; genus Protopterus; species Protopterus annectens. The sequence goes on from NC_056729.1 coordinate 1,386,646,834, forward strand.
CCTGTCTACATGTTTCTGACATTCAATCAGTGGGAACACCCATTATATCTGACTTGGATGGTGAACCACTTCATATGCTATGAACAAAGTGATGAGAAATTAGCCACAATACACAATGCAACTATCTTGGACTATAGTAATATTATATAAGGGTATACTACTATTATGAATTACTATTATTAATATATTATGAATGCTTGCCAATAGGTATGTGATGACAGGTGTATTTTAGATCCAGCTTTACCACGAAAGGCAGTAAAGAGAATAGTGGTACAAGATAGTAACGTGATAACATCTTCAACTTCTAAACAAAAGAGTTTAGAACAGAAAGATCTAGTAATGGTTCCGAAGATCCTTCTGGTTTGAAAACTAGATACATTATGAATAATAACCTTTCCTTGGTGTAGATCAGTGTGTGTGTGTGTGTGTGTGTGTGTGTGTGTGTGTGTGTGTGTGTACCTTGAAGAATTTATCCAAGGGCTTCCACAACTGTGTAAATACTGAGCACATGCAAGTCTGACTGCCATTTTGTTGTTAGCTGTTGAGATGTAAGCATGTATGTATGTATGTAAGATCTGTCTGTTAACTAGCTTGTTCATATTTTATGATGCTGTTGTTCAACCTAATGTGTTTCTATGTATTAAAGCATCTAAACAAAATACCCCACCTGCTTGCCATCTATGTTAGAGTGGAACGACCAACACTTGGGAGATTGAACAACACTGGCTCTATGACATTTTGAGACAGAATTCCATGTATAATACAAATAAATAGATTAATCTTGTTACTCAGGTAAGGCGGAATCCAATGGAAAAGAGGGGGGATTTCCAATGAAGTATTATATCAACTCTGGTTTACTTTCAGAACCCAACTCTCTATGAATCAATCCAATTCCAGTAAAGAAGAAGGAGTATCAGAAACAGAAATGTTTCCAGAGTTGCGGGTGATGAGGTGATGAACAGGCAGATAATCATGCTGACTGATAGGAATGTGCTTTAGTTTCAGAGAAATTTCCTTTCTTTATTGAGCCTCCTTTCCATTTCTAAAATCTTATGGCTAGCTCCATAATGCTTGAAATTGCTTGTTTGTTAGAATACAGGAACTTAAGAGGAGGAAAGCTATTATTTGCTCTGAAAAAAGAGGGTTGAAAAATATGAATCAGTTAAAGAAGTAGTTTTGCCATAAGTACCTCTTCTGCACAGAGACCAAACACACCAAACACAAGTCTCTTTATATATGAGAATGTAAAATTTGAGATTTAACATCAGGAAGATTTTAAGAGTGAAGCCAAGCAAATTTCCTTAAAATGCTCTAGATGCACTAGATCTGGAAGAAGAGTCAGCAGCATCATAAGTACATTTTAAATTATCCTTAGTCACTGGAGAAATGCCTATCACAGAAGCATGTAATGAATTGTTTAACTCAGAAAGAAGGGTAATCATGAACGTCTCCCCATTCAAAAAAGGACACAAAAAAACTTCAACATACGAACACAACAGTTTAACATCCTGAAATTTACAGAAGACATTTATGTTCATCACCTTGATCACTGCTGTAGTAGCCGTAACTATATGGTTTATATCTTGCATCGCATGTTAACAGTCGGACAGCTTCCAAAGCTTCATGGTACATTCCATGGGTCTTAACCATCAGTCAGATTCAAATAAGCTGACTACAAAGACAGGTTTGGGCACCAACCCCTTCAAGAGATTTCCTGTGACCAAACAGCAAGCTCTGCTGATGCTTACAAAGATGGATAGTTGGCTTATGCTGCTTTTTTGCTGGACAGACAAGCTGTCTTTGGGGAAAGAAATATTGCATTTTACAAAAAATAGAAGTTACATACTCACCCTAATGTTCCATCTGCATTGTCCATATTCATTCTTCCTCATGGATGGGTCTTGGAAAAGGCTCAGAAACATTTTCTATACTTTGGATCCTAGTGTCAAGCTTCTCCTCTTCCCATAATGCACTACAGTGTACCCAACTCCTCAGATTGAGTTTGCTGCTTACTGATTTTAAAAGATGAGACAGATAAAGAAAAAATTAAAGCTGAAACATGGAACATGAAAAGCTTTTATATAATCCTAAATCCTTCTAGGAATGACAAGGCCAGGGGATGGCTGAAAGGGAAGGTGAGGAATAATGAAAATTGACAACACAGATGAAACATTATAGTGAGTATGTAACTTCTTTATCTGATGTCATTGATGGGTCAGAATACCCAGCTATCTAACTCTCAGGAGGCCCTAAAAGAGGGCTATTTAGGAGCACTGTTGAGCCAAAGAAAGCCCTTTTTTGGAGACAGGTAGAAACCAAATGTTGCTGATGTGAGGGTGAAGTAATAGGTAATTGGGAATATATATTTCTGGGAGTATAATGAGATGTTCCCAAAAGGTACTGGATCAGTGGGACAGTAAAATAATAAAAAAGCTTCATGCTTACCAAATGAAATATAAATATCATAGTATACCAAGATTTTATATTCCATGCTGTGAATTAGGTATAGGACTCCTCGAAACTGGTTACATGTATAGATCTGCAGCCGTGGGACTACATACATATCTGCAAACCTTATCAAATCCAAACAATCTTGAAAGTTTTAAAACATGAGGAGATGAATTCTAGAATGAACACACTGCTTAGTTTAGCAGAAGCATTCAACTGGCAAGCAGGAATGGACATCAAACCAGAAGTCAACAAAAATCATACACAAACTGAATGTGCAAACAAAAAAAGAAAGAATGTAATGAGAAGGAACAGATGAGAATAAAAATAAAATGTGGAAATATCCCTAAGTACAGTAAGAAGCATAGAGATCTCCTAGAACAACCTCATGGTGATAAAGATTTGACACAGGAGTGGATAAAGGTGGAGGTGAGTTGAAACCAGAGGATCTAAGGTTAATATCAGCAGCCCAGGATGGAGGACTACATACACATTAGTTTAGAAAGTCCATTGAACACGGGGGAGAAGCAGACAAATGTAGGTCCTGTAAAAACAAAGAAATAGAAGGAGTCACATACCTTATTGTTGGGTGTGATACAGGTTTGGCAGAGGGCCTTATACACTGAAAGACACAATAGTGTAGCAAGACTGTTCCACTGAGGATTATGTAAACACCACAATACAGAAGTAGCTGAGAAGCATTTGGAACATGAACTACAAAGTATTATAGAGAATGATGAAGTGTACATTCGATTGGATCAGCCATTACCAACAGTCCAAAAAAGTAGGTACAGGAACACCAGTTATAGTAGTTCATTAAAAAACACGAAAGTAGCATTGATCGTTGAAATTGCTACACATTGCCAATACAGCGCCTTACATACAGCAAGACATAAAGTCATAAAACCTCAAGATTTGCAGGCAGAAATAAAAGCAATGTGGAGAAAAAATCCCCAGACAGTTCCAATAGCAGTAGTAGGAGCAATGGATTGGAAAACAAAAACAAAAAAAAATAAATAAAGTCATTTTTAGATATGCTACCCATTAATGCAACTCTGTATGAATTACAGGAATTAATTCTGGGCCTGTTGTAGGTGCTATGAAGAGCACTTTTAGATAACAGAGATTGAAGCAATACTAATTTCATGAACTTTAACTATACCCTGACTTAACAGTATTAGAAACCCAAAAGATTTGGAGAAATTAAACCATACACCTGACACATCCACTTAAATGGCATGTTTATAAAACAACATGCAACCTGTCCAAGTTTAACCCAGACATATGCAATACTACCCTATTACCTTTTAACTGGAATACCCCCAAAAATCGTACCCTTACATGATTCTTTAAGTGAATTCAATGCAACTTTCTAAATAGTCTTATAACTCCTGGAAGGAAGAGAGTAAAAACAAATACAGCAATTTTGTTATCCAAAAAGAGTAGAATGTTAATGCAGGATAAAGAAAAAGTGTTGAAAGAATGGCAGAAATACAAAACTTCAGAATATGTAAAACTTCTAAATGCTCCACATCTGTAATAAAAAGCAAATAAATGAAGGCAAAAAACTATAATAGAACAACGCTCTGAACAATAGCTAACACGACCCTAAAACGATTCCAAAAATCTATTAAAGAAAATCTGGCATCCTGGTCAAAAATTTAACCCTAATCCTTCTCCCAATAAACTCGTCACTGAAACCTGCAATAGAATTCATTGCTTATTTCATAGATAGCATAGTGTTCTTAACCAAGGAGTCCCACATCAAATCCCAACCCTGCCCAACAGCTATCAGTCATTACAATGGCACTCTGCCCTCTCTCCATACCTCCCAGTCATCAACAGTGTACCACAAGGCTCTATCCGTGGTCTCCTCCTCTTTAACACACCAACACCCTCCACTGATCCACACAACAGGCTTCCCTAATGCAATACAGATATGTTACCTGAGGCAAACTAGCTAACTTCCACCCAGACACTTTTAAAACTCTCCTCGCTAGAGTAAATTGTAAATTCCTCACCCAACTCCCACTCAATGAAGCAGTCCAGGCTTTCAACTCTACCTTCCATAGCATCCTAAACTCGCTTGCTCCCCTGCACAAAGTATGTATAAAATGTCACATATCTCCATGACTATCTAAAAACACTCATTCCCTTATGAAAACTAGAGACAGGTCTTTGAAGAAATGGTCACAAACTAAGCTCCCTGCAGACCTGCAAAGATATAAAGAACTTAGAAATCAGACAAAAAAACTTCTATTACAACCTTCCGACGACAAACTCCAATCCCAAAAACTTTTGGAATGCTATTAACCCAATACTACACCTTGGTAATCCTTCTTCCCCCAATCCATACCCAGACAGGACACCAGAAAAAACTGCCACCACCTTTAACACTTATTTTATCAAATACATATCTAAGCTATTTAACCATAATTCTTATTCCTCTAATAATAACCCTCCAAATGCCTGTGAACCTGCTACAACTATCTCTGCACATACTTTTTCTCTCAAACCTGTACCTACCAGCTATATCAAAACTCTACTCTCCCAGTTAAAGCCATGCTCAGTACCAGCTGACAACATCACCTTCATATTTCCTTCAGCTAGCAGCTGGCTCTCTTGCTGTCCCTGTATCTATCCTAATCAATCGCTCCATCTCTGAGTCTAAAGTCCCTTCTATTTGGAAACAATTCTACACTCTACCTATATACAAAGGAGATAACTCCTCAGATATCTCCAATGTCAGACCTATCGCTATCCTCTCCCCTCTCTCTAAAGTCCTGGAAAAATGTACACAAACAAATCATGCAATATCTAATACAGGAAAATCTACTAACACCCAATCAACGTGGCTTCCTACCTAAACACAGCACTACCATATCCCTAATATCCTTCTTTAACACAATTTCTCAAGCAAGAGATGACCACAAACTTATCTCTTGCCCTTTCTTACACATCTCAAAATCACACTGTCTTCTGCTGGAAAAACTATCTAACCTTAACTTCTCCTCTGATACTGTTGCATGGTTCTTCAACTACCTTGCTGATAGGCTGCAATCAGTGAGATGGCACTCTGCACTATCCCCTCCTCTTCCAGTAAAAATGGGAGTTCCCCAAAGATCTATTCTTGGGCCACCACTTTTTAATGTCTTTATTAATCAACTCTAGACTTCTTGCCTTCAGTCTTCCCTAGTTCAATATGCAGATGACTCTACAGTCATCACCATTGCCAACTCTCCCTCTGAACTCTTATCAGCTGAAACCTGGATCTCTAATATACAGCTCATCCTCAACCCTAAAAAAACTAAACTGTTACTCTTTCTCCCCAAAAATGTTAACCACAGGCCTAAAGCAGATGCCATATGCTGACTGTCTAAAAAAACTCCAGCTATACTCTGTGGCATATAGTCTACTCAGAGGCAATCTCTGCTTAACATACAATCACCATTGCCAACTCTCCCTCTGAACTCTTATCAGCTGAAACCTGGCTCTCTAATATACAGCTCATCCTCAACCCTAAGAAAAACTAAACTGTTACTCTTTCTCCCCAAAAATGTTAACCACAGGCCTAAAGCAGATGCCATATGCTGACTGTCTAAAAAAACTCCAGCTATACTCTGTGGCATATAGTCTACTCAGAGGCAATCTCTGCTTAACATACAAGGCCATGTCAAACCCTGAGCTGTTGGACATGCTCCACTTAAAGAAATCCCAATCCCTCAGAGCCACACGCTCCAGGGATCTAAACCTTGTCATCACAATGAACAAAACATGCTGGAGGGATAGGTTTCTGACCCAGAGACTCCCCATAATCTGGAATAGACTGCCCATACATGTCAAGTAGAGCGTCTTCTTGGCCCTCTTCAAAAGGAACTTTGATGATTGGATGGGAGATAGGAAATTCACCCTGGGGATCATGTCAATCACCCTGCTAGACAGGGGTCCAAGGAAGTAAATATTGTGGGAAGAAATATCCAGGGAATTGTTATGGCTAGGCTTGTATAGGCCCTAGGGCTGATAGCCTAGTACCAACCTATGAACTTATGAACCATAGTAAATCCACCTTCTCCATACTGTCTCTTAATAACACTCCCGCTGAAGTTGAATCCAGCAAAAAACTCCTTGGTGTCAGCATTGATGATCAACTTAAATTTGACATACATGTCAATAATTGTATCAGAAAAAACTCACCAGAAATTAGGGCTCCTGTACAGAAACAAGAAGTTTCTCACTGTTGAAGCCAAGATTACACTCTCTCATGCTTACCTTTTACCCAGTCTAATGTATAGCTCCCAAATTCTCACAAATCTCAACTCCTCAATACTGACTAAACTAGAGTCTACTTATAACAAGGTCGCTAGATTTGCTGCACAACAAGCTTACAAATCCCATCACTGTATCTCTCTAAAACATCTAAAATGGCTCGAACTACCCCACCTGCCTCTTCTCTCTCAGCTCCAGATCATCCACTCTATCCTAGTCCAGTCTTCCTAATGTCCGACTCTATCCTCCCTCATCTCCCACTATTCTCCTATTAGACCTCTCCAGAGTTCTATCCAAGACCTGTTACAAATTTATAAACCCAACACCAAATCTGGGTGCAACATATATAGTTAGCATCCTTCTATTGCTTGGAATAAACTCCCATTAGAAATCAGGACCCTCACACATCCTAAACAATTTAAGACAGCCACCAAAGAGTATTTCAAATGTCACTGGACTTGCCACTCTACTCACACTCCCTGAATGTTTCCCCCATCCAAATGACAATCAATCTCCTGCTCTCTACTCTTCCTCTCACATGCTCCCTCTATCCTTCCCTGAAATAGTCCCTCAACTGTCTTTACAACCTAATCTGCTAATCCCTTTGAATAACATTCTATAGTAGATGTCCTGCCTAACAGCAACTTTCATTATGAATTGTATTTCATTATGTAACCTCATGTTAATATTTCTTATTCTCATAGGACATATTACTAATATCTAATTTTTGTACTGTAATAATTTTGTATTCTCTGCAGTTTTAATTGCTTTTGTTATATGAAAATTGTATTCTACTTGGAGCTTTTCTCCCCAGGCCTCCGCTGAAAAAGGGCTCCTCAGCTCAGTTGAACATACCCGGTCAACTAATGTAAAATAAATAAAATAGTAAATAAATAATACACTGATGACTACACACTCCAACAAATACACTGAAACATGGCTTTGTAACTCACAACTCATGCTCAACCCCCCCCCCCCCAAAAAATGGTTCCCTATTATGCTGTCGTAGACACAGGTTGTCAAATGCATCTTTGCCGAACTGAAAAGCGCGAAAAGGCAAAATAGCGAAGCAGCTTTTCAGCAAATTCTTTCCCCAGGAAAGAATTTGCTTGGCCGCTTTCATTACTTTGCCATTTTTGGCACTGTAGTGCAATCTCGGAGTTGGTATATTTAAGCAGGTGGGTGTGGGGGGGGGCACAGCCCCCCACATTATGTAATGTTTAACAGTTTTTTTTTTTTGGAACAGCGATTTTTTCCCTTGGAAAAAAAATCGCTGTTCTGAGGTTTCGATGTTGTAAGCTTTTGCTTACATGGGGTCAGTTATGTGTCGTTCGCTCTTCTGAGCGTGAGATATAATATAGACCAAAAAATACTACTGTTTTCCTCAGGGCTGTCTCATGAAAAACAACATTCAAAATAATCTCACTTAATAATACATTATCTGAAGTCACTTCTAATAGCAAATAATGAGGCAGGATATGGGATGATTGTAAGTAATACTGAACAATAATAGTAATGATGATTAATAATAATAATAATAATAATGATAATGATAAAAGAGGATGATGACCTCTAAGTTTGCAGTGGACGTTAATCTAGGAGAAGTCACCGATTCCTCAAATTATATGGGAATCATGCAGGGAGGTTTGTCTCAAATAACTGGTGTTAAATTGATGCTATAAAAGTAAATACCAAAAATGCAATACTGTATCTTTTGTGAAGTCATCTACCCCTGGGAACTACCACACTGACAATACGCCCCCAAAACTTGACCCAGCTGTTCAGGGTTTGGGAACTTATGTGGACAGTGACTTAACTTTTGACCAGCATGCGTCTGTTGTTGTAAGAAAGTCCTTCTGTATTGCACAGATTATAAACAAAGGGATCGTGTCTAGATCTAGAGATGTTATTGATCCCCTTTACTCAGCCTTCATTGGACCAATTATTGCACATAATGCCCTCTTTGGCATGTATCTGTTCAGACACATGCAACAACTGAAGCTCCCACAAAGATACCGTACTGAAAGGATGCAAGGCCTAAACAACATGTCCTTCATGGACTGACTGCAACCCGTCACTATTATCAGTATCCTACAGATTCTGAAGATGTGACCTGTGTCTGGCGTACAAGGCATCCTCTGACCTATTACTCATGGATTTACTACACATCAGTAAGTCAAATGGCATCAGAAACACTTTGCCTGGGCATCTAAACCTCTTCTGCAACATTAATAGAACAGTTTGAAGGGGCAGGTATATTTCGCAGAGCATACTGCTGCTGTGGAACAGACTTCCCCATCCACATAAAACAAAGTTCAATCCCTGTCCATTTTCAAGTGCAACTTAGATATATGGATGGGAAACAGAAATTTTTATCACAGAACTGCCCCTTGCACTACTAATGGGGAGATGCAGCTCCTAAATGCTTTATCCTATGCGTGGGTCCACTCAAAATATCTATGGTATGATCCCAGTTATTCTCATTAGGGGCACTATGTCATTATCAACCATGGGAGAGGTAAGGAAAATCTATAACCAAGTGGGATAGATTATTTCAAACACAAAAGGGGAAATTAGCTACATAAAATGGCCTGAAGAGCAGCTAGTCTAGTACTTACCTTACCTAAGAACCTATAATCTTACATTTAAGATGCACATACAAAAATGCATAAAAAATCAACAAAAACTTACAATGCTTTACAGATCCAAAAACTTTCTCATCAACACAACTAAAGCTACACTCTCCAGTACTTAGCACCTCCCCTCACTAGTTTATGGAGCACCCATTCTTACTAACTTCCAGGCAGCATAAAAAGCAAAATATGATTAATGCTATAATAAAGTGGCTAGATCTGCAGCAAATGCCCCTTTCAGAACCCCCTATCATATAGCACTGAAAGCCTAAATTGGTTAGAACTAACCCATCAACTAACATACACAGAGCTTCTTCACACCTACAACATTAGCCAGCAATCATCTGCTTGCCTAGCACTAAATATGGTTCTGTACAACTGTGTTCATACTCCATCATTATGATTCAGCGAGGGAAAACTCTTTCTGTCCACAACCTTATAAAATCTGCAGGGCATGATCTATATTTATGCCATGTTGCTAAGGCCTGAGACTCCTTAGTATATCCATCAGATCAATACCCTCCGTCCAGTCCTTCAAAATCATTCAGAAATAGTTCTTAGCCAAAATCTGTCTCAGTTTTTGCCCAACCTTGGGATGATGATATTCCTAAATATGAACAAGTTCCTTAACCATACCTTATACCTCCTTACTAGCCCTTTTCGGTCACATCCTAACTTCATCTAGATAAGAATGGAAACCTACACATTTAGACTTTCCTGGTAGTCAGACATGAGTAAACAAATATCATGTTTGACCTTGTCCTTACAAATGTTTCCTCTGCCTACATCCCATTAATATAATACAATACAATCAGATATACAACTTATGATTGCAACAACTACCCAGCCAAAAACCAAGAAAAAAATTACACCTATAAAAGGAAATCTGTGGAAATCACTGGCAACCCACACCACAAGAAAAATCATCAGACTGAAAAAAATACAAAAGCATTATTACTGGTCACTAACTACTTCAACTATCCCTGATTTTGCCTCATATTAGTACCCTTCTCCTTATAATATGTTTTGATTTTCTGATAAATCACTGAAGATTACAGTCAGTCCATAATACCAGACAGAGTTTAATACTTCTTAGTCTTTAGGAAATCCATGTTGATGAAAATCCATTTTTTTCCTCCTACTAACATGAATTACGGTAATATTTAAAAGTTATACACAATTTTGGACTTGTAAAGACTCTGGTGGTCATTAGTCTAGTATAAACATATGAATCTACTAGTTATGCACAAAACATGGCACAACAATGCACTGACTGCATCATTCATACTTATTTCTTCCTACAGCATATACTCCAAATTCAAGATTTGACATAAACAATGAAAGAGAATTTAAATAATCTCAGACATAAAAACATACAACTAACCTGTAGCATTGTACAGTAGACGTGTAAGCATCTACCAGAATGTCTCAGTGGAGCAATGTTTAAACATATGAATCTACTAGTTATGCACAAAACATGGCACAACAATGCACTGACTGCATCACTCATACTTATTTCTTCCTACAGCATATACTCCAAATTCAAGATTTGACATAAATAATGAAAGAGAATTTAAATAATCTCAGACATAAAAACGTACAACTAACCTGTAGCATCGTACAGTAGACGTGTAAGCATGTACCAGAATGTCTAACTGGAGCAATGTTTTTTGGTGAAGTGGACTGTTGTTTCAATTCAGCTAGCAGAAAAACCTACCTAGTATCTCAGCAATAAAACATGGCCATAACCACTTTCACATACAGCCCCGGGAGGTGGTGACAACTCTGGTTTCACAAACCCTCAACAAAATTAATTCTAAACTTATTGTCACTGTCTACAAAATGAAAACACAGTAAATTTTGTGTAAAAACTACATAACTAATAAGCCACACTAAAACCTTCTACAATGACCACATCTTCTCAGCTGAGCTCAAACCCAGCAGAGCAAAGCAAAACGAACACGGTAAACCTCCTAGAAAATAAGACTCCCAAGCAATCAGTGAAAAAATAGCCAGTTAGTAATGGAGATAACACTCCTCTATTAACATAAATACTCACTGAAATTACTGTATACTCAAAGTGCAGGAAAACTAGCAACCTGTAAAGAAGTAAACCTATACTACAAAGCTTTACACATATAAACCATGCAACATGGAAACAAGAAATACATCAAATAGATACTGTCCACTTAAATTTCTCCAGTAATGAAAACAAAACAGAAGAGACAACATCAATAACATACAGTCTAAATTAAAATCCCCCAAACATAAAAACCTGTAATGTCCAAGTATGTAGTCTAAACAAGTCTCATTAATTCTTCGAGCAGCCATCTCCTACAATGCTGACTGCTTCTCCAGATGGCTTGCAGAGACTCTATAGAACAGCTTAATCAGCAGAATATCACCATTATCTGTAAAACTTACTTTAAAAATTCAAGTCACCTATAGCAAATCATGACAGTCATTTATAATCCCACTGTCACCAACCACAAAAAGCAAAATTCTGAAAAAAACAGTAGTAATTTAATCAAAAAGGCTGCAATAACTTCTTGTCCAATCTTTCCTTATGACTGTGACTTCCACAACTAAGCAGAATTCTGTAGAAAGTGACACACATATTATTTCATAAAACAGCATATTTACCCCCAAACAATTAAGCCAAGTCTTGTCTCTCCACATGATGCACCTAGACAATATCTGACTTTCCTACTTTGTAATTAACCACAAATCTATTAATTACCTTTATTTTTAAAATTAATATTTTTTTTGCTTGTTCTCTCCACTGTAACTCTTTAGGTGCCGCATACCAATGTAAAACATGTCTCTTGTAATTTGTATGTATACTGATCATGTCTAAATAACTAAATGTGTCTGTAATTTTTCTTTGTGGAGCTGTTCTCCCCGGGCCTCTGCTGAAAAAGGGCCTTTTCGGCTCAGTCAGACACCCCCAGTTAACAAATGTAAAATAAAAATAAATAATAATGAATGCATGAATAGATTTCACTGGTTAACAGTTTTGAGATAAATACATACATTCAAATGCTTAAGAAATGAACAACTCAGCATTTAAATGTCTCATTCAATGAAATGAAAGTCAATACCAAGCCATAAATCAATGCACTTAGCACCTCATCAACTTGAATATGACAATTTTCACCTCTGCTGGCGCCCATTGTTTAATCCAGTATGTCCAAGATCAAAACCACTTAACAGAAAGCCAAGGATGACTGTAGCAATTTTAGAATAATTAACATGCAAACCAACTGACTCGGGCATCTCTTACCACAAACTGAAAATTATGCAACTATTTTTTATATATTTAGTCAGTGTTTTAGTTAATGTAACAAACTTAAAGAAACTGAATTGTCAGGGGAGACTGACATCTGCAGACAATGATATTAAAGCTACATATAAAGTTGTAAGAGCTCTATTTATAGGCTTGTGACACACTTGGAACAGATGTGAAAAAAATAAGTTCAGTAAAAATCAGGGGAACCACAAATATCAGCTGCCCAAGAGGAGAGTTGAGAAACAGAGGTTGGCATAAGAGGAAACACTTTCATTTTAATGATGTCCTTCCCCTGCAAGAAGCAAAACCTCTAAATGCATGAGTTGGGTTAAGCTTATAGAAAGTGGCATCTAAAGATGGCCTGAAGCACAAAAGAAAAAAGTATATTAAACTATTTTGACTGATATACCTTATTTGTTGTAGTCATGTAAACATGTTATGGTCTTGAAATGCCCTTATTAGTGCATACACTGTCTGTAAAAATACCATGCATATACCTTTTGTCCAAGTCTTTGCGACACACTGTAAAAGATCTCAGCCTTCAGTGCAGACAAGACAGCAATACTCCTTCTCCACTTCCATATACTGCAGCTCTATTCCAGTCACCCAAGAGTCACCAGGAAAGCAGCCCTAAGCATGTTATGTCCACTAACTCTGCTTCAATACAAGGATATTACGTAGTTGTATGTCATAGACTCATAGGAGTTGCAAATCAATTGAGCTGCAAGGACATTTCAGCTTTGCCAGTACCCACCCTTAAGCATTTCCTCCCTTTTCAAGAAGGGCCTAGCCTAATGAATTTATGAATAACCAATCAGTTATCCTTTTTAAAGGCAGACAGTGTGTCATACTGTTAAACTGTAAGAGTTAGGTTGTTCTAGAGAAGTGGGTAAGCACTGTGTTGTAAATCTGCACCTCCACCATGTGCATTTATTTGTTGGAGTCAGGAGCGGCCTTAGGTCAACTGGTGCCCTAGGCAAAAGGGCTCCACTGCGCCCCTCACCACATCACCCAGTGCCCCCATCCTGTTCTACCTGCACCAAATAAATACTGGAAAAGTGCCTCTACTAGAACGGCCTAGTTGGCTATGCCTAAGGCCGTCTATGGTTGGAGTGGATGTACATCTGTAGTCCTAATATTAGCTGGGCTATTTGGTTTATGGATATACAAGAGGTTTTGGATTATTGGATCTATTATAACCAGTGAAGCCTCCTTGTGTCACAGTAGTAACAGATGATAACCCTGTCCGTAATGCTAACCTGCATCTTAAACAAAAAAAAAAGCTGTTCCCATAACGAGACTCTCATCACACATTTGCACATGGACACACATGCACACACACACTAAATTTGTCCCTTGACCTAACCCTAAACACTCAAAATCACACACACTCAGTCTACCCTCTTACCCAGTTTATCCCCAACCTTATAATGCACACATACTCGTGTGTGTGTGTGTGTGTGTGTATATATATATATATATATATATATATATATATATATATATATATATATATATATATATATATATACACTGTGTGTATATATATATATATATATATATATATATATATATATATATATATATATATATATATATATATAGAGAGAGAGAGAGATAGATACACTTACATGCACATACTCTGTCTCACACACACACACACACACACACACACACACACACACACACACACACACACAATGTATTTATGTAGTTATATATACATATGTAATAGATATAGACATATATGAAATATTTATTACTTTATAAAGCAGGACAACAGGAATTGGTGTTGATAATGGCTGACCTGAATGCACATTTCAGGACAGACAGAATAGGATATGAGGACAGCCTGGGTCCACATGAGTGGGGCAATAGGAATAAAGAAGGAGAAGCCACTCTAAACTTCTGTCTGGCAAATGGCTTGATAGTAGCCAACACGTTTCAAAAAGTGATACTGTCACATGATCGCATACAAGAGCGCCTAATGTGCAACTCGTGTAGAGTTCCTCCTAGTAAGGAAAGGACAATGGGGTAGAATCAGTGATTGTAAATTCATCCCCAGTGAAGAAGTAAGCCCACTGTAAAAAAAAAAAAAAAACACTGGTTGCCACAATCAGTTGCAAGCAGTGATCATAGAAGGCTTCCAAGGTCAACAGAGACCAGGCTGAAGACCTAGAAGATGACTGGAGAGAAAACGCAACAGTTCTAGGAATTGCTTAGGGGTCTAGCACCTCAAGAAGAAGAGAAACAAGTGGAGTTGAAGAGGATTGGAGCACCTCAAAACAGCATGTGTGAGGACTACACAACATATATGTAGATGAGCCAGGGACAGGGTTGCCACCTTTTAACAAGGGCAAAGTGGGACATGGGGGTGTGGTCAACAGGATAGGGGTGTGGCCAACATGACACTGGCCACACCCCCACCACGACATCACCAGAGTTGTTAAAGGAGATGCAGTATTATAGAGGAATGGAGCAAAAAAGAGTTTACAAACAGTTTGAAAAAGGTCAAATAGTAAATGAGGTAATGTAGGGGGCATTTTGGCCATTGAAGACTAACATTAACACAGCTTGTAGAAAATGAAATGCATTATTTTTACCACTGAACATGCCCACCACACCCCACAAGACAAAAAAGTTAACCATATTCACTGAACCAAAAAACAGTAAAATGAATGAGAATGCACAGTGGATACCATAGACCTAATTTAGCTTTTGACCACAGCAGTTAAGAAATGTATGGCACTAATTTACACAGCGCAATAATCTATTAATAAACATGCCCAACAGCAGCACTGGTCATAATCTGATTATAATGAAAACAGCAAATAAGTATGTTGAAGACATCACTAAAACACAAAATAAAAACTTTGCTACTTAGACGCAAACTACCCTGTAACATGGTTTAGCACAATCTGAAATACATTGCATTAACTTCAGAGCATCCATCCACAAAAAAAAAAAATAAATGGGAAAAAAGTCCAAACATTTTAACTTTTAAAAATACTTCTTGCAAGAGAAGTAACAAACTACAATGTACAGCAGACTCCATGGGCTCCTTTTACCTCAAAACATAGCAATTAATCCAGCACAGCAATGCAATAAACAGGCCCAAGTAAAAGTAACACACCC
The DNA here is from genome assembly GCF_019279795.1 of Protopterus annectens. NCBI lineage: Eukaryota > Metazoa > Chordata > Ceratodontiformes > Protopteridae > Protopterus > Protopterus annectens. Next base: position 1,386,662,605 of record NC_056729.1, read on the forward strand.
ATATTCACATTACAAGCAAAACAGTACATTTTAACCTTATTAAAAATGCATAATAAATTAAATGCACACATTTACAAGTATAAATGAAAACAATCTTGAAACAGCTTTGGCAAATTGGCAACGTGTACCTACTAGAATAATAAATGAATTACATTAACTGTTAACATTCCCCTCAAAAGGTAGACTTGTACCACATAGACATGGACTTGCAGGAACAGGAAAAATTACCTAAACAGTATATCGTAACTTCCTGAAAACAGCATTATAGTGCATATTTCCATACAAAAAAAGTACAAACTATGCTCAAACAATTCCTATATGCATACAGACAATACCCAGAAAAAGCTACGACAATAGAAATGCATCACACTAAGTTTATATTTCACTGCCCCCCAACAGAAACAAACAACTTCTATACACAGTTCAGCCTTTTAAAAGTAATGCTTCCAAATCATACCCCCAAGCATAATAACAATTACATATACATTCAGGTTTTATATCTTTAAAAACTACTACTCAAAAATATCAAACTAACTACTGCAGATTTAAATATTGCGTACTGCACCCACCATCTGCCTTTAAACATTAAACAAATTAAACCACAATATATTCCCATTTTAAACTAGTACAAAAGTCTCAAAATAACCACTGCACAGATTCAAATACTACATACTACATCCCCATCTACCTCTAAACATTAAAAACTTAAATAAAGCACACTATTCCCATTTTAAATAACTAAAGCCACAAAATGCAATTATCTACTTACCACTCACAGTTATTGCTGAGCTGGCTGGCTCCCTTGCTGGCTTCTTTCCTGGCTGGGCTGGCTCCCTTGCTGGCTGGGCTGGCTCCCTTGCTGGCTGGGCTGGCTGGCTGGGCTGGCTCCCTTGCTGGCTTGGCTGGCTGGCTGGCTGGGCTGGCTCCCTTGCTGGCTTGGCTGGCTGGGCTGGCTCCCTTGCTGGCTTGGCTGGCTGGGCTGGCTGGGCTGGCTCCCTTGCTGGCTTGGCTGGCTGGGTTGGCTCCCTTGCTGGCTTGGCTGGCTGGGCTGGCTCCCTTGCTGGCTTGGCTGGCTGGGCTGGCTCCCTTGCTGGCTTGGCTGGCTGGCTGGGCTGGCTCCCTTGCTGGCTTGGCTGGCTTCAATGCTGGTGAAAAAAATCAGATCTTTTGTCGCAGCTGCTATAGAGCTTAGTGCTCAACAGCTGCGACCTTTATGGGGCTCTTCAGAAGAAGTTCCCGCCCCCTACAATGGCTGCAGCCAATTACTGTGCTGCATTACCACCCGGACCTAGCAGAGAATCCCTCTAACTGCAGGTCCGGGTGGTGACGAGTCATTGCCGTGGAAAAACCGGAAGTATTTTCGGCTTTTCCACGGCAATTTTAAAATGCGAAGCGCTGCAAGCGCAAAGGGGAAAAAACGGGACTTTTAAAGTCCCACGCTTGGTGAGCGCGGGAAGCGGGATGAGAGCACTCAAACCGTGAGTGTCCCACTGACAACGGGACGGGTGGCAACCATAGCCAGGGATGGAAATAAGGTACATAAGGAATGCTGGTGGAAGAATGCACAAGTCCAGGAAGTCATCAAAAGAAAAAAGGAGCGCAGGGAAAAACGGGAGAAAGAAAAGACAGACAACACTAGGAGGGAATATGGGATGGCTAACAAGATGGCTAAAAAAGGAGTTGCAATAGCAAAGAACAAGGCATCAGAGGCACTCTAACAACTACTGGAAGGTGACTCAGTAGATGGCACAAAGAAAGTATAGCAGGTTGCAGGACAAAAACAGAAAGATAAAGAAGATGATCAGACACCCTTCATAAGGGATGTCAACAACAATCTGCTCACCGGTATACACAACATCAAAAGGAGATGGAAGAGTACTTTGAGCAGCTTCAAATGAAGAAAACTACTCAGAAGCTGTACTTCTCCAGAGAGAGCCTAAAATGAGGGAACAGCAGGAGCCCACCATGAAAGTAATAAGATTAATTCTAAGGAAAATGAAGTCAGGGAAAGCAGCAGGATCATTTGAGGTCACAGCTGATATGACAAAGATTGGGTGGCACAGTGGCACAGAGTTTAGAGTTGTTGCCTCACAGCAACAGGTTCCCCAATTCAGTTCTTGGCTCGGGTGTCTTCTGTGCACAGATTGCATGTCCTTCCTGTGTTCACCGTGGTTTCCTCTGGGTTCTCCCATTTCTTCCTACATTCCAAAGACATGCAGTAAGTGGATTGGACACACTAAATTGGCCACAGGTGTGAGTGTGACTGCTTAGTGTGGAAGAATTACTCCCTCAGGGCTAGCCACCTGGCGGTGTAAACCTTGGCTCTAGATAAGTTGGTTATTAGCCAAGGTTCAGTGAGGTTAAAAGAGATTTAAGTTTGGGTGAGTAGGTCAGAGGGGTTGTCAGCAATTGTGCTGATAGTGGAGCCATCAGCCTACTGTATGGGGGATGACCGAGGACAGGATGTGTGGAGTTGGTTAGTAAAAATGTTAAAAAGAACGGGACCAAAAATTGAGCCTTGCAGGACACCCACTTTTATGGGGAGAAAGGAGGACAGATTGCTGTCTGTTAGTGAGGTAGCTGGAGAATCAGGAGATAGTTGCAGGGAGAGGTGTAGTTGAGAAGGTTTATAGAGGAGGATGGAGTGGGAAGCACATATATATATATATATATATATATATATATATATATATATATATATATATATATATATATATATATATAAAAATACACACTCATATGCACGCACACATACACTGTGGCACAGCAGGCAGCTTTGTTGTCTGACAGAAGGGGGTTTTGGTTCATTTATTGGCTGGGGTGCTTTTTGTGCAGAGTCTGAAGAGACTGAATGTCCATCATCTGCTAGCATGGGTGTCTTTCAGGTGCTTCAATTTCCTTCCATATTCCAGATACTTGTAAGAGGTGGCTTGAACCCTCAATATTGACCATAAGTGGGAGCATGCATGCGAGTGTGTGGAATGGAAGAACAGCCAAAACAGGGTTAGCCACCCAGCAGTGTGAACCTTGGTTTTAGTTGAAGTGACAACCCAACCCTAAGTGGAACAAAGGGGTTGTGGATGGACAGATACAAGCATGCACACGCACACACACACACATATATATATATATATATGCATATATATATATATATATATATATATATATATATACACACACACACACACACATATATATATATATATATATATATATATATATATATATATGGGTCTATTGCTTTTAGTCAAATTACATTTGGTCAAAAATAATTTTAGGCAGCCCACTTCACTGAAAGCTCATTTGACTGAAAGCTCATTTGGTCAAAAATGGAATATAGCCCCTTCCCCACTGCAATGCGACCCTGGAGTGAGAATATAAAGTTAGGGGGTGGGGGGCACAGACCCCCACAGTGGGGGTGGGGGCATAGCCCCCCACATTCTGCAACTAGTTTTTACTGACGTTATATGTTTCAATGTATTTTTAATGGATACACAAGTATATAGTAGTGAATACACTGCAATTATGTCGGGGGGGTATGCTTCCCACACCCCCCCAATGTGTGGGGCTGTGTCCCCCCACACCTCCCTAACTTTATATACTCACTCTAGGGTTGCACTCCAGTGGGGCATGGGCTATATTCCATTTTCGACCATATGGAATTTAACTAAATGGGTTTTCAGTGAAATGCATTTTCAGTGAAGTGGGTTGCCTGAAATCATTTTCGACCATATGTTATTCGACTAAAAGCAGTAGATCCATATATACACACCATAGGATCATAGGAGGTTACTAGGCTAATGGCCCTGAGGCCCTTACAAGCCTAGCCAAGAGTTTATCCACAAAAAAATAAACCTCAGTCAGCACCTGTCACCCCTGTCAATGAGGGACACAGGTGGAACCCCTGGGACAAATTTGTGGTTTTCCATCCACTCATTGAGGTTGCGCTTTAAGAGGGTCAGCGAGGTACTCCATTTGATGTCTGTGGGAAGCCCATTCCAGAGACAATGCAGCCTCTGGGAGACCAACTTGTCTCTCTAGCAGGTTTTGTTGATGTTGCATATTAGATTTAGACCTTTCAAGTGGGTAATGCGTGAGTAGTTAGACATACAGATATGGAGCATCTCTAGTAGGGCAGGGTCCGACATTGCCTTGCAGGCATGACACATATCACCTCTGAGCAATCTGCATGATACTGAGCAGAGTGACAGTGATTTCAGCCTGTCCGCACAGGACAGGTGTTGTAGGCCATGGAGTCTCCTCAGGCACCTCTTTGGCCTTTCCAGTTGGTGCAGGTGTTTGAAGAGGTACATACTAAATGGGGTGTTATACTCAATTGGCCTAATGAGGGAGTACAGAGAGGTAATAACCTCCTTTATTTTCCTGGATGCAATGTCTTTACTTATGAAATGTACCAAATAAAGGCTTTGCTTACCACTGCCGCCACATGATGGTCAAATGTGAGACTGTTGTCAACCGGAGTGCTCCAGTATCTCACCACAGGTTTTGTGCTTAGGGGATTGTCATTGATGTGGTAATCAGTAGGGACCATGGCTTTGACACCAGTCATTTGTTGCTGTGAGACCCTCTTGCAGTATGCTAACATCATTTGGGGAGTATAATTGCCCCTTTGGCATCTGTCTGGACACATTCAACAACTGGAATGCACAGAAACACCTCACTAAAAGAATACAAGGCCTAGAACACAAAGAGAAACCTTATTAAAAGAATACAGGATCTAAACAACAAGTCCTACATGGAGTGACTCAGAATGCCATTACTATACCCGGCATCACACAGACCACTAAAAGGTAACCCATGTCTGCCATACAAGGCATCCTCCAGCACATTAACAATGGATTTACTGCACATCAAAGTTAAGTGTCATCAGAAATACTCTGTCTAGGGTTCTAAACCTCTTCTGCAACATCAATAAAATGGTTTAGAGAGACAGGCAGAGGATACCATTGCTGTGGAATATACCTCCCACCCACATAAAACAAAGTTCATCCCTGTCCATATTCAACTGGAAATTAAATCAATGGATGAGAAACAGAAAACTTACTGAAGGACTGCCCCCTGTACTAATGGACAGAGGCAGCTCCTTAATGCCTTATCTCATGCATGGGTCTCCTCAAATTATCTATAGTATGATCACAGGTATTCTCTTTGGGAGTAATTGTAATCATTGACCATGAGATAGGCAAGTCAATCTATAACCAAATGGGATAGGTTACTTGAAGCACACAAAGGGAACCTGGCTAGGTTTAAAATGGCCCACAAGGACAGCTAGCCTAGTGTATACATGTGAACACATCACAGATGAACTCACACAGAACAAATTACATAGTCTTCAATACCGTGATCATATTCCATTTGGGTTAACAAAGGGTAGGTCTTGTCTTCTCAACCTACTCGACTTTTATGGCAAAGCTACTGAAGCTTTGGACAAGGGCCAATCTACCCACAATGCCGAACTAGACCTGGCAAAGCTATGACACAATTCTCCAGTGTAGCTATAGCAACAAGCTTATCTGACAACATTAACTCCTCTGTGAAATGACAGACAGCCAACTAACTCAGTATGACAGAACTCGAACAGTGATGGCTGGTAGTATCTCTTTCAAAAGAAGAAAATCACTTGTGGTGTTCACAGATCTCAGTCTCAGGACCCCTCCTCTTTGTCATCTACATCTGTACGTAATGGCAGATGTCAAAAGACATTTGGCTATCCAAGTCTATTGTGGACAGCAAGCCAGCACTATTGTTAACTACCCTATTGATTTTCTGATACTCCAGCAAGGGCAAGATCAAATCAGTGCCTGGTGTACTGACCATGGGCTCAAACCCAATGCTAAAAAAATTCAGTACAGTCATATTTTAGAAAACTGATGAGGTCATTAGAGAGCAGGGGATCTTCATCAACAGCAGGCTTTTCTTTTTTTTTCAAAACAAGTTTATTGTTTTAACATATAAGAGAAATATCATAACAATTTTATACAAATAATTAAAAATAGGTATTATTATAATATTCAACAAAACAACTAAAGTATTTACAAAGACATCCACTACAATCAGATCAATTAATTAAACTAAAATACTGTGCTATTGAAATTAGAATTTTTTTAACAAATTTTGTAAATTATCCCATACAATAAAATGTGATGTTTTTCTAGTTGTTCTCATTCTAATTGTGCTTATTTCCATATGACACATTATATTTATAACATTTTTAAATTCATTGAACGAAGGAGGTGTATCTGAAATCCAATTTCTAGTTATTATTTTCCTAGCCACTGCTAGGATAGACCATAACAAGGGAAGCTTAATCTTTTTAACACATTGAGGTACAGGTGTGTTGAATAATATAAGAGACTTAGAAATAATGAAATTATCTGTAAAAAGAGCCTGCAAAAATTCATTAATTGACTTCCAGTATTCTTTCAACTTCATACAGTCATAAAACATATGAGCCCAGTCAGCATTAATTTCTACATTACATCTCTTACATAGATTATCTTTATTATTAATTTTATTCATCATCAAAGGTGTATAAAAGATCTATGTAAAATTTCCATGTATAAAGTCTCCAGACAATGGAAGATGTAGTTCTATAAGCAGATTCCAATATATATTGTTTATCTTGTTGAGTTGGTGGGTCCCCATTAATAGAGGTGAAATAATTCCAGTATGAATCTACATTGTAAAAGTTTCTTGTCTGATAATTTTATGTATATATGAAAGTTTACCTTTATCAGAAACTTTATGCTGTAAATTTATTATCAAGTAATCAATCAGTTTTGGAATAGATTCTTTAACTGTTATAGACATTAGATCTATTCTATCAATGAGATGTTGTCTAAAGATCTGAACCTCTAACCAGCAAGTTTCTCTTAGATCAAATTCTTGTTTTAAGAAATCTAGATTTTTAACTTTATTATCAGATATCAGCTGATACCAGTACTTTAGATTATTATCTATAGCTAAATGAGCTCCTTCAGAAGTAGATGACATAAGCATACCCTGAGTATAAATTATAGGAATACAATAAAATTCCATTCCCTATACTTAGGGTGCATGAATATAAAGTTACGATAACTAATAATAATATTTAATGGGTAACAGACCATATGTTTAGGTGTAATAGGTGAAGTACAAAATTCCTTTAGCAACCACAACATGGAGTTATTTATAATCATATTTTTATGTGTTAAGGAGATTTTCATGAAGTGCATACTAATTAGCTCCCAATAATCTTTCCATTTTGTGACATATGACCGATCTATTAATAAAGTAATAACTTTTATAATAGAAGAGATAATATATAAATTAAAGTCTGGAAAAGAAATACCCCCTTGAGACCAGCTATTAGTATGTTTCTTTAATGCAATCCTAGGTCTATTAGGTGCCCATAAGAAATTTAACATTAGTGTATTCAGTTTCTTGATAGTTATTTTTGTAGGTGAAAGTATTATTGATTGTATTAAGTATAAAATCTTGGGGAATATTATCATTTTAATAATTGTAAGTCTCTCCTCCATAGTAAAAAACATATTATTCCAGGTATTAAAAAGATTTTGTATATTAAGAAAACAGGTATTATAGTTATTATATATAATAGATTTAATATCTTTAGATAGTATTATACCTAAATAAGTTATCTGACCTGAGTTGGGTACATATTTAGTAAAATCACTAATGAGAGTATTTTTTCGTGTATATATAGGTAGTATTTTAGTTTTTCTTCATTGAATATTAAACCAGAAATACTTTTAAAATTCATCATTTTATCAAATAAAGACTGCATAGAAGAATTAGATCCTGCTGATGTAATTAGAACATCATCTGCAAAAGTTGAATTTTTGATGTTGTATTTTCTTCTATTTCAAAACCCTCTATGTCAGTACTGTTTCTAATCAAATTAGCCCAAGGCTCCATTACTAAAGTGAATAATAGTGGAGAAAGTGGACATCCTTGCTTTGTACCTTTAAGAATGGGTATATATTGTGAAACATATGTTCCTACCTTAATATAAGCCAGCGTTCCTTTGTATAAATGCTCCATTAAATTTACAAATGCATCAGAGAAATTTGTGCATTTCAGTAAGGTAAACAGATAGTCCCAACTTACTGAATCAAATGCTGAACCTATATCAAGACTAATAAGTGTTAAATCTTTCTTTTTCCTATTTGCAAAATCAATTAATGTTAAAGTTCTTCTTATATTATCAAAAGTATTTCTATTTACAATGAAGCCCGTCTGATCTATGTCTATAATGCCGGGATAATTGTCTTCAATCTATCAGCAAAAATACTCATAAACATTTTATAATCAACATTAAGTAATGAGATGGGTCGATATGAAGAACATCTAGTTGGATCTTTATTAGGTTTTAAAATTGGTGAAATAAATGTATATTGCCAAGATGGGGGTTATTAACTCAGTTTGGGCCAGAATAAAAACCTTATGTATTAATGAATATGTAGTTTTAGAAAGGATTTTATATATCTCTGGTATAATACCATCATTACCCGGTGCTTTGTTTGATTTAAGCTTATTTATTTGTGTAATAACTTCTGTATATGAAATACTCTTGTCCAATAGTTTAATCTGTTGTTTATTAAGCTTTTTATTCATGTTTGTGGTTATAAACTCCTTTATTTTATCTTTAGGTTCCATGTTAATGTTGTTATGGTTAATCTTGTGAAAGTGATTTCTAAATTCATCCAGTATTTCTGGTATACTAGAAACATTCTTCTTTTTCCTTAGAGAAAAGATTTCTTTGATATGGTTTTGTTTATTCAATCTTTTGTTTTATTTTTAAGTCTATGTAAGTATTTGGGGCTTATTGAATAAGACAAAACTTGTATTTCTCTAAAGTTATTTTAACTTTATGAGTTAAAATTTCTTTGTATTTCTCATTTAGTTTGTTTATTTCTTCAATAACTTTCTTGTCCATAATATTTTCTTTATTATTATGTTTATAAGAGTCTAGTTTACTTTGAATATCTAACAATTCCTTATCCCAAGATTTCCTTTTGTTATTATACCATCTGATACTTTGTCCATATAGATATGATTTTAAGGCATCCCAAACATAGACAATGGAGACTTCAGGAGTATTATTTATGTCTAGAAAATGTTGTACTTCTGAAAGTATATATTCTTTATAGTCTTTTAGCTGAGTTAAGTATGCTGGTATCCTTTTGATCTGAACATTATGAGTATTTTTATCATGAATTCAAAAACAATTGAGTTATGATCAGATATAGGACATGAAATGATTTTGGAATTAATTAAATCTGTTACCATCTGGTTAGAAATAAAGACCCTATCTATTTTTGAATAAGTTTTGTATCTGTTAGAAAAAAAGGTGTATGGTAATGATTTTGACTCTATCTGATTATTAATATCATTCAAATGATAAGAATTAGCAAAATCATTTAAATGTTTTGCATTAGATGTAATTCTTCTTTTCTTTATAGTGGTAGTATCACTTTCATGTAGTATACAATTAAAATCACCAGCTAAAATAATATCCCCTACAGAGAATGATATGATCTTATCAATATGATGTTTCACTGTATTAATACCAATTCCAGGTATCCAATATACATTAATTAAAGTGTAAGTCTTCCCATTAATTTGTATTGTAACCATACAAAACATTCCTTTGTCATCCTGATAAGACTTAATGGTTTTAGGAATGGGCATACTTTTATTCCATAAAATAGCCACTCCTCTTTTTTCTGAGTGTGCTCTGAACTAACCAATACTGTATACTTATTAGTGGCTAGTTTATCAATATCTTTTTTCAAGAGATGGGTTTCTTGCAGGAAGACTAGATTGGCCTTGTGTAGATTAATGTATCTTATTAGGCTTGCCCTTTTACACGGATTATTCAATCCATTAATGTTTAAAGAAATTCCTTTTAAAGATGTCATTTGGCATTTTTAAAACTCAAGAATCTTATGATCGAAATAACAAATAACAAGATAAATAATGTTACATCTCCTCTTTTAGGTGTACCTTTAAATATAGCTGTATTTATTAAATCACTTATGGGATTTTGTATAGGATTCAATTTTGTTTGTAGTGACAATGAGTGTACAAAATATATTGTGGATGTCAAAACTATATACATATAACAATGAACAAGTGAAAATAATGTAAGGATTAAACCTTGCATCCCGCCTGGAGTTGAAAACTCCAACTTAGAGCAGTATTTACTACTCAAGTTAACCCCTACCCTAAGCAGCAGTACCTCAGCTACCACCTTATCAATTTAATACTAGTTATAGTTAACTGAGGTTAACAGTTTTCAATTCAATTATCTATCAAGACAAAACTACACATTTGGTAAAACAGCATCATATAAACTAAAATAAACTTTTTTTTTTTTTTTAAAACTGTTCATACTATTATATAGATCTATGTAATATATAACACTTGTATTCTAATAGCATTCAAATAATCTTAATGTTAGAAATCAAGAGGAGAGAAAATTATGTTCTAACATTCATTTAAATCAAAAACTTTGGCTAATATGATTCAGACATTACATGCATTAAGATGCATCTATTTTCTGTCATGTGAATTCTATCAACAGCTTCCAAAAAAATCTTGAATTGTTTGTATATGAGCATTTACTTAAACTCATTATTGTCAATAGAGTAAAATATTGTATTCATAAAATTATTATAAATCATATTGCATAGTTATGCAGATTCTCAGAAACACCTAGTTATTACCTAAAAAAAGCCATCACACACATAAACACAGACACACACACATACATATACACACACACATATACACACACACACATACCCACACACACACACACACACATACATATACACATATACATACATACACGCACACACACACACACACACACACACACACACACACACATATATATATATATATCTGATCTCACTGAGTTGTGTCTTTGTAGAGCACTATCCTACTTGCTGTCCCTAGAATAAATCTGTCTGCTTTATACAAAATAATGCACAGCAAACACATATTAGTAACCAGATTTTACAATCATGCTAACCTACTGCTTTAAAATATATCACATGACATTTCTTCCAGAATAGAGTTATACGATTATTTATGCTTGTCAATCAGATGAATTAAATGAGTTATAGTAAAGTATATGTTTGGGACACAAGTTTTAACACAGATTATTATGCTACTGTTAAGTAGATTTTCAAAAACATTTAAATAAATGTTTCATTTTCTATGCCTTCTAAAATAAGATATTTACTTGCTACAAGAAACTACATCATCTAAACTCATCATAACTGACACATTTTATGAATAGAGTATTTTTCCTGAATCTGTGGTGTGTCAGTGTGATAACCTTGTCAATGTTTATACTAACTGCTTTCAGTTTCTCTGTGAAAATTCTGTGAGTGAAGCTTCTGAGGAAACTCATGGACACTGTGCATGAGACAGCCCACATCCCAGATTGTCTCCCTTAACATTTTGGCGGGAAACTTATTAAAACTTGTGGCAAACATTCATTTTGTCAATAGAGTAAAATATTGTATTCATAGAAATTATTATAAATCATATTGGATAGTTATGCAGATTCTCAGAAAAAAAAGCCATCACACTCACACACACACACACACACACACACACATATATATATATATATATATATATATATATATATATATATATATATATATATATATATATCTGATCTCACTGAGTTGTGTCTTTATAGAGCACTATCCTACTTGCTGTCCCTAGAATAAATCTGTCTGCTTTATACAAAATAATGCACAGCAAACACATATTGGTAACCAGATTTTACAATCATGCTAACCTACTGCTTTAAAATATATCACATGACATTTCTTCCAGAATAGAGTTATAAGATTATTTATGTTTGTCAATCAGATGAATTAAATGAGTTATAGTAAAGTATATGTTTGGAACACAAATTTTTAACACAGATTATTATGCTGCTGTTAAGTAGATTTTCAAAACATTTAAATAAATGTTTCATTTTTTATGCCTTCTAAAATAAGACATTTACTTACTACAAGAAACTACATCATTTAAACTCATTATAACTGACATATTTTATGAACAGATTATTTTTCCTGAATCTGTGGTGTGTCAGTGTGATAACCTTGTCAATGTTTATACTAACTGCTTTCAGTTTCTCTGTGAGAATTCTGTGATTTGAAGATTCTGAGGTAACTCAAGGACATTGTGCATAAGACAGCCCACATCCCAGATTGTCTCTCTTAACATTTTGGTGGGAAACTTATTAAAACTAGTGACAAACATTCATTTAGCAGTGTAAATGCATCTAAACATGACAGAACCTCCACAATGTATTCCACAGATCATCACAGCCTCTATGCAAGTGAAATTAAACTCAAAATTACCAACAAGCAATAAAACTCAGCATTCTTCTCCCAACTCAATTTTCATACAAATCCTATTATTCACTGTGCCCACACAGTCAAAAGCATTTCTATATATTAATAAAGAAAAGAAAAGAGAGTAGAAAATAAAAGGGAGTGAGGCAGAAATAAAAAATGTAAGAGAAAGCTGTAAGAAGTATATACAATGGAATGTTACTTACTGTTTATATTAATAGAGTTAAAAATAAAACATATTATTTACTCTTATTTAGCTCTGATTATTATTAGTTAAAGCATGACAGATTATTTACAAACAAGCATAAGCAGTATAATCAAGAAAGTATAATTAGAAATAGCATTTGAAGAACTTATAAACTTTTACAAGAAATAAATATGTTATTATTCTATTAATGATATTTTCATTACTGTTCTCTCCTGCCCTCCCCACCCTTTACCCACTACATAATCTAAATAGAATGTCATTGTTTAAACAAAGAAAATAATAAAAGAAGAAGGAAAAAAAAGATAAAGATAAAAAAATGTATCAAATTACTAACCTTACTTTTTCAGAAAGAAAAACAAATCGAGTCACAGCCTGCCATTAAATCCTCAGGCATTTTGACTGGTTATGAAACAAAACATTTCTTTGCACATAGAGAATAACTTTGATTAAATCTTTTCCAAAATATTTGTGGCTTTCTGGAAATGCAGGAACTATATTCACAAAGATTAATAATGAACTAAAATGATGAGAGGGAAAAAAAACATATAACAAATCATTTATTTTTTAGTCTCTTCTTCTTCTCTGAAGTCTTCCAGGAAGCTTCAGTTGCCAATCTCTTTAATGAAGAACTAGCCCATTCCATTTCTTCTATTTTATCCAAAATCCTTTTTCTTTGACAAACAGTAAAGCAGAGTCTAAATCATCAAAGACCTTAGGACCATCAGGAAGGAAGATTTTAAGCTTGGCAGGAAACAGAAGGTATGTTTTAAACTGTGCTTTTTTAAGCTCCCTTATTAGTGGCAGAAAAACTTTTCTTTTAGCAATTACCATGGAAGAATAGTCATTGTCAAAACACACAGTTGTCTCATTAAACTTAACAGGAGCTTTAGCCCAAGCAGATTTAAGAACCATCTCTTTATCAAAGATGATAGAAATCTAACTATAACTGATCTAGGATAGTTTTTGTTAGAGTTAGTATTAGCTATAGATCTATGTGCTCTTTCGATACCAAAAGAGAATGCTTCTGGTAAATCTAAAGTTTTAGGGAGCCATGTTGTTAAAAAGAAGTAATATTGTTACCTTCAATATTTTCTGGCAGTCCAAAAATCCTAATGTTATTAGCCTAGATCTATTTTCCAGGTCATCCAGCTTTGTTTGTAAATGTGTATTTTGTTTCAGCAGAAACTCAGTGTTGATTTCCTCTTCTTGTATTTTATTTTCCATGTCATTCACAGCTTCTTCTATGCCTGTCATCTGGATCTTCTGTTGTTGCAGGTCCATATGTAACAAGTCTATTTGTTTTGTAGTTTTTCTATGAAAGTGTCTATTTTAGTATCCATTTTATCCATCTTAGCAGTAAGTTGCTGGACTATAATTATCAGAGACTGAAGTTCTTTCTTGATGCTGGAGTCTTGAGAATTTGTCTTACTGGAACTCATTTCAGACTGATAAACTGACAGGAAAATTTCCAAAGTAATTTCTGACAGGAATATTATTAAGATTTCCTTTCTTTTTTAGATATAGTTCAAGAACTATATAAAACAAACATATTTAGAAAGAAAATTACTTCAAGAATTAATTTTTTAAGTAATTAATTCCTGTCAATGTAATGAAATTGGTGGAGCTGAAGAAATCTGCTGCTATCCTGTGTTCATCCTTGGCCACGCCCCCAGCAGGCTTTTCTTTGACAACCATGTCAATCAGGAAGTCATTCCATACTGCCCAATTAATTTCCAAAGAAATATCTTCCAGAACCAAAAAGTCATAGTTTCTCTCTAATCATTCCTTACTAGGCTCATCATTAAATACTGTTTCAACTTCAGCATGTAGTCCTCAAATCACTACATTCAACCTAACAAGTCTCAAAGATGTTCACAAGACTAAAACCAGACAAGACTAAAAGCCCTCTTGCTGTATTCCATCCTATGCAAGGTCCTATATGACAGCCTTTACTTAAGACTTCCATTCCATGAGAAATTAAGTCCTACAAGAGCTTATCTCCACAAAATACTTGGTCAACATATCTCAATCTGCATCACCAAATAACTAGGACCTGCTGGACCAATTCATTGTCATCTAATTCACTGCATCAACCTTTCCACCAAATACTGATACACCATCTACATAGAAAGTAGGATTGCAGCTCTCTATATGATCAACTTGCTTTTTTGAGTGACCCTTCTTTATAACTGTGTGAGGTTTACTTGATTTGCACAACTTTTGAAAATGGTTCCATTTCTTACACTTGTGGATTTGCTGACCAATTGCCAAGCATTTCTCGGTTTTAGACTCATGAGTGGCACCAAAATCGCTCCAGTTATCTATAAAGTTAGATTTTGGTTTTGCTGATTCACATTGATACTGCACTGAGCATGCTTCCTTTAACTGAACTAATCTTAGAACTTGATGGAAAACTACGTAGTTTCTTTGGGGAACCCACAGGGGCTGTGGCTGCCACGTGCTTGGGCCTGCTTTTGTTTGCCATGTGTTGCATGCTGCCTACATTTGCTCTGGAGCCTGCTGAAACCATGCTCTTATCACTTGCAGGCACATACTTGTGTGCCTTTCTGTAACTTCAAGGATTTGCCAAATCTTAATAGCTTTGCTTAGCATTAAGTCACGAAGCAAAATCTTTCTCACAGCAGCACTATTAATACTACACATAAGCCGGACCTTTATCATCTCATCTTTTAAGTCACCAGACTGACACATTTTAGCTTTGTTCCTCAGATAAGCTGCAAAATGCTCCCCTAGTTTCTGATCCCTTGTGTAAAACAAATGCCTCTGTAATGTAATATTTGTCTGGGGGTTACACATTTCTCTGAATTTGCGTTTCAAACACTCAGGGTCTTCTCTTGATTTAGCCTGTACAATAATATGGAGGTTTTCACTTTCTCCCTCATATACTGTTGTGCATACACAAATGAACACTCTTTCAATGGCCTGTAACCCAGCTAGGTCTAGGAAAATGAATGCCCTGGTGCATGCATCTTTGTCAGAGTAGGCTGTCTGTATAAAAATATCACACTCTTGCTCAAATGCTCTCCAATTCTCAGCAATATTCTGATCAAACACAAGTGGTGAGGGCTTTCAAAATCCATCTGACATATTAACACATACCAGTGAAGGATTTTGCAAATATGCACGAACACACACACATATACAGTACATATACCAGAATTTTATACTAGTATTCGTAACTATGCCCAATAGCACAACAAGCCTCTGAATAACTGAACTTTGCAAAATAAGTCTCTTGGGCCCTGTAATACTCCTGAAATTACTGTACTGCAAAAGTAATTTATCATCATTTTAAGAAACATTTCAAATAACTGCACTGTGTGAATGGACTGGGCAGAAGAAGCTCAGAGTAAGAAACATTTCGATGTAACTGCACTTTGTGAATAAACAGTACATGGCACACTGAAACTTCTCCAAAATGGAGGTACTTTGCTAGATAATTCTTTACAGTGCAAGAAATAATCTGTAATGGCATCACTTTGTGAATAGACACACCCAGCACAAGAAACTTTTCGAAATGGCTGGACTTTGACTGTACTTCATGAAATAGTTGCACTGTGCACACAAATAAACTGTCCAGAATACATGCACAGTAATAAGTATGCACTGTAAGCACTTTTACACACTTTGAGATACTTTGAATAACTCTAGGTATGGCCTGAATACAATACGAAGTAGTAGTTATGCCATAACACAGCACTTTGCCAAAACATGCAGTTGCCTCGCTTCATTTACACTTAATGTGCCCTTTTTGCCCTTATTATATTTGCTTTGCTCGTTTAATCTCTTTCCATGCCCATTATACTTTTCTTGTGCTCGTTTTAATCTAAAAATGCCCATTTTGCTTTAGACATACTCATTGTACTCTAAACATGCCCTTTTTGCAATTCTGAGGTAATTCCAAACCCCTTATGTACTTTTCTGATGCTCGTTTTATCACATCTCTTAATTTTAAACATTTTGTTTAATCAAGAAACCTTGCATGCCTCTAGCTTGTTTAATATTGTGGTTTGTGCCCTTGTACTGTTCCATTTTATCTTTTTTATAAAATAAACTGTTCGTACATGTTTTCATTACCTTTGGTTATTTTCTGGCTCTTTTTCATGCTCGTTTCTCTTAGTTTACCTTAACTATTAACACTGCACCTCGTAGCTCTGGGGAGCAGTCTCGGGAATCCCAGTTCTGACACCATGTCACTGAGTCTAGTCAGGATACAATAGGCGAGATTCCGTGGGTTCTGTTCATCCAGCTTTATTATGTACAAACACATCAGGATTGAGGCTTATTAACTTTAACTTAGGTAAATGTATATACAAACTAGCTATTACACTCATACATGCTCAGTCTCCGACTACACTATCAAAATGGCACTGAGATCTGCACGTGCTCGGTATTTATATGCATGTTCGGTCCTTGAAACACTTCTTAAAATACAGCACACATGCTCTGTTCTACATTACTGTTTAAAAATGGTATCAAAACAGTCATGTGGTATGCAAACAACTAATTAATGCCTGTCCTTAGGTAATAGTAGGTTAAAAAGTGCCTGAACCAAAATACATTGTATCAGATTTAAGGAAGAATGGATACTATATAAAACTTTTATGCTAACAAGAAGCATTTAATGTTAATATGGTCACTGAGTCCAGGATATTTGTCAGCTCTTAACCTAGTCTGCCAGCAAAATTCTTGGCACTCAAGCCATACGTTATCTTCTTCTCTTTCAGCTGTTCCCGATAGGGGTCACCACAGCAGATCATCTGTTTCCATTTCTTCCTGTCCTCTGCATAGTGCTCTGTCACACCAGCCACCTGCATGTCCTCTCTCTCACCACATCCATAAACCTCATCTTAGGCCTTCCTCTTTTTCTCTTACCTGGCAGCTCCATCCTTAGCATCCTTTTCCCAATATACCCAGCATCTCTCCTCAGCACATGTCCAAACCAATGCAATCTCACCTCTCTTTGTCTCCAAACCATCCAACCTGAGCTGGCCCTCTAATATACTGATTCCTAATCCTGTCCATCCTTGTCACACCCAGTGCAAATCTTAACATCTTTAACTCTGTCACTTCCAGCTCTGACTCATGCCTTTAAATCAGTGCCACCGTCTCCAACCCATACAACATAGCTGGTCTCACTACCCTCTTGTAGACCTTCCCTTTCATTCTTACTGGTACCCGTCTGTCACAAATCACTCCTGACACTCTTCTCCACCCATTCCACCCTGCCTGTACTCTCTACTTCACCTCTCTTCCACACTCACCATTACTCTGAACTGTTGATCCCAAGTACTTAAACTCATCCACCTTCACCAAGTCTATTCCCTGCATCCTCACCATTCCTCTATCCTCCCTTGCATTCACGCATACATATTCTTAGTCCTGCTGACCTTCATTCCTTTCCTCTCTAGAGCATATCTCAACCTCTCCAGGATCTCCTCAACCTGGTCCCTACTCTCACTACAGATCACAATGTCATCTGCAAACATCATAGTTCATAGGGCCTCCTGTCTGATCTCATCTGTCAACCTGTCCATCACCATTGCAAATAAGAAAGGGCTCAGAGCTGATCCTTGATGTAATCCCACCTCCACCATAAACGTATCTCTCACTCCAACTGCAGACTTCACCACTGTCACACTACCCCATACCAAGCCATATCAAGCCATACCTTATAATTCCCTGAAAAGTCCTCCAGATTGACAGCTTCCAGTACATTAAAACTGAATATTTTAAAATGCTTTAATACTTTCTCCTTTTCTTTTTTTACCTTGTCTAAACCTTTTATATGCTGCAAATCTTCACTTTCAAGAATAAATAGTTGTTTTACTTTCAAAGGTAAAATTTTTGTATTACATAAAAATGTTCATTTTTTTGCAAACTAAATATAACGATATTTGCATTAAGAAACAACTTGGAAGCTAAACATGAGTTGTATATTCCTTGTTTGTCTAAACTGCAACATAACACTGAGTTTAAGCTTCTTTCATACTCATAATGTCCCATTTGAATTGGGTCCTTTTAAAAGAGTACACCCTTTTTAATTGTGAAGAAGTCATATAACTATAATGAACACAATAATGTATTTCAAATAGTTCTGAAATACATCCTTTTCTCTTCAACTGCCAATATTGATAATTGCTTGATAGTGATCATATATTTGCCCTTTGCTTTCACAGATATCCTGCTTCCCAAAAAAGATAACCACTTACACTGTATACTTATAATGTTTACAAAAATGAAAAACATAATGGCCACAGTAATATACTTCATCTTGTTGCTCACCTCTCCATATATTACCCTCAGCAAGCCATTTCAGTGATGATATAATTGCCCTTTGCCTCTGCATACATTGACTGCTTCCCCAAGAAATAACCATTTTTGTGATTGTCTGCAATGCATGATTGCAAAGAGAGTAAAAGACACAGTGGACTTGGTAGTATATTTCAACTTCTGACATTCACAGCCTCTTAATCATTATAATGAATACAATGTAATAGAAAAAAAAATAAATGTATCACTGCTATGTGCAGTGTGGGGTGTTATTGTGTGTCTTTGTTATTATCTTCATTCAGTTAAAATGCATTCATGCTGGGTATTTTTGTCTCAATCAGCCAGTCTCTCATGGTTAATGTATGCATTACATCTGGAAGTCACTGCAACTTTGACTTACTTCTGGGAATAAATGTAAAGCTATAACTATATGAAGTATTACCTGCATTTCATTGTTATGTTGGTATAGGTATCCATACTATGGTTATGGCTAATGTTCTTATGCTACAGTACATTACTGTGGCCATTTCTTCTTTCCACTACTCATTCAGGATTAGTTTGCTCACACTACTTGAACATCAGCATTCCTTAGAGTTACGGCTACCAACATACTATAATACAAAACTGTAATGAATGCTGGCTCTAAATTTCCTTGTGTAGGAAAGAGCAGTTGGCTTTATTACATGCAACAAGATGAGATACATTATCACTGGCATTTCTTCATGACATTAGGAAGTCAAGTCAGGATGGGAATATCCTTGTAAAATGTGTAGAAACAGGCAACCTGATGTCCAGATAGTCAATACTAACCACAGGAAACAAAGTCCAAGTTTCTTCTTTAACGTAAAAGTGTTTTATTTTTCAAAAAGACAACGTTTTCGCCGTGACCCCTGTCACAGCTTCCTCAGAAGAAGACAAATAAAACAGCTAAACTGGTCTGTTCAAATACTCAGTTAACAGGAAGTGACATATAATTGCACATCCTGCACTAATTTGTCTTAATTAAAAATAATAAATAAAATCATGAATAATCATAAAAAACTCCATTGAATTATCTATAAATATTATGTGATAAAAAACATCATAAAAATATTCTCTTCCTGTTAACTGAGTATTTGAACAGACCAGTTTAGCTGTTTTATTTGTCTTCTTCTGAGGAAGCTGTGACAGGGGTCACGGCGAAAACGTTGTCTTTTTGAAAAATAAAACACTTTTACGTTAAAGAAGAAACTTGGACTTTGTTTCCTGTGGTTAGTATTGACTATCTGGACATCAGGTTGCCTGTTTCTACACATTTTACAAGGATGGGAATATCCACTACAGCAGGATATTCATGGTATCTTTGAGTCACTGCTGACAGCATATGTAACTGAATAGCTATATGGATAGTCACCTGCATTTTGTTACTGTGAGGTCTGGATGGCACAGTTGTTTTTAACATTTTGCAGTGCATTATAGTGGCAATCTCTTTTTCCTGTACCCAAACAGGGTTATACTACATGCAAAAAAGTAGTGGGTTATATGTGCACATCCTGAGCTATATAATGTTGTTCATTCCTGTAGTTGTAAATATCAGAACTTTTTTGCATATTAATGCTAATATCACAGGAATCTTACCAGCAGCAGCAATACAGTCCAGGCTGTTAATACAACTTTGTCATTTGAGTTATGAATATGAACAATGTTGCATATGAATGTTAATATCTCAAGAACTGTTACAACAGATAAAGCTTTTGCATGATGCCATGGTGCAATACATTTGCACTGTGGATGACTCAGTGTGAGATTTATATTCTATGAGTCATTGATGATTATTGGGGCAGAATTATGTGAAATGTGTTTTAACATTTTCTTTTAATAATACATTAATTGGCTTGGCAGCAAAAGCATAATAGCACACCCCTATGCACAACGATAGTAGTAAAAATACTTAAAAAAAAGGAAGTGGGAAACATGCACACATCCTCCAGTATACAACACTTTGTTCGTATAGTAATGAGTATTGGCAATAATTCCATATTAATAACAATGTTGGAGGAAGATGCACACAGGTGGATTATATCCTATGTAGGAGGGCCAGTCTGAAGGAGATTGGAAACTGTAAAGTGGTGACTGGGGAAAGTGTAGTTAAGCAGCATAGAATGGTGGTCTGCAGGATGATGTTGGTGATCAAGAAGCAGAGGAGGAGGAGTGTGAAAGCAGTACCAAGGATTAAATGGTGGAAGTTAAAAAAGGGTGATTGTGAGGTGGAGTTCAGGGAAGAGTTGACAGGCACTGGGAGGCAATGAAGAATTACCGAATAGCTGGGTAACTACAGCAGAGCTAGTAAGGGAGACTGCTAGGAAGGTGCTTGGTGTGACATCTGGACATAGGAAGGAGGACAAGGAGACATGGTGGTGGAATGAGGAAGTACAGGAGAGTATACAGAGGAAGAGGCTGGCGAAGAAGAAGTGGGATGGTCAAAGAGATGAAGAAAGTAGACATGAGTATAAGGAGATGAGGCGCATGGCAAAGAGAGAGGTGGCGAAGGCTAAGGATAAGGTATATAGAGAGTTGTATGAGAGATTGGACACTAAAGAGGGAGAAAAGGACCTGTACCAATTGGATAGACAGAGGGACAGAGCTGGGAAAGATGTGCAGCAGGTAAGGGTGATAAAGGACAGTGAGGGAAACGTACTCACAAGTGAGGAGAGTGTGTTGAGTAGATGGAAAGAGTACTTTGAAGGGCTGATGAATGAAGAGAATGAAAAAGAGAGAAGGTTGGATGATGTGGGGATAGTGAATCAGGAAGTGAAGCAGATTAGCAAGGAGGAAGTAAGGACAGCTATGAAGAGGATGAAGAATGGAAAGGCTGTTGGCCCAGATGACATACCAGTAGTAGCATGGAGGTGCTTAGGAGAAATGACAGTGGAATTTTTAACCAGATTGTTTAATGAAATTTTGGAAAGTCAGAGGATGCCTGAGGAGTGGAGAAAAAGTGTTTTGGTACCTATCTTTAAGAATAAGGGTGATATGCAGAGCTGCAGTAACTACAGAGGGATAAAATTGATCAGTCATAGCTTGAAGTTATGGGAAAGAGTAGTGGAAGCTAGGTTAAGAAGGGAGGTGATGAATAGTGATCAGCAGTATGGTTTCATGCCAGGAAAGAGCACTACAGGTGCAATATTTGCTCTGAGAGTGTTGTTGGAGAAATACAGAGAAGGTCAGAAGGAGTTGCATTGTGTTTTTGTGGACTTAGAGAAAGCATATGACAGGATGCCTAGAGAGGAGTTGTGGTATTGTATGAGGAAGTCGGGAGTGGCAGAAAAATATGTAAGAGTGGTACAGGATATGTACAAGGGTAGTGTGACATTGGTGAGGACTGCGGTGGGAGTGACAGATACGTTTAAGGTGGAGGTGGGATTACATCAAGGATCAGCTCTGAGCCCTTTCTTATTTGCAGTGGTGATGGACAGGTTGACAGATGAGATTAAACAGGAGGCCCTGTGGACTATGATGTTTGCAGATGACATTGTGATATGTAGTGAGAGTAGGGACCAGGTTGAGGAGACCCTGGAGAGGTGGAGATATGCTTTAGAGAGGAGAGGAATTAAGGTCAGCAGGGCTAAAACAGAATATATGTGTGTAAATGAGAGGGAAGGTAGAGGAATGGTGAGGATGCAGGGAGTAGAGTTGGTAAAGGTGGATGACTTTAAGTACTTGGGATAAACAGTTCAGAGTAATGGTGAGTGTGGAAGAGAGGTGAAGAAGGCAGGGTGGAATGGGTGGAGAAGAGTGTCAGGAGTGATTTGTGATAGATGGGTACCAATAAGAGTAAAAGGGAAGGTCTACAAGAGGGTAGTGAGACCAGCTATGTTATATGGGTTGAAGACGGTAGCATTGTCGAAAAGGCAGGAGTCAGAGCTGGATGTGGCAGAGTTAAAGATGTTAAGATTTGCACTGGGTGTGACTAGGATGGACAGGATTAGGAATCAGTATATTAGAGGGTCAGCTCAGGTTGGACAGTTTGGAGACAAAGCAAGAGAGGTGAGATTGCGTTGGTTTGGACATGTGCTGAGGGGGGATGCTGGGTATATTGGGAAAAGGATGCTAAGGATGGAGCTGCCAGGTAAGAGGAAAAGAGGAAGGCCTAAGATGAGGTTTATGGATGTGGTGAGAGAGGACATGCAGGCGGTTGGTGTGAAAGAGCATGATGCAAAGGACAGGAAGAAATGGAAACAGGTCATCCGCTGTGGCAACCCCTAACAGGAACAGCCGAAAGAAGATGATGAACAATGTTTTTGAAATAGTAACTGCAACAGATCAAGGTATCTAAAATCTGATATGATTTAATACATATGAACCTATGAACTTATTAAGCTACTAATCCATGAAGATCTTTACAAGCCAAGCCTTGCCTTCCCATGAAATTTTTAGCCCTCATAATGTAAGTACGAGTAAACCATGCCTGGTCAGAACATTTACATATTACCCCTATCCATAAGGGAAAAGGGTGCTAAACCAGGGGTGAATTGCAGTTTCCCATGCATTCATCCAGATTATATTTGAATAAAGTAAGGGAAGTACTTTGCTTTACATGGAGAGGAAGATGATTCCAAACAAGTGGTAGTCTCTGTGATACATATCTATCCCTCAAGCATGTTATATTTATGTTGTAGAAGGGATTAAGATGTCATGACTAGGTGTTTATGCCACTGTTGCACTTGGAGATGTGTAGTAAAAATGAGAGGATAGGGTCTGTTGAGGCTTTGTAATACAAGGCAGAGATTGCCTCTCAATAACCTGTTTGAGACTGAGAAAATGGATAAGGGTCTGAGACGGTCAGTGTAGTTTTTGTGATTTAGGCCCTTGACCTTCTTGGTGAGAAAGTGCTGTGGATATTCAGGTTGTGTTAAGTATTTAGATTTGGACAGGTACATACTGAAAGAGGCATTATACTTAATGATTGGCCTAAGTGGTAACTACAGTAGAATGATCACATCCCTGAACCCAGACACCATACCCTTACTAGTAAGCTGCACAGTAGTGAGTGCATGTGATCAAAGGATGGTTTGTTGCCCACATAGGTTTCCAGGTCCCTGACTACTGGATTGATTTTCATGGGTATATTCCTGATATAATAGTTACAGGAGACATCATGCATGCTAAAGGAGACTAGTATACATTTTTTTTTTATATTTAGTTTTAGTCCATGGTTATGACACCAGCTATTTGTTTGGGAAAGGCCTTCTTGGAGAATCTTTGCATGTTCTGGAGAGTTTATGATGGCACCAAGTTTACAGTCATTTCCAAACTTAGTCAGCCATAAATTCTTAACCTTTACTTTGACCAATGAGGGGTAAATGCCAAAGGGGAATGGCCCTAGCATTGAACCTTGGGATACACCACTAGTGAGGCGTCTTTGGAGGAGACAGAGCACCCTACTCTAATTTACTGGGTTCTACTTGTGAGCTACTTTGCTATTCAACTTGTTACATAGGAATTAACATTTAGTTTGAAAGGTTTATCAACATGAGGCATGTCTTAAGTATAACCTTGTGCCTAGAGGTCTCCGTGTATTGACAATGCCCACATATGGACAAGTTTATCCTGAGCTACTCAGGCAGTGGCAAATTATTAACCTAGAATGCATTGCAAGGTATTTACATCTTCTGATAGATTTTTTTCGGCCACAAGAAGATGAACTGGCTAAGAACATTAATGTTCTATATGATAAAATACTTTATTTCTACCCCTCTGAATTAGTTGGTGTTAAACTTGAAACCTTACATGACAACATTCTAAATTATGAAAAAAGGCTATTGAACATTAAGACATGTAAATTAAATAGGGATTTCAATGATTTTCAAATGGGGAATGTGTTCTCTCGGGCTAGAGAATGCCCCCCTATGAATAATACACGTCAACCAGCGTCGCAAGAGCCAATTGCAACAGTGAGGCAGTGAAGTGCTATTTTGAATGAGCAGCCACCTAACACGCCCTCCACATCACATGCGACGTACGTGAAAAGTAGCAACATGGCTACCAACTGTACAGGCGTAACAAACGATTCTGTACAATTACCTATTGATTTAATGGATATGAGTAAGCCGATTCCAAATGGAGATGGCATACCAGTCGTAAGACCTAAAGATGGCAGGCATCTGCAAACTTCCAGCAACGGAATGATGACACCAGCAGGGTCCAGGTCAACTAATGAAGTGAATCATTTTTTACTACAGAACCCTTTACCCATCAGGGGATGTTCAAGGAATCAGCAACAGCAAATACTGAGGAATCCGGAAGGGCACAACAGGAAAAGATTCAGGCAGGTTTAATTTTCAATATTTCCTCTCATACGCTTACTGAAACTCAGACTATGGTGTTAAATAAAGGCTTAACTTTTGTGCCAGCGAAGAAAGCACATCTACCTGAAGTTCTAAGAGATTTGCATCTGTTTGGCCGCAGTCTAACTTTAAGAACTATGTTTGGTACTAACACTCAAATGAATAAATGTATTTTTAAGAAGCCCAGCACATATGTTCCTCCCAGTAATGCTATTATAGACACATTTATTGAAGTCTGTGACAAACAGATTAGAAAAGTATTAAATGCTGGTAATTGTTCTGAGACTTTTTATAATTTAAGCAAATCTGAATACAAAGCCCTGGAAAAGTTGAAACTAATGAACTCTATTGAGATATGGCCTGCCGACTAAGGAGGAGGGATTGTTGTCCTAGACAAGGGACTATATCTTGAACAAATGTTTGAATTGTTAAATAATGATGTAACATATCAATCTGTATCATGCATTGTTGTGAAGGGCATTATAGATAAGGTTTCCTTTTTTATTTTTGATCTGTTGATTATAGGGATGATTAATGAGCAATTATTTGAGTATTTTACTGTGAGCAGCCCTACTATTCCAGAGGTATACGGGTTACCTAAGATCCATAAAAGTCTATATATACCACCAATGTGCCCCATTGTATCTAGCAAAGGGTGGGTGACAAAGCCCCTTTCAATTTTTGTTGAAAAAAATCTACACCCATTACTGAAAGATTGTGATAGTGTGCTTAAAGACTCTAAAACATTCTTGGAAACTCTTAGATTGAAATGGGCTGAGATTAATGATGATAGCAGTTGTTTCTTTGTGACAATGGTTGTAGAATCACTTTTCACTGTCATCCCCAATGAATGGGGTATTGACAATGTAAGGGAATTACTTAATACTACGAATCATACCAAGAATAAATGTGAGTTGATTTGTGCATTGCTGGACATCATTTTGACCAACAATGTTTTCATTTTTCGCAAGAACTATTATTTACAGAAAGATGGCGTGGCTATGGGCACAGCTTGTGCCAATAGCTATGCCAACCTTTCCCTTGTACAATGGGAACAAACTTATGTATAATCTAATGGTAAATACAGTAAGCATATTAGCTGGTACACTACATTTGTGGATGACATCTTTTTGCTATGGAATGGTACTGAGGCTGATTTAAATGAATTCTTTGCTTATTTGAACAATACTACTACATTCCTTAGGTTCACATCTAAGTATTCTGTACATGAGATTGATTTCTTGGATGTTAAGGTTAGGAAAGATGATTTAATTCATATCAAAACCAGCCTATATAGGAAACCTGTTAGGAAGAACAACTACCTGCATAGCACAAGTATGCATCCTAACCATACCAAGCGGAATATCATTAAGGGTCAAGTCTACAGGACCATGAGATTGTACAACAATGACAGTGAACTAGCTAGTGCTCTACAACTATTGAACATAGAATTTTTAGAGAGGGGATATAATGCACACGATATAGATAAATGTATTAACGAAGGTTGGAGTAATAGAGATGGAAGGTGCAGACCTTATTTCTATGAAGAAGGGAGCATTGAACGAAATACTCAAATCATTAACAATAATATGACTAGCCATATCCAAGGGGTTATTGATAACACCCTAAGGATGCCATTAACATTTGCTAGTAATATAAATTCTGTCTGTAAAGTGATTACCAAGAGTTGGGGTATTCTTTCCACAATTAGTGATCTACAAGGCATTATTGGGCCTAAACCTAATTTTACATTTAGGAATAACAGAACATTAAAGAGTCATCTTTGCTACAGGAACGATACATCAACCATATGTAGAGATTGCACAGCCTGCAAGTATATTCACAGTGGTAGAAGCTTTGTATACTCATTGAAGGGTTTCAGTTTTAACAGCAGTCAATATGCTGATTGTACAACATCTAATGTAGTGTATCTTGCCTATTGCACAGTATGTTTTAGTTTCTACATAGGTGAGACTAACAGGCGGATGAAAGAGAGAATATTGGAACACTACAGGGACATCAAGAATTGGAAAGAGAGTAGTACTATAGCCATGCATAATACGAACGAGGGACCAGACTATAATTTTAAGTTCCTCGTTCTACAAGTCCTGCCAGAGAGATTGAGAGGGGGCAATTTGTCGAATGACACAGAGGTTGCAGAACAAAAATGGATTATGTTGTTTAATGCAGATAAACCACCAGGTCTTAACAATATGGTGTCCTTGAAACCGTTCTTAAAAGCTCGTCCACTTAAACATTGACTGTTAGGATTTTAGAATTTTAATGTATAATTTTATTTATTGCATTTATGTTCTGTCATTATGACATACTAAGTTTTTTTGTATTTTTTATGTATATACATTTTTATATACATACATTTTTATCTACATATGTACATGTATATTTTTATATATTTTTATATATTTTCTAGATATTTATATACATAATTTTTTTCTTTTCCATATATTTTTATACACACATGCATACATATGTACACTTACATAGATACTGTTATATTTCAACATGCTTTTTCATACACATACATATTATATTTTACATGGTGTTAGTGCACTATTTATATTTATATCTATGTTGCATGTTATAGTTTATGTTTTTAAAAAAATTTGCATAGTAGGACATAGTTTTAGCAATTTTAATATAGGTTCATGGATTGGTGCTGGGCTGGGTGCCCTTGTGGGCCATTTTGAGCCTAGCCGGTTGCACCATATGAGGATCAAACCCTGTAAGTTGTGTCTGTGGGGTAAACACCTTGACCATTATGCCATTATTAACCATGACTCATATACATATATGTGTTCTAATATTTATGAATTTTTGAACCAGATATATGCATATTCAAGATATACTAGAGTGGACCAGGTTAAAGCATTTGTATTTAACATTGTATCTTTAAAATTAATTTGTAGCAGGTGCTTCTACTATATAAGGAATTAATTGTTTTTGTGAGTTGTCTGATGAAGGGGCACATCCCTGAAAGCGCTTACCTGTTTTATAATAAACTTCCAAGCTGTGGTACAGTTGGTGTTTGTTTGCTACTTCAACTATATTTATTTTACACCAGCTGTTTTATTAGTTGGTAGAGGATTTCTGTGTTTCACAGTTTATCAACAACGCCTGAATTTGGGATGTTATGAAGTGTCTTTGTGAGGTCTAGATATGCTGTGTAGACTAATTTTCCCTCATGTATTTCTTCAGTAACCGTTTCAAATAAGTTGTCCAGGTTAAACATGCCAAATCAGCCACTGACAAAACTGAACTGGCTTGAGTCAAGAATTTGTAAGTTAATATGTCCTTATTTATTATTTTCATAATGATGTATGTAATGTCTATTTTGAAATAATGCAAAATAAAATATGATTTCTTATTAATTTCCAGGAAACACAAGGAGTAAAGTGGGAACAGATTTGTTCCATTACAACTTTGTGTATTTCATTAATGAGCCCAGAGAAGGAGGCATTTATGAACATAAGTGTGTTGACAAGACAACCAGTGACTGACTATAGTGCTCCCTTTAGGCAATCCGTACTGCAGGTGGGTTACAATACATATAGTATTTGTAGGTAATCAGACCCATACAATCAAAGCCAGATCTAGCAAAAGGTGGTCTAGCCAGCTGCCTAGGGTCTGGTGCTGGCTTAGGGTCCCAGCCACTGACATTAATTAAAAATAAGAAAAGTAAATATTAATTAAAAATAAATAAAAAACTTTTCCTGGATTTCACTGATGATTTCCTACTTTCCGCTGTTAAGAGGATGAGGTTTCCTGCTGTGCATGGTAGTTCTAGTCTTATTTCACTGGCAAATGCTTTAGCAAATGAAACTGCACACTGTCTAGGAACTGGAAGAACATTTACATTTCACAAATGGGAGCAACAACCTAAACAGAGATGGAGCAGGTTTTGTAATACAAGGCAGTGATTGCCCCTCAATAACCTGTATGATACTGAGAAAATGGATAAGGGTCTGAGACAGTCAGTGTAGTTTTTGTGATTTAGGCCCTTGACCTTCTT
Source organism: Protopterus annectens (assembly GCF_019279795.1). Taxonomy (NCBI): domain Eukaryota; kingdom Metazoa; phylum Chordata; order Ceratodontiformes; family Protopteridae; genus Protopterus; species Protopterus annectens. The sequence continues at coordinate 1,386,691,873 of NC_056729.1, forward strand.
GGTGAGAAAGTGCTGTGGATATTCAGGTTGTGTTAAGTATTTAGATTTGGACAGATACATACTGAAAGAGGCATTATACTTAATGATTGGCCTAAGTGTTAAATACAATAGAATGATCACATCCCTGAACCTAGACACCATACCCTTACTAGTAAGCTGCACAGTAGTGAGTGCATGTGATCAAAGGATGGTTTGTTGCCCACATAGGTTTCCAGGTCCCTGACTACTGGATTGATTTTCATGGGTGTATTCCTGATATAATAGTTACAGGAGACATCATGCATGCTGAAGGAGACTAGTATACATTTTTTTGATATTTAGTTTTAGTCCATGGTTATGACACCAGCTATTTGTTTGGGAAAGGCCTTGGAGAATCTTTGCATGTTCTGGAGAGTTTATGATGGCACCAAGTTTACAGTCATTTCCAAACTTAGTCAGCATAAATTCTTAACCTTTACTTTGACCAATGAGGGGTAAATGCCAAAGGGAATGGCCCTAGCACTGGAACCTTGGGATACACCACACTAGTGAGGCGCCTTCTTTGGAGGAGACAGAGCACCCTACTCTAATTTACTGGGTTCTACTTTAGTGAGCTACTTTGCTATTCAACTTGTTACATAGGAATTAACATTTAGTTTGAAAGGTTTATCAACATGAGGCATGTCTTAAGTATAACCTTGTGCCTAGAGGTCTCCGTGTATTGACAATGCCCACATATGGACAAGTTTATCCTGAGCTACTCAGGCAGTGGCAAATTATTAACCTAGAATGCATTGCAAGGTATTTACATCTTCTGATAGATTTTTCGCCACAAGAAGATGAACTGGCTAAGAACATTAATGTTCTATATGATAAAATACTTTATTTCTACCCTCTGAATTAGTTGGTGTTAAACTTGAAACCTTACATGACAACATTCTAAATTATGAAAAAAGGCTATTGAACATTAAGACATGTAAATTAAATAGGGATTTCAATGATTTTCAAATGGGAATGTGTTCTCTCGGCCAGAGAATGCCCCTATGAATAATACACGCCAACCAGCGCCGCAAGAGCCAATTGCAACAGTGAGGCAGTGAAGTGCTATTTTGAATGAGCAGCCACCTAACACGGCCTCCACATCACATGCGACGTACGTGAAAAGTAGCAACATGGCTACCAACTGTACAGGCGTAATAAACGATTCTGTACAATTACCTATTGATTTAATGGATATGAGTAAGCCGATTCCAAATGGAGATGGCATACCAGTCGTGAAGACCTAAAGATGGCAGGCATCTGCAAACTTCCAGCAACGGAATGATGACACCAGCAGGGTCCAGCTCAACTAACGAAGTGAATCATTTTTTACTACAGAACCCTTTACCCATCAGGGGATGTTCAATGAATCAGCAACAGCAAATACAGAGGAGTCCGGAAGGGCACAACAGGAAAAGATTCAGGCAGGTTTAATTTTCAATATTTCCTCTCATACGCTTACTGAAACTCAAACTACGGCGTTAAAGGCTTAACTTTTGTGCCAGCAAAGAAAGCACATCTACCTGATGTTCTAAGAGATTTGCATCTGTTTGGCTGCAGTCTAACTCTAATAACTATGTTTGGTACTAACACTCAAATGAATAAATGTATTTTTAAGAAGCCCAGCACATATGTTCCTCCCAGTAATGCTATTATAGACACATTTATTGAAGTATGTGACAAACAGATTAGAGAAGTATTAAATGCTGGTAATTGTTCTGAGACTTTTTATAATTTAAGCAAATCTGAATACAAAGCCCTGGAAAAGTTGAAACTAATGAACTCTATTGAGATATGGCCTGTCGACTAAGGAGGAGGGATTGTTGTCCTAGACAAGGGACTATATCTTGAACAAATGTTTGAATTGTTAAATAATGATGTAAAAACATATCAATCTGTATCATGCATTGTTGTGAAGGGCATTATAGATAAGGTTTCCTTTTTTATTTTTGATCTGTTGATTATAGGGATGATTAATGAGCAATTATTTGAGTATTTTACTGTGAGCAGCCCTACTATTCCAGAGGTATACGGGTTACCTAAGATCCATAAAAGTCTATATATACCACCAATGTGCCCCATTGTATCTAGTAAAGTGGGTGGGTGACAAAGCCCCTTTCAATTTTTGTTGAAAAAAATCTACACCCATTACTGAAAGATTGTGATAGTGTGCTTAAAGACTCTAAAACATTCTTGGAAACTCTTAGATTGAAATGGGCTGAGATTAATGATGATAGCAGTTGTTTCTTTGTGACAATGGTTGTAGAATCACTTTTCACTGTCATCCCAATGAATGGGGTATTGACAATGTAAGGGAATTACTTAATACTACGAATCATACCAAGAATAAATGTGAGTTGATTTGTGCATTGCTGACATCATTTTGACCAACAATGTTTTCATTTTCGCAAGAACTATTATTTACAGAAAGATGGCGTGGCTATGGGCACAGCTTGTGCCAATAGCTATGCCAACCTTTCCCTTGTACAATGGGAACAAACTTATGTATAATCTAATGGTAAATACAGTAAGCATATTAGCTGGTACACTACATTTGTGGATGACATCTTTTTGCTATGGAATGGTACTGAGGCTGATTTAAATGAATTCTTTGCTTATTTGAACAATACTACTACATTCCTTAGGTTCACATCTAAGTATTCTGTACATGAGATTGATTTCTTGGATGTTAAGGTTAGGAAAGATGATTTAATTCATATCAAAACCAGCCTATATAGGAAACCTGTTAGGAAGAACAACTACCTGCATAGCACAAGTATGCATCCTAACCATACCAAGCGGAATATCATTAAGGGTCAAGTCTACAGGACCATGAGATTGTACAACAATGACAGTGAACTAGCTAGTGCTCTACAACTATTGAACATAGAATTTTTAGAGAGGGGATATAATGCACACGATATAGATAAATGTATTAACGAAGGTTGGAGTAATAGAGATGGAAGGTGCAGACCTTATTTCTATGAAGAAGGGAGCATTGAACGAAATACTCAAATCATTAACAATAATATGACTAGCCATATCCAAGGGGTTATTGATAACACCCTAAGGATGCCGTTAACATTTGCTAGTAATATAAATTCTGTCTGTAAAGTGATTACCAAGAGTTGGGGTATTCTTTCCACAATTAGTGATCTACAAGGCATTATTGGGCCTAAACCTAATTTTACATTTAGGAATAACAGAACATTAAAGAGTCATCTTTGCTACAGGAACGATACATCAACCATATGTAGAGATTGCACAGCCTGCAAGTATATTCACAGTGGTAGAAGCTTTGTATACTCATTGAAGGGTTTCAGTTTTAACAGCAGTCAATATGCTGATTGTACAACATCTAATGTCGTGTATCTTGCCTATTACACAGTAAGTTTTATTTTCTACATAGGTGAGACTAACAGGCGGATGAATGAGAGAATATTGGAACACTACAGGACATCAAGAATTGGAAAGAGAGTAGTACTATAGCCATGCATAATACGAACGAGGGACCAGACTATAATTTTAAGTTCCTCGTTCTACAAGTCCTGCCAGAGAGATTGAGAGGGGGCAATTTGTCGAATGACACAGAGGTTGCAGAACAAAAATGGATTATGTTGTTTAATGCAGATAAACCACCAGGTCTTAACAATATGGTGTCCTTGAAACCGTTCTTAAAAGCTCGTCCACTTAAACACTGACTGTTAGGATTTTAGAATTTTAATGTATAATTTTATTTATTGCATTTATGTTCTGTCATTATGACATACTAAGTTTTTTTGTATTTTTTATGTATATACATTTTTATATACATACATTTTTATCTACATATGTACATGTATATTTTTTATATATTTTTTATATATATTTTCTAGATATTTATATACATAATTTTTTTCTTTTCCATATATTTTTATACACACATGCATACATATGTACACTTACATAGATACTGTTATATTTCAACATGCTTTTTCATACACATACATATTATATTTTACATGGTGTTAGTGCACTATTTATATTTATATCTATGTTGCATGTTATAGTTTATGTTTTTAAAAAAATTTGCATAGTAGGACATAGTTTTAGCAATTTTAATATAGGTTCATGGATTGGTGCTGGGCTGGGTGCCCTTGTGGGCCATTTTGAGCCTAGCCGGTTGCACCATATGAGGATCAAACCCTGTAAGTTGTGTCTGTGGGGTAAACACCTTGACCATTATGCCATTATTAACCATGACTCATATACATATATGTGTTCTAATATTTATGAATTTTGAACCAGATATATGCATATTCAAGATATACTAGAGTGGACCAGGTTAAAGCATTTGTATTTAACATTGTATCTTTAAAATTAATTTGTAGCAGGTGCTTCTACTATATAAGGAATTAATTGTTTTTGTGAGTTGTCTGATGAAGGGGCACATCCTGAAAAGCGCTACCTGTTTTATAATAAACTTCCAAGCTGTGGTACAGTTGGTGTTTGTTTGCTACTTCAACTATATTTATTTTACACCAGCTGTTTTATTAGTTGGTAGAGGATTTCTGTGTTTCGCAGTTTATCAACAACGCCTGAATTTGGGATGTTATGAAGTGTCTTTGTGAGGTCTAGATATGCTGTGTAGACTAATTTTCCCTCATGTATTTCTTCAGTAACCGTTTCAAATAAGTTGTCCAGGTTAAACATGCCAAATCAGCCACTGACAAAACTGAACTGGCTTGAGTCAAGAATTTGTAAGTTAATATGTCCTTATTTATTATTTTCATAATGATGTATGTAATGTCTATTTTGAAATAATGCAAAATAAAATATGATTTCTTATTAATTTCCAGGAAACACAAGGAGTAAAGTGGGAACAGATTTGTTCCATTACAACTTTGTGTATTTCATTAATGAGCCCAGAGAAGGAGGCATTTATGAACATAAGTGTGTTGACAAGACAACCAGTGACTGACTATAGTGCTCCCTTTAGGCAATCCGTACTGCAGGTGGGTTACAATACATATAGTATTTGTAGGTAATCAGACCCATACAATCAAAGCCAGATCTAGCAAAAGGTGGTCTAGCCAGCTGCCTAGGGTCTGGTGCTGGCTTAGGGTCCCAGCCACTGACATTAATTAAAAATAAGAAAAGTAAATATTAATTAAAAATAAATAAAAAACTTTTCCTGGATTTCACTGATGATTTCCTACTTTCCGCTGTTAAGAGGATGAGGTTTCCTGCTGTGCATGGTAGTTCTAGTCTTATTTCACTGGCAAATGCTTTAGCAAATGAAACTGCACACTGTCTAGGAACTGGAAGAACATTTACATTTCACAAATGGGAGCAACAAGCTAAACAGAGATGGAGCAGTAAGCATCATCTACTTCAAGCCAGCTGGAGATATGGCACCACGTTGCTGCTGAATTACTTTTATAGAGGACACTGTTTTGGCAGTGAATGTATGCAGAAATAAGGAGATGCAAGATTGTGAGTTTTTCTTCATTAGAAAGAAGAGGGGAAAGACATGCAGAACCATTTTTTTCTTCCTCAGAATGAATTTACTTTTTACAATGATCATTCATTGTGGCTTCTATAGCAACCAACCACAATGAACGATAGCTCTAAAAACTAAAGTACTGGTTTACAGAGTAACTGCAAAGCAAGAGAAGAACCTTACCATACATCTCGGTGTCTTAGAGCATGAAATCTGGACAATGCCTAAAATAAAGGGGAACAGCTGCTCTGGACAATAAAAGTTTACTTTTTACAGTGATCGTTCATTGTGTTTACTATAGAAACAAACCACAATGAACGACTGCTCTAAAAACTAAACTATTCATTTAATGAGTGGCTGCAATGCAAGGAAAGAACCTTCCCATACCCTCAGCCTCTTAGAGCATAAAATCCTGACAATGCCTAAAATAAAGGGGAACAACTGCTCTGGACAGTAAAAGTTTAATTTTTACAGTGATCATTCATTGTGGTTAGTATAGAAACCAGCCACAATGAATGATCGCTCTAAAAACTAAATTATGCATTTAATGAGTAGCTGAAAAGCAAGGGAAGAACCTTACCATACCTCTCTGCCTTTTAGAGCAAGAAATCTGGACAATACCTAAAATAAAGGGGAACAACTGCTCTGGACAGTAAAAGTTTACAAAGATTGTTCACTGTGGTTATTGGCTACTGTAGAAATGAACCACAATGAGCGAGAGCTCTAAAAATGAAATTATTTTACGGAGTAATTGCAAAGCATGGAAGGAACCTTACATACCTCTTCCCAGCCTCTTAGCACAAGAAATACAGACATTTTTTAAATTTTTGATCTTACAAACTTAGAAAGTTGATAGAATAACAGGTTTTGCATTTGCTTGCCACTGATTTGGGGGAAAACCAGAATTTTATGAAACACGGACCAAAAATGTGAGACAAAAAATCAGAACATTTTGTAATAGGACCGTAAAACCAAACTGTAGTTGACAGTGGGAGCGACAATAGGAGTGGGATTGAAAATATACAGGATATTGAAAAGAAAAAGGACACCATGGGTGGGAATGTGAGTGATGTGAAAAGTAGGCGTGACTTTGGTGAGCTGTAGTGTGGACCCGAATCTTAAATGCTGGGACTGTCCCTTTAAGGAAGGGAGACATTGGACTACTAAAAACAATAAATGGAGCACAATTAAAGGATAAAGTACCAATGGGACTGCTGTGGCCTAAGAAAATGGAGCTATTAGAGCAGACAACAACGTTCTTTATTTTAGGTTGCCATAATATTAATAATTACATAAAAATATAGCCCACAGACTGGTTTTCAAACTGCAGACTTGACTGTTACATACATATCTATTTGCTTGCAGGGACAGCTATAGAAAAATAAAAACACACTAAAAAGACAATAGAGTACATTGAGTCAATGATCATTGTGCACAAATACAAACTCAGAGCTAAAAGTGGCTTAATAACTGTCTTAGGCAAGGAAAAATAAGAATGGAAGGGGAGAGACCAAGGGTGACTTCTTTGAAGGCATGCAGTTCCACTAAAGAAAGACAGGAGGATACAAGTAATGGGAGTAACAAGTCTAGAAGAAGTAAAGAAAATATAAGATAACAAAATTGTTTGAGTAAGAGCAGTATGAGTAAATGTCAGTGTCTGTTAGGAAGTAGAGAGTAAAAGCTGACCAGCAAGATGTCAGTGGAGGAGGGTTTACAAACTATAAGGCTATCACTGACAAACTAGGACACTGAAGCACTTGCCTTCAGACTAGTCACTATGCAGGCTAAAATACACAAAGACTGGCTGCCCATAACACTTTCTTAAAGCACAAGGTCAGAGGTGGTACACAGTTTGTCCTAAATAAATGGTGGGTGGACTCAAACTGCCTATTGGATGAGTCTGCTGTCTGCATGCTTTAGGGCTCTTTTCAGTGAACTTAAAGCACAAGGTCAGAGGTGGTACATAGTTTGCCCTAAATAAATGGTGGGTAGATTGAGTGGACTCAGACTGCCTACTGGATGAGCCTGCTGTGTGTATACTTTAGGGATGTTTCCAGTGAACCCTGTAACTCCCTTGTACCCTGATAAAGAGAGTGTGGGAAGGAATGACCGTTAAGGCTCTTATTTGGTTCATAGATTAGTACTAGGCTAACTGCCCATGTGGGCCATTTTAAGCCTAGCCAATTACTCCATGTGAGAATCAAATTCTGCAGCTGGTGTCTGTAAGGTTAATACCTTAACCATTATACTAATCTCCCATTCCCTAAACAGCAGAAGCAGAAAGCTACAGTTTAAAGTAGAAAGGGATGATGATGATGATGATGAAGAAGTAGAGGGGTAACTCAAGAAATAAGGAAGGAGTAGGATTTTGGATGTAGATCATTAAGGAGAATAATAACAGTCATAAAGAACATTATATTCATAAAGTAGTAGAACGTATACTAAGAAATAAGCCAACATGGGAATAGAGAATGGAGATGGTAAAGGTGATGTCAAAATTGTTAGATATGGATCAATATGATTTTGTGAAGGGGAGGCAAATATCTGATAACATTAACAAAACAATGGTGATCCAGAAGGAAGCAGAATGTAAGAAAATACTGCTGTTGTTGGTGGTTCTTGATACAGAGAAAGCATTCAACAGAGTAAGTCAGGATCTTATTAGTAGGACAATGGAAGCACTGGCATTTCCTCAAACAATAATAGGGTTAATTAGAAGCATATATAAGAGATCAGAGGCAAAAATCAAAGTTTTAGGGTTTCTCTCTGATAAACTGTGTCTGCACAGAGGGTCCAGGCAGAGGTGTCCCCTTTCCCTTGTGTTATTTGCATTATATTTAAAACCTTTGGGAAAGAAAATAACAGACTCAGAAATTAAAGGATACAAATGTTATGGTGCTCAAGAAAAGTTGGCCTTATTTGCAGATGATATTATGTTGTAACTCATGGAGCCAGTAAAGTAAATTTCAGTTTTGTGGAACATTCTGAGACAGTTCTGTTTTTTTTAGACTATAAAATTAATCAAGCTAAAATAAAGGCTATAGTTCTAGACTATACGCCAACACATGAATTGGTTTATCTGTACCCATATTTATGGGGACATGATAAAATGAAAGAATTTAGGATTATGGATTAAAAAAAGGATTCTGTTATGGAAGTTAAGGATATGTGGGAAGAAACTAAAGAAAAGATAATAGAAATAACTGAGAAACTGGAAACTCTTGACTATGGATATGGATAGCAAGATACAAACAGTAAAATGTTGTTAGTACCTTTAGTTTTATACATAGGCCAGTCATATTTTTATCAACCAGAGGAGAAGGTATGGATAGTAATTAATAAAGAGTTGAAGGATTTTATCAGGGAGGGGAAGAACGCAATAGTAAAGTGGAATATGTTGATCCTCCCAATAAAAGAAGAAGGTTTAGGATTACCTGATTTGAAAGTTATTTTGCAACTACACAGTTAAGGCTGTTATACATAACATAAGCAGAAAGCTATCATTCAAAATGGAAAGGGATGATGATAAAGTAGATGGGATCATTCAAGAAATGAGGAAAGAGTGGGATTTTGGATATAGCTCCTTATGGAAAATAACAGACATACAGAATGCTTTTGTAGCAGAAAGTATACTTAGGGGGCATGGTCAAAATGCTGAGCAGTTAACAGCACTGATTTGTAGCTCTGCTTCATTTTAACATCTCTGACAGGACTTTTACTAAAAAAAAAAAATCAAATAGAACATTCAAAACTTGATAGATTTATAGCTGAACATCTGCTGAATGATTTACTACAAAATAACAATTTTGGAACTCTTTTAATTGATTTTTCCTGTCAAGAAAACTTGAAAGAATTAATTGTCTCAGAATGAGCCACTCTAAGCCCAATGTACAGGACAGTACAACGAAAAAAGACATACAGGCTATACTAGGTAACATCAATGAGTTATTTGTAAAAACAGAAAAATTAGAAAGCAAAATAGACAATTTTTAAAGAGGAATGTAAAGAACAAGTTCAAGTGCTAAGTGAATCTCTTAAACAGTAATCATCACAAATCTCAAGTACAGAAGAGGCAATGTCTGATTTTGATGCAAAATAACTTGAAAATGAGAATAACACAAACTTATTCTGGGAAAAAATAGAAGACTTAGAGAACAGATCTAGAAGGAATAACATCAGGATTTATGGGATTCCTGAAAAAGAAGAGGCAGACAGTGTGATTCAGTTCCTTAATACCTGATTGCCTAAAACTTTTTCCTTTGGCATCAATAGGGCACATATATCACTTTCCAACTCATTAAAAAATACCTTCACCAAAGTCAGTGATTGTAAGATTTTTTTCTCAAGTCAAGAGAAGTATTTAGTCTTAAAAGCTGCATGGACTTATACTCCAGTTAAAATTAAAGAAAATATAAGAATGACAATGACTATTCAACATTAGTGATGTCAAAGAGAAAATCATGTGTGCCACTCATTAAAAGCTTAAAAAACACAGATCTCACTTCAAGCAAAAATAAGGATTTATCTTTCAGAAGGAAATAAGATTTTTAACACCTTGGAAGACACAATGGACTTTATACAGAAAAATAAAATTCTAGAAAAACAGAAGAAATGGACCGGAATCTATCAACATATTTGAAGAGAAATGCAACAAGCAATGGTTGGTTAATAAAAGACAAAAATAGTAAAAAAAAAAAAAGGAAGAACAAATGAAAATCAATGTATTTCATGATTATGAATTAAAGAAGTGCTTGAATACTTAAGAATAGGTGCTAAATATTACTTTTTACTAGGTAAATCATTTATTTATTTCCCTACTTAAATTGATATTTGATTATTTTAGCTACATATGAAATGAAAGCAACTTATTTTCATTTAAAGTTTAAAAGGTTAAACTATTCATTTTATTAAAAGTTAATCATTATTATGACGAAACTTATGTTAGGTGGAACACTTTCTGATATCTTAGCATAGTTGAGTAATGTACTATTAAATATAATACAAGATGCAACAAATGACACTAAACAGGCATGTTAAGTTACATTCTGGGTTCTTAAAATGGCCCAGTAGTGAGCTACTGATAGTACAATGGACATACAATAGCACCCAGAAAAGACATGCTATGTTATAAACAAAGAGTAAAAAGTATAACTTTTTACATATATAAAAATTATTATTGGAATGATATCAAGTAATTATAACATTCACACTTTTATGAGTTAAACCTGGATCACACATAACTGTTATTCTTTTAATGCAAGTTTATATGCTCTGTCTCCTTTAAAAAAATGACATTCTGCTTTACATTAAACCTCTCATACAAATAGTGCTTACTGAATCATTAAATGTTATTTCTTTAAATACAATAGCTTTTTGGTGATTAGTATGCTTTGAAATATCTTTTTTTTTTTTTGGTGGTTTGGAAGGGTTTGAGGGATTGATGTAGAGGTGGCTTGAGTTCACCCATGAACATTTTTGTGTGAATTATAGCTGAAAAACTGCATTTGCAAGCCCTTCTCATGGGGACAAGCTTGAAGCAGCTTAATTAGAGTCATGATCACTTTTGTGATGTTGCAGGAGTTCTGAAAATTCTAAGAACTGTTCAGGTTATTTCTTCCTGTCTAAAAGTAATATCTTGAATCATATGCTAAGATGTCAATGAACAGAAGTTAGACAATAAGCAAAATACAGTGAATTGCATTCTAAACTACTGTCAGTTATTAAATAGTTCTGAATGTTTGCAGTATACCAAAAGGATATACTAGCCTATAGAAATACACTTCTGATAAAAAAAATTAGGCTCATGTTTCTCTGTTTTTGTCTGTTTTTAATGATAGCAAAACTTAATATGTCAGAAAACTTTATTATGGAACATTTGAATCTTAAAAGAAAAGAGTTTTCATATGTTTGTTCTGATACAATTAGACATAACATTTAAGGAAAAATAGGATCCAGGTACAGAGTCTTAGTTTTAGCACTTGAATTTGCTTATTCGTGCTCAGCACTTGTACAGAACTTGTTGTTAGCACTAAATAAGCTACAAATTACTACAGCACTCAACCTTCCTTTTTACCTACTTTCCTCACACATTCCCTCTACCCATCTGCTTGGATTTACAAAGTATCAGAAACATTATTACAAACAACTGGGATATTATTTCTAAAACACAAGGTATGTGTCCTATTCTAGGCTCAAAACCTACTTTCACACATAAAAAAAAGTCCTTAAGACACTCTTGAAAACACAGATTCTCATTTTTTGTTATGCCTATCGAACCTGACAAGTTTGCATGCAGGTATGTTTGTGGGGCTTCTGTGGCTTGCCAGTATATTTTCACAGGCCATTGTTATACCTTTGATCACTGCAAGGTTGTAATTAACTTCAACAAACACTATGACCATAACACCTCTTGGGTTGTTTATGCTGCTTTCTGTAAAACGTTCGAATTTCTACATAGGAAAGACTACAAGAAAATTATCTACTAGGATCAAAGAACATTGGGCTGCCATTAATAATTATTTTGGAACAGATTAATTTATAAGTAGGTGATATGGATACACTACTAGAATTCAAGGAACTGAAATGGCAACTTCTACTTCAAGCAGACTCATGCCCAGGACTTAATGAGAACACAAACATTAAATGTGCTTTAAAATGGTTACAATAAGTTTTTTTTGTTTTTTATTTTTCAGTTTTCCTCTGAAAAAATGATACTAGTGTGGACTTCCTTACACTTTCCAAAACATAGTTTCACTTGCTATATGTATTTCTTTATTTTATTACCAAGTAAGCACAATATCCATAAACACCAATCAGAATAAGCACTAATGTTCAATACAAACTACTTTTGGAAATTTATTTAATTTTTTAATGCATTTCTAAGTATATTTTGCTGAAGTACACAGAACAGTCTATTGTTAGATAACAGGTGTTAATATGTCATATCACAAAATAATATGACTCCCCTGTTTAAAATAACTTTATTAAATGGGTTGTTATACTTTTTATCTGTTGTATTATAATCACACAACACTATCTTTTGTTTGAAAAAGGAACCATACAAAGTAATTTTTGTTGTTCTCTTCTATGTTCTGCTACAATTGTTTCGGTGTAGACAAAGAAAATGAAAAACATGAGCAACATTAATTATACATAATGCAAACAGAAAAAAAATCAAAAGACATACTTACTTGCATTGACCAAGCTGATAACACTCCTGGGAGAGTTAGAAAAATCGAACTGTTTATTGTCAAGTTTCAATGAGGCTGGTTACATAGACAGTAGCGGCCTTAAGTCCACTGGAGCCCTAGGCAAAAGGGCTCCATGGTGCCTCCCCACACCATCCAGTGCCCCCATCTTGGTCTACCTACACCAAATAAATACTAGAAAAGCGCCCCTGCTAGAGTGGTGGCCTAGGCGGCCACCTAGTTGGCCTATGCCTAAGGCCAGCTATGTACATAGATATACTAATACAGGAGGCAGTCTAATACATGACAGGTTGTTCTGTTTTGATGGGATGGTCTTTCAATGACTAAAGTTGTATATAAATACATTTACTTGTCATGATGTTTATATTTTCTGAAGAAGTTCCACAGCAATAAAGGGACAAAAGCACTAGATCAGTGCTTTCTTTACACCTTGTTTTGAAGTTTTTATTTTTATTAAGTTTTAAGTCTTTGTGATATTTTCTCAGTTTGTTTTGTTGATATGAACTTAAATAATGCCCTTGCTAAACATAGCATTTTTTGTACTTCTTTTAGTAAATTTTACTTCATAGTATTAGAACAAGTTAACTGTTTTTTTGGAGATTGGGAATTATATTTAGAACTAAGAGAACTTAAATGGCAATTACTGCTTAATTCTGAAACATATCCTGGTCTGAATGAAAGTGTTAATATTAAATGCGCTTTAAAATGGAATATTTAATTCTATTTTGACAGCTGTTCTATTTTGACAGTTGCTTTCTTTCTACAAAATGTGTTTGCATCCATCCATGACCTTTGGCACACTTGTTAGTCACCACTTGTAGAGTTATATGAATATTCATTTCTCCTACATGCATATTTAGTGTGCAAACTGTACATTTGTTCAATGATTAGCTAACACAAGGGAGTGTTTATTTAATATTCATGCCCTGTCATTCATATGTATGTTCATGGTTATTGTGTTTAGATGATTGGCACAGTTTAAATATTGTCTGGTTGTACTATTGGTTACTGTACTAATAAGTTATAAGTAGTTCATTGTTTTTTTGTTTACATGTGACTCTAGTTACATATAATGTAAGTATTGTTGACTATAGGTTATTCTGATGAAGCTCTTCCACCTGAATAAGAGCAAAAGCTTAATCATCTATTCAGTGTCTGAGTTTTTATTTCCTTTCTACTAGTTATTAATTACTACGCTAAAGAAGTCTGAATTTATATATATATATATATATATATATATATATATATATATATATATGTATATATGTATTCTATATATATATATATGCATATATATATATATATATATATATATATATATATATATATATATATATATATATATATATATATATATATATATATATATATATATATATCACCAAACCAAAACGAAACAAAACTAGGTAACCAAAAACTCCACCACTGGCACTGTGAAAGACGAATAGCCACCTGTCTTTAACGTTTTCGTTCTTTTATTAAAACAGAACTTCATCAGAAATGCACCCAACACTTTTCCAATGCTTTAAATAATAGTGTCATACTGATCACATGTATAAAAAACACCAATCCTGGTTTAACACTATATATTCAAATGTAATTTCTTAATAACTTTCATTTATCTACAAATTTATATTATGTTTAAATAAATAACAAACTGTCAACATATGTCACAAATCTCAATATATAAATAAATTGTATATATGTACACTTAATATAAATCTAAAACCTAGATCTAAGTAAAAAACATTTGATGTTGATCACATCATTCAAGCCTGGTGGCTCGTCCGCATTCAACCTAATTTGCCAAATGGCTTCCCTACATTCCAATTGCACCTTATAATTACCACTAAATTACCACTAAAGCAAAAACAACAACAAATTAATAGCTAAAACAAATCCTTACGTATCTGGGTGGAAATCCAATTTGTTTTAGCTACTAATTTGTTGTTGTTTTTGCTTAGTTCTATATCCGCCTATGTTTTGGTTATGTTTTTATTTAGATCGCTTAACATCATCTCATGGGTGCTGATTTTTATTTGAATGTATATATTCACATTAGTATGTATTGATGCAACATTACGTACTTCATTGATAGTGCGTAGATAGTTTGATGCTACATATCATGCTTTTATTGTGTTTTATTTTAGAGCAGATTATTTAATGTCACTAGTAAGTGTTGATTTTACATTTTTTGAAATGTCCTCTTAAAATGTATTCACTATCCGTAACCGGAAATTGATAGGAATCATGTGTTGTCTGTTTTATTTTAAATTTGGCGCTTTAGTAGCGCTTCGTTGTTTGTCTGATGAAGCGGCTTGTTGGAGCCGTGAAAGCGCTCACCATTAAATCTTCTGAACCGCATGGTTTTCGTTTTTATTTCTTGGATTTGTTATCAGTATTTATTAACAGCTTTCTACAATTTTTGCAACTATTGAAATGGGTAATAGCGCCTGAGTATTCTGCATACGGAGGTTGGTTTGTGTCCAATATTGCTACCACTCTTTGGAGTTTTTGAAGCGTTGCCATTCTATAGCCTTTGCTGTACGGAGGTGGATTTATGTGATAACTTGCTACTTTATATCTGGCACATTACTAGCACGTTTTTACTTCCATACGCTCACTTGCTCAAGTTTTTGGACTCTTTGGTTTCTGCATATATTTCCTTGGGCTAGGTGGTTTCTACAACTTACGGGACATGGAAGGAGCTGTGGGCGTTATCAAGGATACCGGCAATGTAAGTTCAGTTACTTTGCATATACGTGGTTTAATGGAAGATGTTGCAAATCCCTTAGTAAGCTTTGATGGCTCTATGACTGTTAATGACACAAATCCTGATATGAGGGATGAAGCGTTAATTAAATCTATTAAAAGAGATATGGATAATGATTTGTTTAGATTCAAACGCCTACAAGCCCAGCGTTATCACATGGAGGCATGTCTAGCCAAGGGGGTCGTACCTAGGGGCTTGAGAATCCTCAACATGCCAACATATGGGAATTTATACCCAGGACTCTTGCAACAATGGCAGCAGATAAATTTGGATGCTAGCCGTTCGTACATGAAATTATTGATTGACTTCTTCCTTCCTTTGGAGGAAGAATGTAAGATAAGTATGGTCAACCTGCAACAAAGACTTAGCATGGTCCTGGGTGATAATGCTACTGACTTCTATGTACGAGAATTGTTTGACCGGGCTGGCCGTTATGAAACTAACCTACTCAACATCAAAAAGAAGAAGTTGAGTAGAGATATTAAAGATTTTTCGGAACATCATGTGTTTATATGGCCACGTACCACGGTGGAAGCTAGGACCAATCAAGATACAGAGAGGCTACCTGGCAATACTCGCAATAGGGGAAATTATAGTAGAACCTCTGATGGGTCCATTCGAGGACAAGGCACTAATCCTAACAATGTTAGGCGTGAAATTGTGACTGGAACAGATAACAATGTTGGCTCTATTGATCCATTGGTTGGTGGTTCTAAGGATACATCCAACTCTATGGTCCCTTTGCTGGATGCACCACAGGTTGGTGCTCAGGTATCCCTCGATGTAGGAGCTCCAGCTAATATATTGAGTACTGTTCAATCACCCATAGGTAATGCCACCTCATCTGTTTACACGACTCCCTGTGAGAGTAACAGGGATTTGAATATAACTACTCATGATGAAGTAACGTCCAATACCTCCCTAGCAGGAATAGTAAGGAGGAAGATACAACTAGAAAAGGTGGAGGTACACAACCCTATTGATGCTCCTTTTCCGATTCGTTTGAATCGAAAGAGGTCATTGGAGAACGACTATGTACGTGGGGCCAAGAGGAAAGACCCACCCCCCCACTTGAACCAGCAACAAACTCTACAGAATCTTTGGGGTCAAGCGAACTAGTATACAACATCTCAACTCAAGTGCTGTCAGTTCCTGAGATGCAGGTGCTGAATAAAGGAATGTCGTTCATCCCTACGTCAAGTATTGATTCGAGCCAATCCGTTTTGTCGGTTAGACTGTTTGCCAGAAATATTGGTCTAAAATTAATTTTCAATGATGACCAAGGTTGTAAAACAATTGGTTTTAAAAGGAAGAGTGATTATGTACCATCCTTCAATTCGAACATAGATATATTTGTGAAAGCAATGGAAAAAGATATATATGATATGCAACAAACACGGGAACGCGACACTTATGAGAATCTAACTAGGGTGGAAGTACAAGCTTTGAATGATCTTAGGAGCAATAGTGCAATAGTGATAAGACCAGCAGACAAGGGAGGTGCCACAGTGGTCTTGGACTCCCTTTATTATAACACTAAGATGTCGAATATGTTGAAGGAAGATGCCTATGAACAGATTTCCATCTTAAGTGTACATTTAATGAAAGTCAGCATTGATGGGCTATTGCTTGAGTACAGAATGGCTGGTCATTTGCCTGAAGACCTTTTTAAGTACATGCAGGTAGACTATCCGGTGATTCCTGTTATATCAGGACTCCCCAAAATTCATAAAAATCTCCTCCAACCAGAATTAAGGCCAATTGTTGCTGGCTCTGGATGGCTCACTGAGCCCCTCTCCATCTATTTGGACTATGAACTTAAATCCACTGTCTTGAAGTCCAGATTTATTTTGAAAGACACAGAGCAGCTGTTAAGAGAATTAAACATGTTAATGTCCACTTTAAATAGAGTAGAAATTGAATCAGCAATATTTGTTACCATGGATGTAACCTCTCTGTTCACCTGCATCCCGAATAAGGAGGGTGTGGAAATGCTGAGGTTCTATCTTAGAGAAAGATCTGGTTTTACTGAGAACAAGATAGACTTTATATCTGGTTTAATGGACATTGTTTTAAACAACAACATTTTCCTGTTTGAGGGAATTTGTTTCAAACAGGTGAAAGGGGTCGCCATGGGCACAAGCTGTGCTAACAGCTATGCCAACTTGGTCATGGCGACCTTTGAAGAGATGCATATCATCCATGATCCACATATACTCTTTTACAAACGGTTTGTGGACGATTTGCTGTTCTTATGGGGAGGAACAACGGACCAGCTAAGTATGTTCTATAATAACATGAATCTAAGCAGCTCGTTTTTGAAATTCACCATGAACTACAACACTGAATGTATTGATTTTCTGGATGTAACTCTGTTCAAGACGAATGAAGGCATCAATACCAGGCTACACAGGAAACCATGTTATAAACATTCGTTTCTTCATAGAGACAGTATGCACCCCCCGCATATATTTAAGAACATTATAAAAGGACAGGCCATGAGGATATCTAGGCTGTCTACCAGACATGATGATTATGAGGAGGGGTTGAGTGAACTACGTGAAGGGCTATTGAGTCGAGCCTATTCTGAGGAGGAAATCCAGACTGTATATAGACAAATGCAAGATCTGAGACAGTCTAGAGCCAAACCATATTTGTTGGGTGGGGTATGTAGAAGACCCACTGATTGCTTTGACAGTAGACCCATTGGGTTTGTCATGCCCTATGGAGCAGGCCACAATAAGCTGCAATATTTGATTAGCAAACACTGGAATATCCTTTTGGCAGATGAGAACATTGCCAAATTGGTGGGGCATACCCCTTCTTTTGTTTTCAGTAATATGCTTAATCTAAAAAGACTATTGTGTAACACCAGGGACACAAGAGAACAAATAAGAACAGGATTTGAAAGGACAACTAAATGTGGCAAGTGTGCACAATGTAAGTTCATAGATGAATCCCATTATTACAGGCATCCTGTATCGGGTCATCTTTGGACATTGAATCAAAATAGTGATTGTAACACTAGGAACATTGTCTACATTGCACATTGTACTCATTGTTTTTCGTTCTATGTGGGCAAAACCAATAGGTCCCTTAGAGAGAGAATAAGGGACCATGGTTATTGCCTAGCTAGGAAGCAAGAGTGTAGTGCTCTATCAAAACATACCATCAGGGAGGGTGTGATGCACACATTTTTATTCCAAGTGCTCCAGGTAATAGAACCGAGTCCGAGGTTAGGCAACATAGTCAATCTTACTGAACAAGCTGAATTGAAGTGGATATGTAGGCTGGCAGCCCATAGGGATAAAGGTCTGAACGAAGTTTTGTCTATCAAACCTCATCTGAAGGCTAGATCCTTGAGATGACCCATATGCGATTTGAAGTATTGACCCAGATATACATGCATATGATTAATGAGGTCATCACATTTCTGTTTTGAATATATTCTTCAGCATCATACCTAGTGTTACAAATTCCCAATTCACTGCAG